>NW_005369964.1:1902397-1903985 GCF_000412655.1 Myotis brandtii
CCCCAGCCCCAGCCCCCAGCTCCTCCTCTGGACAGTGGGTGGTTCACAGACGTGGCAGGAAGGAGGCACATGGTCTGGGTGGCCCACCATCCCACCACTCACCCTGCAGGGCTGCCCCCACCTGGCCTCCCTGGTGTGGGTCCGTGCACGAGCGTTTTGAAGAACTATTTGATACTGAAAAGGTGGAATTTCCTCTACGTTTAATGGTACATAACATAAACATAGAAGGAATATCCGCCTTTTAAATACCAAAGGAGGATTTAGTCCGGAAAACAGGAACCCACGCGTGATCTGTCAAAAATGAAGGGCACATAAGACAGGTGCACCGGCGCCGGCCTCCGGGCGCTCTAAGGAGGACCTGTCCCATCGCCAGGGGGACCGGTCCTCCATCCCCCCTCCCCACCTCCCACCCCTGGGAGGCGTGGGGGTTGGTGACCTTTGTCTCTATTCCCTGAGACGGACTTGGTGCTCAGAACTATCTTAAAAGCAATGGTAGGTACTGAAATGGTGGGTTTCCTCTATGGTTAACCACAAAGCCTGTAATAATAGAAGGAAAACCTACCTTTTCAATACCAACAACGGAGCAGCGCTGGAGGGCACCAACCCGAGCACAGGCTCATCCAGAGCCAGCACAACCCAGGGGAGGAAACGCCCCACGTCCCAGGAAGGAATGGCCGGCTGAGGGAGCAGCGCTCACCCCCCACAGTCAGAGCACAGGACCCGCCTTGGCCCTGCCTGCCAGTCACTCACCCTGCTCCTCCGGGGAGACCGGATGTCTCCTCCTTGTTTGGCAAGGTTGCCGTCACCTCCAGGAAGTCCTCCTAAACAGAAATCAAAGAGAAATGGGCCATACACAAAGCATGTGTTCTATGGATGACCACACCTTCATGGTCCACAAAAGGCCACCGACCTTTGCTTTTCTAAAGTTGGACTTGGTCCCCCAATGTCTCAGACTTAAAACGCACAGCTGGACACAAGGGTGGGGCAGGGCATTCCTCCTACGGAGAAATGGACGCTGAGGGTCAATGGACCAGGGCTCCTCCCAGCACCTACCGCTTCCTGAGGAAGCAATGCTCTACCCTCAAAGCTCCCCAAGCACAACTCACCACAAATAAAGCAGAAGCCCCTGGCCAGGTGGTCCTCACTGCTGGGCGCAATGCCACGCCCCCAGGCTGCTCCACCTCCATGAAGCCCTGTCAAGAAGAAACGAGACATGCTGGTTAGGGGATCAGGTGCTTGAGGGCATAAGTACCCTACGGGTCCCTCTGCGGCCACCATCATTCATGCCCCCAGGAATGGCTCTTGCAAGCGGGGCCGTGAATCAGGAGGGCGTGCCGTCAGGGAATAATTCCTGGCTGGGTTATTACCTTCTTCACTGAAGTGCAGGTGGCCAGGCAAGAGCTGGGCTAGACGCAGTGACTAGGCACAAAGCCCCTCCTTCCGGTGTCCTGGGGGAACAGTGTCAACCCACCTGTTGTCTCTCCCAAGAAGCTGGCATCCCTCCTTGAGTGCCCTGCGGAGGCTGAGGGGCAGGCAAGCTGAGGATGGTGTTTGCTCACCTCACTGTCACTATCCCCTCCCCCTTCCC
>NW_005369964.1:1904148-1939386 GCF_000412655.1 Myotis brandtii
GTCTTGTCCCCTTCTGTGAGGCACCTGGGCATTGTCCTAACTTTCCCGAGCAAGCTGGTTTCGTGCCTTTTAAAAAGTTATTGAAATAAAGTTACATTAGAAACAGTTCTGTACAAACACACTGGCAGGCCCGCCGCATAGTCATAAAAATTCTTTGAGATCCTCTCTAACTTGTCCTTTATTTTTCTTTCTGAAGTGAAGCTTCGGAAGCCAAGGGGCTGCACAGGGTCTATGTCCCGAGCGTCCCAGAAATCTGAAAACTGCGTCAAACATGGATTTGTTTATATTTCTTTGACGGTTTTTAAAAGAGAAATGGGTGTTGCAGAACCTCATTTTTCACACGTATAGATTTACCTTAAGAGAAACGGGGTTACAGGGTGATTCATTAACTACACTCTCAGCATAAAAGCTATAAGGAAACACGTGCCATCTGGTCAACCATCTGCCCCCCCCCCCAGGGGCCACGCCCAACCGCTCCTGACCGGCGTGCAGTGTCCTTCAGAAGGCATTTGATGAGGAAAAGAGATCAACCGTGCAATATCTGCCATCATCAAAGCAAATACATCACGGACAACCTCCTTTCGAACATCTCAGACCAGCTTCTGTGACCCCGCTTCTCCCCTGGCCACCGGGACGTCCTCCTGCAAAGGATCGGGGCGGGGGTCAGTGCACAGAGAAGAAGCACCATCGAAGACGCGATGTGCCCTCGGGGCCTCCTCTGACACATGAGGGGGGGAAGCGGGGAACCGTGCCCCACCGGCCCACCCGTCCCCCCGGCGGGAGCAGCAGGAGTCAGGAGCCCTCCACCTGGGCGGCGAGGCCCGTTCTGAAAAAGAACTGTACCTTTCAGGTGTCCTGGGGCAGAGAACCAGGGGACACTGTCCTTCACACTGCACTGGTGACTCACATCAGAACCCCAACAGGAGGGCCTCCTGAGGGTCTGGGGTCAGGCGGCCACACCTGATCCCGGGAGGTGCCCCGTGGCTGTGCTTCCCCTGCAGTGGACACCCCCATCTGGAAGGTGTTGCTGACCGAGGACGACAGGTTGGTGTGTCTGCCACATCTTGGATCACTTCTCCTCCTGGGAAGACAGATGCTGGGACCAAACATGTATTTGGGCATGTGGTCCCTAAGGGGGAGGGGGAGAGGTCGCCAGGCGGCCCCGAGGGTTCCGTGCACACTCTCTGGACGACAAGGACCCCTCACTTACCCAAGTGCTAATGCCACCGAGTCCCGGCTCCAACAGCCTCTCCTCGAAGTCGGATTTGACACTGAAAAGAGGTTGGGCAAGAATGGTTCGTCACAAGAAAAACCTGGACAAAGCCCTCTCTGAGTACCACAGACCAGAGCCGTCCACGGACCCCCATGGCACCACCTCCAGGAAGACGGCCGAGGACGCACTGACGTGGAGGCACCTCGGAGGCACATGCTCCGCAGTCACATCCACGCGCTGGCCCTGACTCGGACTGACGCCAATGTCCCGCCTCCATGGATGGCACTGAGGAGCACATCCCTCAGGGGGACCGGAACCTGGAAAGAGTCAGGCTGGGGAGGATGTCGCAGCGACATGACCGCTCGGGGGAACCCCTCTCCCAGAACCACAGGGACCGCGGCCTCTGCCAGGGTCGCTGTCCCCAGTCAATGCTACTGTGGATGTGCAGGTGATAGCCCGCCAGGCGACACGTCCGTTAAAATGCACCCCTGGCCACCACCATGCCCCCCTCTGGAGGGACCTGGAGGACAGGCTCGCGGCCACAGGTTTTGTTGTCATTAATGCGGATGCTCGTTTGCATGGTGTTTTTGGCTGCTCTCCTCTGAACGCCCTTTGAAGGCTGGGGACGCTCCACCACAGAACCTGGAAGTGTGCCTCCCGGCCTCCCTCGCAGTGGGGAGCAGCCTGTGGCCCGGGTCTCGCTAGCTGTGCCTGTTCTTAGAGGTGGCATGGCCTGCGGTGGGACTGAGGACGGCCGAACACCGAGTGTCCTCGAAGCCGCCAAAGCACAGTGGACGGGGACGAGTCCTCCCTGTACGTACCCAGAGGGGCAGCAACACCAAGGCCCCCTCCCCAGAGTCCCGTCGGGCAAGGTGAGAGTTGATCCCGGAAAAGAAGTGCACCATGTTTGTTTCGTCACATAATACGCGAAAAGAACATGGGCAACTTCTTTTCAGGTACCAGGGGAGCGCGATGCCATCGTCCGAGCCGGTCACCTCCAGCGGCCCACCTGGGTGAGGGGACACAGAGGGTTAGGGGTGGCGATGGGGCTGGGACAGCAGAGGGGCATCTGGGCCCCCTGAGGAGGCAGAGCCCAGGGAAGGGGGGGTCCTCACCATGGATAAAGCCAACCCATCCCAGCCTGCCTCTGCGTCAGGGTCCCCGGAAGTCTTCTCGGGCAGAATTCGTAACTGGGGCTGATGTGCTCTGCAATGGACGGTCCCGGACCCTGAAATGAAGTCTCCTCTGTGAGTCAGTGAGGTTCCTGTTGAGACGCAGGAAACCGAGGATGTGGAATTTGGTGAATGGAGCCACCAGGCCAGCACTGGCTCCCTGTGGACCAGCCGGCGTGTGCCTTGCATGGTCCCGACACCCGTGTCCCTCCTTCACAGCACTCCCGGTTCCCTCCAGGCACGGTTTGGTTCTCAAGCACCAGCGGTCCAGTATGACCTGTGACACATACAGCAAACCCATCACGGAGCGCCAAAGAGCAGCAGGAGCAAGGACGCTGTCTTCCCCCAGGGCCGCGTCACCTCCAGGAAGTCCTCCCAGGGAGACAGGCTCTCTGAGGTCAGATGAGCCCTTCAGGTCTCCTGGAGAGGGGCCCACGCCAATGGCCCTACCTGGACACAAGCTTACTCATCATGTATGACTTGTAACTCATAAATTAAACACCAGGACAATCCTTTTGAAGTACAGAGTAAATCCACAAGAAAAAGTAATTTCACCAAGGACCCACCTTCGAGAGGACACCAAGGGTAGATGAGCTAAAAGACGCCCATCACTGAAAACATGCACGCTCTCCAGCCACGCACAGTGTGTGGTGTCATCCTTTTATACCCCGAATAAGAGAAAGCCCAACGCAAAGTGGCTTAAACAATAAAGGGATGTATAGGCTTATACAACTGAAAAGTGCAGAGGCAGGGCAAGCTTCAGGCAGGGTTTGATCCAGGGGTTCCAATGCCACCACCCAGGTCCTGACTCCTCTCTGACTCCCCAGTAAGCCTTTTATGGTGCAGGCATTCCCCTCTGGGTCTGCAGAGTTCACTCATGCAGCCTCAAGGCCCACGTGACCAGGAGCATAGGGGGAAGGCTGTGGCAGCTCTCATTGGTCAGGGAGAAATACTTCCTCTCCAGGTAGCCGCAGCAAACATCTCCCTGGATGCCCTTGGCTCAGTGGCTTTATGGGCCCATCTTTGAACTAATGAACATGGAGGGATAAGTAACTCACTTAACGCTGGGCAACCGGGTATGTGTGTGTGTGTGTGATTCCAACCCAAACCATGTAGCAGGAAGAGGGCAGCTTTCAGGAGAAACATCAAGGGAAACTGAGGAAGGGAGAAAAGATGCCGTGTGGCGACCATCTTGACCAGAACCCACAAGTGCCAACACGCCCTCCCTGACTTTGGCGCCCGAACGATGACGTCTTCAAGGCAGCAAGGGATACTGAAAAAGAAGTGCACCGCGAATGTTTCGTCACAAATACAGCGAAAAAGACACGGGCAACTTCTCCTTAAGTACCGCGGTTCAGAGCCGTGACGTGACACTGCTTCCCGGAGGTCGGGCAGCTTCCCCCAGACTGGCTGAGAGCAAACAGGGCCGGGCGTGTACGGGGGACACGCCTCCGTGGGGTGGGAACAGAGACACGTGCAATGACTGTCCAACACACAGCAGGTGAGTCATGGACAAGGCAGCCGCAGATGCAATGGAGTGAACCCTGGACCCGGACGGGTCACCACAGCCAGCCAGCCTCAACTCAACAGGAAACTGGAGGTGAGTGACAATGAACCCCAAGTTCTCAGTGACCCATGTGGACAACTGACCTATGGCTCCATGTCCTCACCAGTCCCACATCCACACCCTGGCCATCGCCTCTTCTCGGGTGGAGTCCACCCTCTCCCCTTGCCTTTGAACTTGGGCGTAACACTTGTTTAGGCCAACGAACCATGAGCAGAATGTGCTCTGGGTTTCCATGTACTGGCTTGTGCCCCGGTGTCACCGTGAGAACACCACCAGCCCAGGAGGAGGTGACAGAGGTCCAGCCCCACCTGCACTCAGAGGAGGCCTGGGCTCCAGCAGCGGCCCTGGGCCTGGGCAGGTGATCTGGGGTTAGTGGGTAGGAGACACGTGTGCTAAACGGAACACGTGCTCTCGGGGCTACATCACACTCTTACCTTCACCGACGGTGGTGCCAGTGGAGCTGGAGATACCAACGGCCCCGTTCACATCCCGGAAATCTCCAGGGTGGCGCTGACTCCTGAAAGAGATGGGCCGCGTACCCTTCATCATGTACGCGGTACGCTCGTCACGCAGCCTCGGTTCAGGCACCACAGACTAGAACTGACATCACAGCCACAGACGCACCCTACAGTAGCATGATTGTACGCGAGTGTGCCCCCACACGCACACCCACAGGTGCACACACACGCCCTCCTGAGACAGACTGAGCCAGGTGGCATGCAGCCTGCACTCAGCAGGTGCTGTGGGGTGCCCCTTCCCTGACTTTTTCTGGGGCCAGGCTGAGAGTCCTGGGCAGGACAACGAAAGAGATATTGTCCATAGGCGATTGCTTATATGTACTCTAACAAGGTAGGAGGGGGAGCCCCCTGTGGCAGCCCCTTTAGACACTGGAGGTTCCCACTGGTCCCCAATCCTTGCACATCTTCTCCGCAGCTGCCATGTGAACCGCTGTCAACCCACAGCTGAATTGGGTACCGACGGATAGTCAAACCGGTGACCTACATCGTAAATAAAGTGCACGTCACCGGTCTACCATCCCCTCAGCTACCCTGGAGAGTGGGTGGCACTACTGTCCGCTCAGCGTCGCTGCTGGTGTGTCCGGAAGTCGCCCGGCGGGACTTCACACTGAAGACCCACCGCCCGCCATGCGTCGTCACCCAGAGGACACCACAGTGAGGAGCCTGTGGGCCCTTCCCAAAGTTGGCTTCCCTCCCGAGGAGCTGGCCCTGGGAGGCCTGGACCCTGAGGGCCACGCACCACCCCCGCCCCAGCCCGTGAGTCCCCGAGAGCTGGTAGCGACCCCTCCCTGAAGGCCGCACCGGGAACAGGAAGTGCCTCCAGGGTGGGATCTGATACTAAAAAAGAGGTTTCCCGTGTATGTTTCATCATCAATCAAGAGAACACAACACGGACAACCTCTCCTTCGAGTATCGAGGATTAGCACTGATCAAAACAAACAAGCAAACAAAAACACAACAAAAAGAAAACCACTGAATCTTCACGCATGCTGGGGTCACCTCCAAGGTCTCCCGAGTCTACACTGCACCGGGCAGACTCAAGAGTCTTTCTGGAGGTCAGTCAACAAGCCCTTTAGGAAACTGAAAAGAGGTCGCCCACGAAATATTCTCTGCCAGGAAGAGAAGACTTCGCGTACAACCTCTCCCGGGAGCTCTCCTGATGGGGGAGCCCTTGCCCCCTTTGGGAAGTGCCCCCAGCAAGGGTTTGCACACCAAGGTCCATGCATCAGGCGAGCACTCACGAATGAACCCGCACTTTGTGGGCAGGAGGCAGGCGATGTGGTCTGCTGCGGGCCGACACCCAGGCCCCGCGTGGACTTGGCTGTGGGTCCAGGCAGCCTTCCAGGCGAGCTGTGATTCTAAAACCAGAGTCAGGTATCAGGAGAGTCCTCAGTAAAGGGAGTACCCACTACAACGTCCTGAATCCCACTTACCCACCGAGCACCTGGTCTCCGTGAGCTCAGCAGCCAGCGGCCGGGGGTCCAGCAGCCAATGGCGTGCCCACCGCAGTCACAGGTCCTCCCCTCTCTTCTTTCCCGCCAGGCTCTTTTCAGGGGGCAGGAATGATGGTTGGGAATCAGCTGGTATGGAGATCGGTTGTGCCGATCATTGCTGCCACCGCATCTGGAGGGCTCCTGTCAGACAGACGGGGGAGGAAATGGAAAGACCTGGCCCTTCTTGCGAGCCCGATGCCCCTTCCCCAAATACCACGAAAGAGCCCAGGACCCAGAGTTGGGCCATTGAAACAAATGCAGGGCCAACAGCCTACCTCCGAGCCTTGCCTTTGGAGTGGCCAGGAAGCACTTCCTTCCCTGAAGGTTGGCGTCGCCTCCAGGAAGTCCTCCTGTGAAGAATTGGCAGGAGTGTTAGTGTCAGACACGACACGCAGAGCGAGGGAAGAACACAGCTCGGCTCACTCACCTGGACTGGGGTGACAACTTCCGTCCTGTCCGGGAAGTCTTCCAAGCTGGGTTTTGAGTGAAGAGCGGCCGGCAGGATGATTCGTCATGAAAGAAACAAATACACCAAAGGAAAGCTTTCCTGGAGGACCACCTGCAGAAACACAGCCTCCTTCCTGACGTCAGCATCACCTCCTAAGGGTGGGCTGGACGCAGCGGTCAGCGGGCTAGGGTGTCCTGGTAAGCCACAGCCTGTCATCAGCTGTCTGCCCACTTCTCCTGGATCAGGGTTGAGGACAAAGCCTTCCCCCTACATTCACATAACAACAAGGCTGCCTCCAGATTTAACATAAATCAACTCTAGAATTCTTGTTAGAAATAAACAGGTCCCACCCAGTCCAATCCTAAGGATACCTATGGTCTTATCTTGATCTCAGAACCATCATTTCTTCCCCAAAGATGTCCTTATGTCCAGAATGCTCTTTCAGTATAGACTGGAGGCAGAGGGGCCATGGTGTGGGCCACCTACGCTGTCTGTCCTGGGCACATGCTCCATGCGAAGGGCATTCCTCCAACATGGGCTGGGTTAACTCCACACCCACTGAAGGTGGCAAAGACCAGCCGTCACTCTAAAGTGCGGCCAGACATAGAGCTAGGCTGGCTGTGGATTACTGATTGGAAGCGAGATAAATTAACCCCAGTGAACCTACCTGCGTATTCTGGGGCACGGAGCTATCGCGTGACTACCGTTGTCCTCCAGGCAGGTGCCGCCCTGGGAAGTCGTCCTAAAAATGAATCATATATTGACAGTTAGTGGAAAAGGTGGTAAAACTCAGAAATAGGGGACAGGCTTGGTGGCCAACCACTTATTCATATGCAACGCGCCCCCTCCCTGACGCTGGGATCTGGACCAGAGGGTCTCCAAGGGGGGACCTGATACTAGAAAAGAGGTTACCCAGGTGTGTTCCCTCCTCGAAAACACCTCTCTAGATGCTACCCATTAACGTGGGCAGGAATTCTTCCCCGGGCTTGACGTTCAGTCCTGGAAGTCCTGTTACTATGACTGGCCACCGTTGTTAGTAGAACAGGTGACATCAGTCATAGACACAGGCATAGGCTTTGAGGTCAGCCACTTATTAGAGTCAACTGGATGGGAACTGACAGTAACACGTTCGCTGAAGCTGGAATCTGATACTGGAAAAGAGGTTAACCAGGTGGTGTTTCATCCTCATTAAAGAAACAGAAACCCGGAAACCTCTCTCCAGGTACCACTGATGGGAACACCAGACATGGCGTTCAGTCCTGGACAGCCTGTTGATCTGGCCAGGATGCTGCGCATTTGTCAATTTGCTGCCGTAAACTATTGGTTGAATGCATGCTGTCCATCAACCACCTGTCCAAGTACCTCGGTGGGGCAGACCCCAATGGCATCCGAACTTCCTGAAGTTGGCATCAGGGCCAGAGGGTGGTGATATTAGGAAGATGTTGGTCACTAGAGCGATCACATTTCTGGTTAAACCCCCCCCCCGCCCCGGGGGAACCTTTCTTAGATGCCCCAAGCTGAGGCTGGCTCCTCCAAAGGTCCTCCTCCCAAGGACCCCCTGGATACTGAGGTGTGGGGGCCCGGTGACCTACGTCGTGAGTAAAGAGCTCCTACTCTGGTCCGCTGACCACGGGAGGACTGTGGGGTGGTGCCGACAGCATGCCCCTTCCCGAGTGTGGACGGCCTCCCCTCCAGGGAGCCCTCCAAGGACAGGGATCCTACTGAGAACAAGTCCGAGTTGGCCACGGCTGTCACAGGTGCGGCGCACACCTTACAGGTGCTCTTTCTTCCGAGTCCAGTAAAGCCGGGCTGGCCCTGGTGCGTCGCCGCGTTCCCCGGAGTCATCGGCACTTCTGGAAGTTCTCCCAGGGGAAATTAGATACTGAGGGTTAGTGGACCAGGTCACAAACGGCACAAATAAAGCGTGTGCTCTCTGGTCAACCATCTCATGTATCCAGGCACGGGTGGATGCCGTTCTCCTTCTCCCGCCCTCGAAGCCACCAAGCAGAGTAGAGGTGTGCTGAGCAGAAGGCCGCCACAGGGGAGTTACCACCGCAGAGGACAGACATCACAGACCCCGCCGAGCCGAAAGGAGAGGAGAGCAGAGCAGAGAGAGGGCCCCCGCCCCACAGTTGATGTTAGCTCCAGGAAAGCTTGCGAGGCGGTGTTAGATACTGCAAAGAGGTCGACCGTGTAATGTGCGCCATAAATAAAGCGAACGCGCCACGGACCACCTCTCTCCAAGTACCAAGCAGCGGCAGTGCTGACCCCAGGACAGTGGCTCCTCCTCAAAGCTGACAGCACCTCCGGGAAGTCTTCTGAGGCGCGAGGTGATATTGAGAAGAAGTAGACCATGTGTCCTACGTCATAAATAAAGCGTACACACCATGGTCAACCGCATCTTCGAATACCAGGATGTGACACTGACCCTGACCCTCTCCCCTTAATTTGGCATCACCTCCTCCAGGAAGCCCTTGCAATGGGCACCATAAATGATCCACAATCAGCAAGTGTGACAATGACCACAAACCCACATCCAATGCCACGACCACCTTCAGACTGGGTGTTAAGTGTCGGTGGGAGACCCAACAGCCAAGGTCATGAAAACAAGCACGTGGTCTCCTGCCAGTCGGCTGTGATGGATGCTGGACGGTGCCTGCCACACAGGTCCTGCGGTCACGTTGGCATGGCCTCTGGGAAGTCCCTGAAGGCTGACTGATGCCGAGAATGAGTGGACCATAGCACATACGTCACAAATGGCACGCATGCTCTACGGTCCACCGTCTCTCCACATGCCAGGCAAGGTGCCGAAGCCACACCAGTGTGTCTCCCACGAAGTCTCTCTGCCTCGGGGAAGCCCTCGGCGACTGAGTTTGATATTGAGAAGACGTGGACCATATTACATACGACTTAGAGATAGCGCATGTTCTATGGTCAACCATCTTTTCAGTTACCGTAGAAAGGGCTGCTGTCAGAACCGGCGTCTCTGTCCTCTCGCCAGCACCCCCTTCAGGAAGCCCTTGGAGGCGAGATGCAGTATTGAGAAGAGGCCACCATGCAAAGACTGCGACAGATGCAGCGGACGCAGCACAGAGAACCCCCTCAGGGACCAGGAGTGGACATGACATCAGAACAAACACTGCCTAACACTTAGTATTGCCTCCAGGAAGCCCCCCCCCCGAGATGCATTTGCTGTTATGAAAAGGAGGCCCGAGTCACATGCGTTGTGAGTAGAACATATGAAGCATGGTCAGCTTCTACCAAGTATCCCTCAGCATCACTGGTGGCTCGTCTCCAGAGGCAGATGTGACTTCCCTGGAGACTTCACACTGAACATGATACTGAAGAGAAGCAGACCATGTTCCATAGGCGGTTAATAACAGACATGCAATGCAGTCCAACCCTTTCCAGGTACCGTGAGCCGGGTGCGGACGCCGGAACCAGGGCTCCCACATGACCCAGGCCGGCGGCATCTTCAGCCAGTTCTTCGAGGCGGACGGGAGATAGGGAAGATACGCACGGGCCGTGGCACGTGCATCGACTGTAATGCACACGGCGGGGCCCAGCACATCTTCGTGGAGGGTCGATGGTCAGAGTTGAGTCCAGAGCCAGGGCATCCTCCCTGACATGACCGGACTCGATATGGGAGAAAGATAGACTGGACTCGCATCGTCATGGAAAAACCGCGAGTCAGTGTGTCTTCCAGTACCTGGAGCGGCATTGTCTCTCGTGCACCCCTAGCTGCCTCTCCAGGGGCACTTGGTCCTGAAGCCATCGGAGCAGAGCTTGGAGGATGACGAGAGGCAGGACGTGTAACATCCCTCATTCGTGAACATTCGCGGCACTGAGCAGCGTTTCTTCGGGGACTCTGGGGGGATGTGCCGGCGTCGAAGCAGGACACCTTCCGAGAGGTTGTCATTGTCCTACGGAAGCCTTTGGAGGCTGCGTTTGACACTGAGGAGGAGACCGTGCTGCAAGCATGAACAGGTTAAGCACACATGTAACAGTCTACCATTCCGCCAGGCAGGTACCGGAGCTCGAGGACGATGCCAAGGCCGTGTTGCGTCTCTGACTTCAGGCTCTGCGGGACGGTTTGGACGGCTGGGCTGGATACCAAGAAGCGGTTTACCGTCCCACATACATATTCAAAATGTATGTGGGACGGTAAACCATTTCTTCAAGTACCGCACGGTGGCAGTGACGGCTGGAAGAAGGCTCGCGTCCGAGGTTGCGTCTGGGGACCTCTTCAGGGCTGCACTTGACGCTGAGAAGAAGCAGGTAATGGTGGATACGAGACAAGAGTTGTGGAGTCAACCATGTCATGGAATGCCATAGAGCAGCACCGATCCCAGAAAGAATCAAGATCTCCTCCCCAGAGATGGCGAGATTTCCCGAGGCAGAAGTTGGTATAGGAAGAGCGAGAGAGTGTCATTTCGCATCATGCAGAAGAGAGCATGCCCTACAGAAACCAGCTTCCAGTGTCATGGAGAGGCCTCACGTTGCGTCCAGTGGCGCCGCCCTGCAGCTGGGTGGTTTCCGGGAGCCTCGAGGATGGATTTGATACTGAGGGTTAGTGGACCGTGTTACATACGTCACAGATAAAGCGTACGCTATACGGTCTACTATCTCTCCAAGTACCACACAGGGACGCCGAGGACAGAGGTTGAGGGCACGTCCAGAAAGCCTTCCAGGACTGGGGCGAACCAGAGGCAGGTCGAGCACAACACATGCACCATGCGACAAGCACACACAGGCTAGGGGTCTTGTCTCCACCGTCAGGAGTTGATGCTGACGCTGGAACTGGTGGCTTATCCCCAAAGCTGACAACTCCTCCAGGAAGCCCTCCAAGGCTGAACGTCCCACTGAGCAGAAGTGGACTTATGGCTTTCATCACTCCAGAAATACTGAGTAAGTGCCTACTATGTGCCAGGCACCCTGGTGGATCTGAGGGAATGAATTAGGTGGGCACAGTGGGACATGGGATGCCATGTGGCTGGCTAATGGAACTACGTGGGGAGTGGTGAGCAAAGTGAAAACTATGAGATGGCCGGTGAGCAACCGAAAAGGACACCTGTCTAGTCAGACTGAGCAGGCCAAGCAAACAATCTCAGGGCATGTGAAGCCCAGGGTGTGAGCCCTAGTTTTGGGGCATAAAAAAAAAAAAAAAGTACAGCACAAGGAATGACTGACAGCCATCTCTGCCTCAAGTCAGGGGCTCTCTTAGGCTGGACTGGATGTGAGCAGTAGCCATCATGCCATCTTCGTAAACAAAGCAGATGTCATTTTTTGGCCAACAGACTCCCTAAGGTCGGGACTTCCGTCTCATCCCAATCTTGTCACTGCCTCCAGGAAACCCTCTGAGATTGAATTGACTATCAACCAGAGGTGGACAATAGTACAAACGGGACTTCCACATAAGGAATTATCTCTTCAATGGCATGGAACATGGTGGAGGTTGGACTGGTGGGTCCCCCTGAAGGTAGTGTCAGTTCCATGAAGCCCTCCAAAGCCAGCCGGCCTACTGGGGAGTGAAATCTCTCCTGGTGCATATGCCACATGGAAAAGCATGTCTTCAAGTGCCATGGCTGAGGCTGGAACCGGCGTCTTTGCCCCCAGGTGGTCACCTCCAGACACCCCACCCCCACCCTGAGGATGCCTGTAACCGGCCTCGCTGCACAGTTGAGGCATGGAAGAGAGGCAGCGGGAGTTACCAGGAGCGGTGCTGGCGCTAACCCCGTGTGCTCTTCCCTCACGCTGGCCACACCTCCGGGGTGCCCTCCGAGGATGGAGTGGATACTGAGAGTTAGTGGACCATGTTACATAGGTCAAAAATCATAAAGCCTACGTTCCATAGTCTACCATCTCTTCAGGAACCATGGAGTGGTGCTGACCCCAGAGCCAGGGTGTGTCCCTCAAGTTGGTGTCACTTCCGGAAAGCTTTCCGAGCCTGATTTGGCATTGGGAAGCCGGCCTGTGTGAACACAAACACCCCCCCATCAAGCGTGGGGAACAGTGCTGGGTGCGGGGGGAGAGGTGCCTCTCCCCAGAAGCAGCATCTCCCCTGGGAAGGCCATGCCAACTCGGAAAGATTGAGAAGAGGCAAACCACGCGACATGGGCCACGCGTTGGCCATTACATGGTCAACTATTTCTTAACCCAAGGGAAGGGCAGTGGTTTGCTCTGCATGGCAGAGTGGGAATCTCTAAGGGCAGAGCTCCTATGTGAAAGAGGGCCCCTCGCGTTCTGGGGAACAACCTGCCCAAGCTCACCCGAGCTATGACCGTCCTCGCCAGACACCACACCACCTGAGGGGCGGTGCGCTCTTCCAGCTCCACCTCAACATCCGCACCCCCCTCCCCCGGAGGCCTTCTCTTGGGTCCCCCCATCCCCTCTGGTAGCCCAGTTGTCCATACCACAACCCCTTATGAATGGGATGCACAGCCAAGAGATGGGCTGGTCTCCAAGGAAAGGGAAGGGTCGGCTCCTGGGCAGCATGGTGAGAGGGCCCGGTTATCCAAAGTCTTGAAGCCCAGTGCACAGCGGGTCGTCCTCCTGCTCACAATATAGGTGGTTAAAGACCAAATTCCCTAGAATGACATTCAAGGCTTCCGCCTTCACCCCCATTCTCTTCCCTGTTCCCTGAGCCCTGACACTACCTCAGCCAGTTCCGGCCTTTTCACCCCCTGATCCTCCATAGCACCCTGCCTGCGCCTCTGCTCCAGCCCAGTCACGCTGTCCGTGTGGTCAGTCATAGAAATAAGCTCATGTTCATTAAAGACCCGTGAGGTGCTGGAGCCAGAGGGCTTGGCCCTCCTGCAGCTTCTAGCTTAGCAGGGGGGCAGGGAACCCACATAGAAAGAAACGTTTGCAGAGCACTGATTTCAAAATTAGAAGAGGCCAAAGTGTTGTGAAGGAGCAGGGAGCATTTAATAAGATCGGACCAATCAGGGGGGAGCTTCTTAGAAGAAGTTTAGAAAAAATATGAAGAATGAAGAGACTAAAAAGAAGAAGAAGAACAATAATGAAGATTCTAAGCCAGGAAGAGAGGGGACAAGAGTGGACAATGCAGAATGGAAGCAGAGGACTGGATGGAGCCTGGAACAAATGAAAGCATGGGCCAGAGAGAGAGCTCGTGGACCAGTGAGAGCATGGAGAAGGGTGGACAGGGGACTGGATGGAGCATGGACAAGATCAGTGGAGCATGGACTACAGAGATGGCTCATGGACCTCACAGATGGAGCGTGAATCACACAGATGAAGCACGAACCAGGTAAATGAAGCGTGAACCAAGTAAATGGCTGGTGGACCAGATAGATGGAGCATGAACCAGATACATGGCTCATGGACCAGACAGATGGAGCATGAACCAGATACATGGCTCATGGACCAGACAGATGAAGCATGAACCAGATACATGGCTCATGGACCAGATAAGTGGTGCACATTCTGAAAGGAGCCTGGTAACCAAAAGAGCATCCTTGTGAACGGAGAGCCAAAATCGTGCCAATAATGGGGCTGAGGAGCTGGATGGGGGAAGATCATTAAGACAACTATAACAACGGCTAAAGAAAGGTAACAGATTTTATTCTCAATCCAAGGGGAAGTCCTTATTATCTAATAAAGTGCCTGAGTTCCATGTTTTCATAGGTATCTCTTCCTGATGTGGAAAAGAGAGTATTGTTGGGGGCAAGGATGGGGGTAGAGAGAAAGAGTATAGGAGTCCAAAAATGGGGGAATGGCATGTTTGAGAACAGTTAGGA
The DNA here is from genome assembly GCF_000412655.1 of Myotis brandtii. Lineage (NCBI taxonomy): Eukaryota > Metazoa > Chordata > Mammalia > Chiroptera > Vespertilionidae > Myotis > Myotis brandtii. Next base: position 1,918,320 of record NW_005369964.1, read on the forward strand.
AGAAGAGCATGAGAAACCGGTCGTGTCTCAGATGTGGGGGAGGAGCCGCGAGCAATAAGAAAGTGTCCAGAACCCTCCCTGCAGGTGCCTGGCAGGGAAGCCAGGAGCGGGTGGCACCACTGTCTGAGCCGAGGCCGGGAATGCTGGGGGAGGGGCAGGAGTGGAGTGTGAGTGCTGGTGAGAGATTCTGTGGAGATGCCAGGTCCCCAGTGACTTTAAGGAAAGTTCCCCCAGCACAGTGGCAGGGTCGAAAGCCAAATACAAGTGAAATACAAAGAAGTCGCCTGGAGGGCGGTAGCCAGCAGGAGGAGATGGGTCCCCGAGATTTTTTCAGATTAAAGGGACTAGAGCATGGTAAGAGGCTCAGCAGGCTCCAGGTCAGGGAGAGGCTCTCTGACATGCAGCCAAAGTGGCGATGAAGACGCCTGAGCGTCAGAGCATGGAGCCAAGCGCAGGTGGCGGTGGGCCGCTGGGCTAGTGCAGGCTGTGGCCTCCTCTGGTCATTGGGGAAGGACACCCCAGGGGACAAGGCGAATGGTGGGAGGCTGGGGAAGTTATTCTGGTGGCTTTTATTTGCTCTGTGTCCATGACTGAGGAGAAAGTTGCTCATGTCTCCCCTTGGTACCGGAATGCCCCTGGGCAAGAAGGGGTCACACCCGCCTCTCCGGTCACCAGGACCAGACATTCTACAAAGTAGTGAGGAATGAAAGAAAGGACAACTCTGAACAAATTGTCCTTGTCCTCCCGGATAAAGTGGCATGCGTCCTCAATAGCTTCCTGGATGTCTAGAGAGGTGGGCAAACCCACCTTCCCCACCCAGGCTTCCCAGCGCTCGGACACGCAGACTGGGCCGAACAGCCTCTAACCTCAGACGGCTGCCAGCCGGTGGCTCTTCTCGCTTCCTCAGGCCCCGGTCATTGCTCACTGCCTCCCCTGTCCATCTGCCCAGCCATTCTCTCAACAGCACGCTAATTCACCGCCTGGCTCTGTACTCTTCTCCATCCCAAGTTCACGCCTTCAAGTTCACACCTTCGTGCACTCATTTACGCCCCAGCTCCTCATCCCTGCTCTGACTTGCCCACATGTCCTCTCAGACACGCAGCCAGGAACACGTTTGCTGGCCTCTGCCCTGTGCGGAGGGCGACGCGGCCCTGACTCAGTGTCCCTGTCTCCCGGGAGCTCACAGTCTAGAAGGAGAAAGACGGACATTCAACCCACGTGTTGATAGGAGGACATGGAAATGTACAAAGTGGTAGGATTCCGGGCTTACAATCTATAGTCCAGAAACAGTAAGGAGTTCTGGCTCCTGCAGAGGGGGCCAGACCAGAAAAAACCAAGACAGGCAATTCCCGGAGGCGGGGCAGCGGGGGAGGTAAGTACAGGAGTTGGTGATAAAACCCATTCACACCTTATCATTTGGAAGGGTGCACACAGGGGGATGGGCAGAAACAGATACATACTCAGCTTAATAATTACACATAGGGCAAAGTCAAGACAATACTAGTTCTTTTTTTTACCATAAAGAGATATAGATGTTTGGTTTTCAAAAAAAAAAAAAAAGAAAGAAAGAAAGAAACCAAACACCTAAAATGTAAGCCCTAACATTAGAAGCTGCTTGTGTACTTTCTGAAATCCCCAGGGTAAATATTTTAAAAAGAGAAATGTAGTCTATATAACAAAAGATAGCAGGAAAGGGAAAATTTTAAAAACAAGCATTAAGTGCAATTTTTAAGTCCATACAAGAGAATCAAGAAAGAAAGGTAAATGGGTTACACATTCCTAAAAAGGGATTTTTTTCGAGTCAACAGCCTCAAATCTAAACTATAGATTGTTTATTTGAGACACACTTTAAATAAATGAATTCCAAAAATTCAAATAGACTCTGCTAACAGCTTCCATCAGTTTAATGTCATATAGTTTAGACCAGTGATGGCGAGCCTATGACACGCGTGTCAGAGGTGACACGCGAACTCATTTTTTTTGGTTGATTTTTCTTTGTTAAATGGCATTTAAATATATAAAATAAATATCAAAAATATAAGTCTTTGTTTTACTATGGTTGCAAATATCAAAAAATTTCTATATGTGACACGGCACCAGAGTTAAGTTAGGGTTTTTCAAAATGCTGACAGGCCGAGCTCAAAAGGTTCCCCATCACTGTCCTACCCCCATGTCTCTGGCAAAATGATGCCCACAGCTTGAGGTCACTGCCCAGCTCTAAATAGGGCAGCCTGGATTTGATCTCCTTTATTGGACTTCTGGGTAATATTTGGTCTGAATAAAGGGCTTGGCGGCATTGAAACCCCAGTATTTAATTACATTTTGCTCATATTATTTTATAAAAATAAGTGGAAAATGGAAAAATAAAATTACTGATATCTGTGGTAAGACCATAGATCTCATATATACTTTAAAAATTAAGACAAAGATGGGACTCATTAGGTGAACCCATTGTGGCCAATCTTTAGCCTTGATAATCGAACTTAAGGCAGTCAACTATGTGTTTGGACAGAAGAAAATGCTAGAAACTGTCTGCAACTGTGCAGAACAGTGAGCTCTCGCGGAGCAGACTCCTTCGGAACATGCAAGTGTCTGTTTCAGCTTTCAAACAACACTCTGTCTTGAAAACAGGCTTCCAGAAACATTTACATGAGAAAGTCAATTTACCCAACTCAGATACACAAATGAGGATAAAGCAGAGGCAGGTGAACAATTTCAAGTACCCAAGAGCAAAATCATTAAGTAGGCCGATGAAAATCACCTCTCAGAGTCGAAAGGTACAACCACAAGGATATAACAGTCAGAAACATTTACATGAGGAATAAAACAACATCCCAAACTGGGGGAAACAGATAAAAACAGTTTCCAAAGCCCTTTCAATAGTAAAGACATTGAATAGGCAAAAAGTAAATGACAATCTTAGAGGCAAGTCACATCATATTTCACAGAAAATAAGAAACAAAGAAAAGATGCATAAGGCATGATTATTAGATTACACTGTCCACAAAGCTCTAACCGATATGATAAAACAAAAGATAGATAAATTTTATAAACTACTAGAATGAGATTAAAATTATGATTATTTATAGAATTCTTAATTCTTTACTAAGAAAATCCAAAAGAATAAACTGTAAACCTAGTAAAACTAATTGTCTTCACATCAAAATCAGTACCCTATAAACAAGATGTACACCTTATTTTAAAGGCCCATGAAACATTTACAAAATTGACCGTATAAGGCACAAAGACATTAATAAATTCCCCAGAGTAGAATTTTTATGTCCACATTCTCAACCCACAATGAAATATAACCACAATTCAATAAAAAGGTATAAGCAACAACACACAACCCAAATAAATTAGCAATTAATTTCAAATAAGCTCTAACTTTTGCACATTTAATTCAGGTAATCATTTCTTCTAAGAAAAATAAGAAATGAAAAGCATAATTACAAATATTTTAAGATATTAAAAAGACTACATACTAAAACTTTTGATATGCAGTCAAAATTGCATCCAGAGGCAAATTCATACCATGAAATGTTTTCATTATTAAAGAAGAATAACATAAGAGATATATAGACCAATCCATAAAACAAGCTTAAGGACAGCAGAAAGAAGTAACCAAAGGCAGATATTGTTGAATTTGAACACATACACAAAAACAGTTGAATTGATAAATTATTCCAAGAACTGATTCTATGAAAAACTTCTAAAATAGACACTATTCTAGCTCATCAAATAAAAAAAGAGATAAAGTACACACACACAAAATTAAGAATTGAAAATATTATATAATCATAGAAATAGATTACAATGTGTTATAAAAGTAATATTTAAAACTCTACGCTAAGAATTTTTATATCACAGAAAAAGAAATTATTTCCTACGATTATTATTAGGTTAAAAAAGTCATTGGGCAGTTACTGTGCCAGACATAGTGCAAGTTACTTTATCTCTGTAACCCTCACAGTGGCCCTAGTAACAACAGACTCTCATTTTACCATTTAACAAACGAGAAAACTAAGAATTAGGAGGAAGACATTGTTTTCCTGAGGTCACATGGAAAATGACAGAGCACAAATATGAACCCAAATTGTCTGCACATTTAATTTCAAATGTCTGCACATTTAAACACTGAACTATATTAGAAAAAGAATAAAAAATTCTAAAGATGTAGAAAATATAACGAACCCAAGAAATACAGAAGAAATAGGAAACATCTCAAAGAATTATCTCAGGAAAGTTATATGAGTGAATTATTTCAAGCCTTCATGGAATAGATAATTTAAGTGATGTATACATGGTACAGAATATAGAAAAAGATGGAATATTTCCTAATTCATTTTACAAAGCCAGCATAACTTTGACAGCAAAATCAACAAAGGACAAATTGGAAAAGTCCTACATGAAACAACAGCAGAGCAAATCCAGTCATCTATTAAAAGAACAATATGCCCAAAACAGGTAGATTAATCCAAAAATGTTTCAAAGTTGTGAAACATTATTATAACTCATTGCATCAAGTCAACAGAGAAAAACAACGTAAGTATCTCCATAGATATCAAAAAACCATTTCATAACATTCTACATTCATTCCTGATTTTAGTCACATATTAAGTAGAAATAAATACTTCAATAGCATTATGAAAAATGTATAGCCTAAATTTATTTTTACCATATTTAATAGTGAACCAGAATCAAGATAAAAATTTCTATTATCAACAATTCAATGTTTTAGAAGATCTAGCCAATACTATAAGACAAGAAAAAGAAATAAAAAGAGAAAAAATGCTGAAAAAGGCAAAATTTGCATTATATAGAAATGAATGGTTCTTTACCTAGAAATTCCAAAACGTTCAACTAAAATCTTGTAGACCAAATGAGAGAAATCAGTGAGACAGCCAATAACAATAAATATATAATCTCTTCCCAACACACCAGTAATAAGCAGTTAGGAAATATAAGAAAGAGGAATAATACAAGCAATACTTAATTCCTTGAAATAAGTTAATGACAAGTGATAAATTTATAAAATCTGACAAAATGTGAATATATACATTAAACTGCAAATAATCATGCACAGCCCAAGTATCAAAAATATCAATTCTCTGTATTTTACAATTTTATGAAATTTCACAGAAAAGTTCTAACAATTTTTTTAACTCCACAATATCACTAAAATTCATTTGGAAGTATCAACAAGTGAGACTAATCAAGATAAACTTGAAAAATAAGAATTAAGGAAGACTATTGCTACCAAATAATAACACACATTATAACAACACCACATATTGAAACAAAGCAACACTGGTGTAAGAATAGGCAGATTAATGGAATAACAGAAAGCCACAACAAGAAACAAAAACTATGAAAATATCCAGCATGTGGTAAATGTGGAAATGGGACATATACTTATTTCTCACAATAATTAAATTAATGGATTGAAGATGCAACTATAAAAGATGAAATCATGGAAAAACTAGAAAAAAAGTGATTATATGACCTCAGGAAGGGAAAGGTCTTTCTAAACAAGAAGAAACTATTAAGAAATTTTTGTGATAGATTTTTACAACATAAAATTTTTAAGTTAAAAATTTCATGAAGAAAAAACCATTGGTAATACATGATAGAAAAATAGTTACTATTCTAATTTTGAAAGGTTTTATAAAATAAAAATAAAAGATGAACACACCAAGAGAGAAAAATGGATAACTTCCAGTTTAATATGGTGAATGGACTATAGATGTTCACCTGTCCCTGGCACCCCTTGAAACTGCTAAATGAGTGTGAAGAGACTTTCATTTTGAGCATAAGCACACAGAGACAAAGGCAGAAAGATAGGAGTTGTAACTGACTCGAAGCTAGGAATCCTAAACTGGCTCTGAGGAAAACAGAAATAAAGCCCAGTGCATTCTAGGAACCCACAGAAGTCTCAGGAATTGAGAGCACCAGGTACCCCAGTGTGGGAGGAAAACGGGCCTAAATGATATGAGTTGGCTGAACACCTGTTTGAGAAGGCAGCTCCCCAAATCCTCACTCGCTGTGCAGAAGTCTTCCCTTACCCCTGAGAGAAGACTAAAAATGTGTTACATGGAGACAATAAAGTGGAGATAACTAGGACAGAGACCTATCTATTTCATCTATATTTATATCAAGTCGAGAAAAGCATATAACATGGAGGTTAGAAATACACACACTTGGAGAAAAAGATTAGAGGTTCTATAGGGAGAAGAAATTTTAAGAAAATCTATTAATATTATCAGGAAGCTCAAAGAAGCAATTGCACCCATGAAACAAAATGTTATAAAATAAAATTTAGAATATAATATAAAATCTTGAGTATTAGAGACCATAGAAATGAAAATAGGTCAAAAGATAAATAAAAAAGTTATCTCAGGATGGGAACAAAGAAATTAAGAGTGGACAATCAGAGGGGAAAATATGAGAATATTAGAGAACTAGTCAAAGAAATCCAATACTCGAGCAATGTAAGTTCTAGAAAAAGAAATCAGATGGGAGGTCATTATCGAAGGAATTGTTCAAGAAAAATTTCCATAACTGAAGGACACAAGATTTCAGATCAAAAGGACCTGGCAAAATAGATGAATGTAGCTCCACATCAAGTCACATACAAATGAAATTTAAAACACTAGAAGACAATGAGAAAATCCTTTAAGTATCAGGAAGGAAGGGGGGGATCACATAAAAGGGATAATCCCAAAGGCTTCAGACTTCTCAACAATGCTAGAAGTCAGAAGACAATTATTTATGCTTTCAAAAATCTGAGGGGAGAAGAAATGAGCAACTGGAATTCAATACCCAGACAAACTATCAATGTCAGTGAGAACTAGACATTTGCCTTTTCACCTGTGAAAGGTCTCCAAAAGTTTATCTCCCATGAATCCTTTTACACTTTGCTAGAGTGTGCACTGCAGCAAAACAGGGGAATAAACCAAAAAGAGAGGATAACGCAGGTTTTATGACATCAGGGAATTCAACCAAGGAGAAAGGATCAAGGGAATCCCTAGGAAGAAAATGAGGGAAGAGCCCAAGATACGGGCAGGAAGCCCAAAGATCAACCAATCCACAACAGAGCAGGCAAGAGGCTCCAGGAAGAGATTTGTTTAAATGATAAAGCATGAAAAAACAAACAAAACACTAATGTGTTTGAATATATTGATAAGCTTAGGATAAATTTGTGATGTTCATTAAAATCCAATCAAAGAAAAAAGTAAATAAAAGAAAGAAAAAAAAACAAATAAAAAAAGACACGGCAATTATCAACTCCAGAAGAAACAAAAAGTTTGAAGAAGAGATAAAGCATCATATATTGCATTGTTCCATTGTCAAGAGTGTTTACAATGTTATGATCATGTAAAGACTGAATACTGATCAAACCAAAACTGAAGTAAACATCTTTGAGCGGAGGTGTGCTTAACGGATGTGTGGTGAACCCAAGGGCATTTGTGAGTGAAAGTCATACCTTCTGTGGGTAAAGAGTCAAGATAATGCACGCCCCCCTCACCCCCCCAAAAAAATGAAGAAGAAAAGTAAGAATATTACTTAGAAATATGGATAGAAATGTCAAGAGAATTCATTTAAAAAGCAAAACTGTTGCGCTGTGGAGCGGGATATTAAAAAGAGTTGGGAAGCTGGAGGACTGAGGCATCTAACACAATCTTGCAGAACTATGTGACTCAAAATGATGCACATGCATGACTTCATCTAAAATAAACTAAATGAAGAATGCAAAGGACCTGAACTGGCCATTCAGATACTACAAAGAACCAATAAAGATATGGGGGGATATGCTCTTATCAAAGGTAATAAAAGAACTGGAAATAAAGAGAACGAAAGACCATGTTTTGACAAAATAGCCAATGTTAAAAACCTCCATAATTAGCAGGGAAGCAGGCACTTCTTAAGCTAATTCTGAGAATGTCAGTTGGTACAAAGTTTGAGGAGGTCAATCTGGCCATGAGAAGCTCATGCCTCTTGAGGCGGTCATTTCACTTTTAAAAGGAACCGAGGAAACAAGCCAGGGATGTGTGAGGATGAAGGAACACGGCTGCTCACCCCAACGTGCTCTAGCCAACTTTTAGACTTATCTAAATATCTGATGCGAGTGAACCAATTAAACCAATTATCTAAATATCTGATGCGAGTGAACCAATTAAACCAATTATGATATAGTCATTTGCTGAGACACTATGTAACCATAAAGACAAAACAAAAAAACAAACAGGAAATTACTTAATGGCATGGGAAAACATTCAGAGTTGGGTGAAAAAGTTAAGATGACAGTGATGATCCCCAATTAAAAATAGACATACATACATATGCGTACGTACACACACACACACACACACACACACACACGAAATGGATGGAGCAAACACAAGGTGAGAGGCGGGTCCCTCAATGTGGGCAGTGGTCATCTTTGAATGGTGGGACCAGCTTATTCTTTTTAGCATTTTACAAGCTTTTATAAGACAGATGCATTTTTTTATTTCCTTTGTAATGAGAAAAAATGTTATTTTTGGAATTACGTTCAAGATGTTTCAGTTATTGGCTGAGAGTCCTTTATGGGAAATCTCGCATGGCTCCCACTGACTGCATCTCCATGACAGTTCACAGAATGCAGTGACCTGCATACTTTTGAGGACACTCGCTTGGGGCAGGAGTGTGACGGTAACCCCGAGCCCCGATTCAAGCGGCCAAAAAGGACTCTTTTTGGTCAGCTGGGAAGTGAACTCGGCCCCACCGCCTGGATGAGACCTGAGACCAGACGGACAGCTGTCTGGGGTCGAGGGTCGAGCCCCTGCTGACCTCACCTCTTGGCTCACCCTCTCCCTAGAAGGACCTTGGATAACTTTGAGCAGCTTCGCTACTGGCCCTGCAGCACACTTAGAGAGGCATCTGCCAGGACTGGCCCAGCCTCCCCTGCCCTGCCCCAGGTGGGTGTGCACCTGCTGGGGCCATTGAGGCCCTCACATTGGCTCCATCCCACCCATGTGATCACCTACGGTCTTCACATGACCTGGACCAGTGGTTCCCAACCTTTATTTGGCCACGCCCCACCTAGCTTCTCTAGAATCCTGATCCCCCCCACCCTCCGTGACATATAATTCTTATTATTCAAAAAGTGAACTCTATTCACATGGAGGAACCCTAAAAGGCCACTAACTTGGTCTAAACAAGCTTCCAAAGAACATGGCATCCATGAAAGAGAAAAATAAAAGAACAAAAGGACAGCTGAAGTACTGAGGAAGAAATCGCTAAGAAATTGTTTAAAAATAATAATAATGAAGTGATATGAAAAAATAGCAAATAAAGTTTTGAAACATTTAATAGAGAACTGAAATGCATCAATGTCACAATATATACTTATATACTGTATATGAGGCCCCTAGAACCATAAGAAATGCAAAAAATTCACTGTTAATAACTCATTCTCGAATTGCCCCCCTTAAAAATCAAATTGCCCCCCTGCGGGCCTGTGCCCCACGTTGGAACCACTGACCTAGACTGCCTGGCCCTTTCCCACAGGCATGTGTGCTTCCTAGAGTGTCAGCAGGAGACGCAGAACTCACCCGGGAAGCGAGGGCTCCACTGTCAGAGGCGTCCTCTCAGGGGGGCTTGTGCTCAGGCAGCCACACCTCCAGGATCTTTGCAGATGACCTTCGAGACAAGAAGGCCGTGTCACAAAACCCAACTGTCTTGACCCACAGGGCACCGGGAGCATGTAACCAGTCCTGGGTGGGGGACTCAGCACCGGGGACAGGATACTCAAAATTCCAGGGGAAAAGGATAGAGATGGTATTGAACACGGGTGTTCTGTACGGAGAAGACCTTGAGCAGCTCCAGTGGGGCTGGGGCATCAGGGAGACCCTCCCAGAGTGACAGAGCTGATAGGAGGCGTGAACTGGGGAATCAGCAGACACTCAGGATGAAGCAGGGAGCAGGGAGCAGGTGTCGGGTCTAGCCCAGGACTCTGGGAGATAGTAAAGAGCATAGAACAGGGGGCGGGGGGTGGCTATGCAGTTGGCTGAGCAGATCAAGGCTCTCAGATTTCAACTCACTGAGTTCCTGCTATTGTTACTCTTATTGCTTGCAACCCCAGGTACACATAGAATTTGATCAAATTCTATGTGTACCTGGGGTTGCCAGCCATCATTATTTCATGACACCAGACATCATTGTTCCATGAAGGTTCTTTTGTATTTTGGTCTTTATTCAACATTTTAAGGATTAAATGCCCATTCATAAACCCACCACAGCTCCAACCAGAGCTGTGGAAACACTAACTGGAACTTGCCCACCCTGCGCTGGGTGGTCCTGCAGCTCCCTGTCAGCCCTGCCGAACACGGCTGAGACCCACCGTGGCCACACCCCTGATCTGGATTTGAGAGTTGAGCTTCACCACACCCTGTTCCCATCGATACAGTCCCAGCCATGCCTGGGAGCTCTGCTCGTTGAAGAAATGGCTGGTCTGAAGGACAGACAGACAGCCCAGCACCCACAGGAAGCTCTTCCCAAGGTCATGAAAGCAGGAGATTGGGAGCAAGTGGAAAGGGGCAAGCTCAGGCAGGCCGAGGGCGGCTGCACCCAGGGCCCTGGTGGCCAAGCCAGAAGCGAGGCTCTGAGCTCTGTGGCCGGAGGAGCCTGGGGAGGGCACTGGGCATGGAGTCAGGGCTGCCCGGGCCAGACTGTGGCCCTGAGGGGGCCAGGAGCATGGCACTGCCTTCCCAAGGCTTCTTTCCTTGTTTCCTCAATGAGGGCTTGATGTCACCCATCTCCAACTTGGTGACAATAGCCATAATGTAGTTACTATTCTTCCTCCTCACGTCTGGGACAAAGCCCCAGTCCCATTTAGTGCTCAGACACTTGTCCCATCGTCTGCAGGACCAACTCAGGCTCCTCTGGCTCTGGGAAGGTCTGAGGCCTGAGCCGAAAGCTTGAGAGAAGAGCGAACGAGGGTGACCGTGACCGAGCTCACTCCAGCTTCATCAGAGAAGCAACCAAACCGTGGAATTCTTCCTGCAAACCGTCGGCCCGCTCAGTGACAGCGGACGTTTGTTTTTAATCTTCCTTCCCTTCCCTTCTCTGAGAGGAGGCCCAGCGACCTCGCAAACCAGGCTTGGCTCTGGCCAGTGGCCATGGGGTTTCAAATTTTGAAACGGGCCTTTTGCAAAATGTTCAGTTTCAAGCCCTAGTCCAACTGCCCACATCCTGTCCAAACTTCCTGGGGGAGTGAGATTTATTTAAAGAAGGAATAAAATCCCTATGTCTGTGCCATGGACTGCAAACACGCTCCATCCCAGACAATTTCAAGGATTAAGGTTACATATTTCTTAATGAGCCGCAGGCGGAGGCACAGTGGAGTGGGCAGGATCAGGAGGACAGGGTGCTTCTCAGCACCATGGACCCTGTTCTGTGGCAGGATGACAACCTCACATTCTTTCGTGCATTCACTCTGTCATCCACCAGCATTCTGACGGATCCATCAGCCGTCAGAGCGCTAAATGGGACTGGGGCTGTGTCGCAGACATTGAGAAGGAAGACTAATACCTACATTATGGCTACTGTCACCGAGTTGGGGATCCAATAGCAGAGGTTCCACACTGGACAGTAGGGGCTCTGAGGCCCCCAAGACTGAGTATCCACACTCGGGGAGCTCAAAGTCTGATTGGGAAGGTAGATACCTAAATAGGTCATGACCGAGCCACAGAAGTTTCTGAATGGAGGTCAAGTTTGCAACCGTGTATCCGTTCTAAGAGTGGGGTCATTCATCCCTCCAGCTAGAGGATGAGCTTGTGCAAAGGCCCAGAGACACAGACACACAGAGACTTGGGGAAGCGGCTGCTGGCTGGTACAAAAGGCCAGGGAGCGTGTGGTGGGAGGTGTGGCTAGAGGCCAGACCATGAAGATCCTTGAGTGGGAAACCAAGGGGCTTGGACTTCAGCCTGGAGTTTCCAGAACTCACAAGAGGGCTCTAAAGAGCACGGGACTCATCCTCATGCCTTCTAGAAAGATGACAATGACTAGAGTGAGAACAGACTAGAGCAGGGACAGGGAGACCAACCGGAAAACTGACGTGAGCCCACAGTGACCCTGGCCCACTGGAGAGATGCTAAAGGGGCGGGACTGGAGTCAGAGGTGCGCTGTGGACGCTACAGCAATGTTAGCAGTGGGAGGGCTCCTGGGGCTGCCATTGGAAGAGGCTCAGAGTGAATATGGGAGATGGAGAGAGAAGAAAGGGCCGATGCAATGCATAGCCATCCTACCCTAAGTTTGTGAGTTGGCGACACGTCTAAGTGCAACACTTGAAGGTGGACATGGCAGATCAAAGCTGGACACTAACAGCTTCCTTGACAAGCTGGTATTGGAGAGAAACCCAGCAGCTGGCTCCTCCCAAGCCAGGCAGCTGCAGAAACCCCCAAATCTGCTCATCTCTCTCCTCCAAGGGTGTCCCCACTGACCTGACCGAGGAGCCTACGCCATGTAAGGGCCTTATCATGAGCTCTTGTTAGGCCAACTTAATTCTCACAACCATTCAGCTGGAGGGCGTCAGTGTCCCCATCTAATGGATGACGCTGAGGCTGGGTCCCAGGATGCTCCGCATGTAACCCAAAGTCCCACAACTGGAACCAGGAGGCAGGGAGCGAGCCCACTCACTGGCATAAAAACAACACTGGGTTATTTTCAATCTCTTGTCTTGGCAGGCGCACGGGCAGCTTTCGGGAAGACCCAGGGCTCCCATTCCACCATGCCAAGCCAATGTTGCCCAAGGACGGGCCACCATCCAGGGCAGTCAGAACTGCCAGTATCCTGCCTCACTGTCTGGCGCTGGACTCCAGGGAGAATCTGAACTTGGATGGGAGATACCGGCCATCTGATATGCAACGCGCTTCCCCACAGAACGGCTCTCAGGCCGCCTGAGAAGGGTTATCCTGGTTCCACAAAAGCACATGTATTTTTAATTATTCATTCATTCATTCGGTAATAATTTACTGGCACCTGCTATGCTCAGGGCTGGGAAGGCACCGGGGACACAGAGAAAAATTTGACCCAGTTTCTGGCTCTCAGGGCACATCAGCTGAGTGATGACATTAAACAAATGTTCATGATGGAGTAAGACTGGTGATCTGGGTGAGGTAACTACAATGTGCTGTGAGGTTGGGGTGGGGCTAACTCTGGAGTGGACAGGGAAGGAGGCCCATGGTGAGGTCATTCACTAGTTGCCTCACACATGGATCACAGACTCATCCTCTCATTTATTGATTAATTTGCATATTCAATCATCCATTCACAGAGCAGTTAATTTATTCTTGGATTACACACTCATTGACTCACTCACTAATTCATTCTTTTATTCTTTCACTCTAATATAGTCATTCCTCTGTCCATTTGCTGATTCATTCCCTCATTAGTTCGTTTCATTCATTGACTTACTCATTAGTTAAATTATTCAACTTTTTCCTCTTTCATTGATTTATTCATTTATTCGTTCACTCATTTTCTGAGTTATTAATCAAGTCATTTGGTTATTCATTGACTCATTCACTGATTGACTCATTCACTGATTGACTCACTGGTTCATTTATTCCCTCATTACTAATTAATTTTCACTTATCCATCAGTTCATTAACTCATTCAGAGATTCACTTACTTATTCACTCATCCATTTGTACACTCATCTTTCACTTACGAGTCATTGACCTACTTTATTCAATCACTCATTCCCTTTTTGAAAATTTTACTTACAGGTCCATTCACTAATTCATCGCGCATGTATGCACTTATTAATTTAGTTATTCAACTCACTGCCAATTCATTCACCCATTGGTGGGCTCTTTCGTATTTTCATTCATTTTTTCATACTTTGTTGACACAAAGACTCATTCTTTCACTAACTCACTGCTTCATTCATTCTTTATTTCAATCATTGTTTATTCAGCTACTCATTCTATTAATGTTTATTACAGCGGTTCTCAACCTGTGGGTCATGACCCCTTTGGGGGTCGAATGACCCTTTCACAGGGGTCGCCTAAGACCATCGGAAAACACATATATAATTACATATTGTTTTTGTGATTAATCACTATGCTTTAATTATGTTCAATTTGTAACAATGAAAATACATCCTGCATATCAGATATTTACATTAGGATTCATAACAGTAGCAAAATTACAGTTATGAAGTAGGAACAAAAATAATTTTATGGTTGGGGGTCACCACCACATGAGGAACTGTATTAAAGGGTCGCTGCATTAGGAAGGTTGAGAACCACTGATTTATTAAATGCGATATACATGCAAGGCACAATGGGCATATGAGTGTGGGTCCTGACTTCATGGAGTTTAGAGCCTTGTGAGCTTGTTACTGGCTCAGGCATCATCTCTTCCATAAAGTGCCTTGTACTTAAGCTGAAGGCCCACTTCTGTGCTTTTTTAATGAGGTAATGGAAACCTATGAACTAACCACTCAAACCAAGAACTTTGTTACTTACATAGCATGGTATTCTCTTTCCCCAGAGGGATAAGGCGAAGATCTTCATGACTGCAGAATAATTTAATTAGCTGTGGTGCTTCCATCCTATGGGATGTCAAAAGAATGCTGATAAATGAAAAGGCCTAGACTGGGGTTTTAATATGGCAAACATGAAAGAAATTGATCATAAACAATGATTTATGTCACAGTCTTATCTCTGGCTCATGAATAGACTGCCATTGTATCAAAGTATTTAGTTATCCATTTGATAATATAACAAACACCCTTCAATAAGCCACCCAACTTGAGAACTCTGTCCCTCACCCACAGAACTAAGAGGAGCCCAAATATTTTACTTAATTAAAAGCTTTATCATCTGCGTGGAACTGGTTAAATCATAAACATTATTCCTTTGTCCCTCTGAGCTACTAGTAGCTATAGACTTATTTATTCACCACAATGATAAAAGCAAGATCTTTGCAAACATTCAGTACAATAGCACTGAGTAATAGTAACGCATGTGCAATTGCTGCTCATTACCAACTACTGGTATGTCACTTCACTGTGGAATTTAGTGGGCACAACAGCTCTAGTTATATAACAAAACTTATCACTGGCCGTCTTTAATTTAAATAGTGCTTAATCTTTAATTTTATAAATACTTTATATGCAGTAATAAAATAAACAACCAGTAGATCAAAGACATCCCAGAATTCATATATCTGTCTATATGCGCTGCATTCTGAAATTTAAAGAAACATGAATCCCAGATCCTCAATGATAGATTGGTCCTGGCACTTGTTCATTACATATGCTACAGTTGAACTGGTGTGGCGGGGATTTTATTCAATTCTATTTGTTAAACCCTTCATGTATCAGTTCACTGTAATAATTATCCATGAACTACAAAAGCACAAGAATGGGATAACTGAATATTCCTATCAACTGTCTATGGGATCACATATAAAGGCGCAATAGACTAGATTTCTTTTTGTGTCAGATCTCAGACATCCAGACACAGGTTTTTCATCATCCTTGACATGCACCGCCAGGCGTTACCAATGGTCCAAGCACATGAATCATTGTCTTCATTTATTCTTTGTCTATTGATCTATTCATTAATTTACAACTTACTAAGAAAGATATATACATGAATCAGAAACTCAGAATAAGAGCCCTGACACCCTTAATGTGTATAAAATCATTTCCCATAGACACTAGATTATGTTTCTTGAATGGATGTTTTAAGAAACATATCAGTGTTTCAAATATGGCTGCCTCAATATAACCATTCCTATTAATCCCATGTTCATTATGGGCCATGTTTAGTCTTCTTTGATTATAATGTCTACTTATTAATAATGCATAACCAATCCAACCCTCCCAACCAAGACAAGAACTGCAACTATTATTCATGCTGGAAGTGCATGCTCCTAAGATGACCATTGAGTTGGAGGCCATGGCAGAATGTTAAAATCAGCACAGGAGTGCCCTTTCATTTACTCAGTAATTTAACATTTCTTAATTTATGGTACTATTTGGGTATTTTCTCTTAAAACACATGTTGAATTTGCAATTGATCCAAAACAAGGCACTGATTATTACTTATCAATAGCTCTGTAATCCTTAGCCAAAGGGGCAACACACTTGGTCCCCTTATTATCCATTCCAAATTTTATTAATTTCTTTCTTACCACATGTTTTGATAACTGGATTATGCCTCACTCTCTCCATCATTAATTATTTGATATTGACTCTTTTATAATAACATAACCATAATCCATGAACCATAAAATTAGAAGAACAAGAATCTTAAATATCTCTAACATCTATCTATAGGATTTTTTCCAACACGACAATAGACGAGATTTGTACTGTGTTGGACCTCAGAGTTCCAGACACATAGCAGCCGTCATCCATGACTCCTATGCCACCAGTGGTCACCTCTGATCCAGACATGGTCCTCAGTTTTTAAATTCATGTCTACATGAATTTTGTTAATTAATCAGATCACCAATAATAATAAAATATATACCTAAAGCCACAAACTTGAGAGTAAGATACATACATAAAACTTCTGTTATAGAAGTATTACTCATGGCGATAAATCTCTTTCATTATCGACTTCCATGTTGCATTTAGGGATTAATCAAAGCAATGCTTCCTATGAACCCCATATTTATGACTGGGCCAGGGCTGTCCTTCAATAATTACATTTCACAATTTTAAAATAATACAGTGAGTATTTTTTTAAAAAAAAACATAAAATAATGACACCAAGACAAGAACTGTGACTATTACTCACCTTGGTCTCCATGCTCATAATGCACAGATATAACTATGGAGCTCGCGATGCTTAAATCAGCTCGAGTGCGTCCGGACTGCGGGGTACAGAGCAGAGGAAATGATTTTTAAAAGAGTGAGACGTTGTCTGCACTGGTCTGTGCACCCCACCTTCCATTCAGTCAGTCATTCAGGGAGGTAGTGATTTGGGTTAACATTTTATCTTCTTGGAAGTAAATAAACAGTATCATTCTCGCCACTGAAATGGAGCATGGACTATTATTTCACACTGTCTGTAGTATCCTCAGCCAAAGAGAAAACGCCCTTTAACCAGTTACTTCCTCAATAATATCAGAGTATTCAACATGTCGGAGCATTTCCAATCACATACTTTCACAATTGGACAAAGCTTTGCTCCATTCATCTTTATTTATTTATATATTTATCGATGGATTCTTTTATTTACCCAATTATAATAATGGAATAAAAATACACAAAGATCAACAATTTAATAAAGCATCTTTGTGTATTCCTGACATCTGTCAATAAAACCCCCTCAAACAAAACAGAGCGAATGATTTTTTTTAAAAATTGAGACGATATCCTTTATGGTCCTGCTTTCTGCATTTCATTTATTCAGTCATGTAGGTAATTATTATATTTTCATAATGTATATATTTTTTCTCTTAACAAAAGGACAACAGACAACACTATGGTGGTTACCAAAGGGAAGAGGATATGGAGGTAGTAAAAGGTAAAGGGGGTCAAATAGATGGTGACAGAAGTTTTGACTGTGGATGGGCAGCACAGAATGCAATATACAGATGATGTATCATAGAATTGTATACTTGAAACCTATATAATTTTATTGACCAATGTCACCCCAATAAATTTAATTTTTAAATAAGGACAGCCTCAAACTTGGAACTGACCCAGTACAATAAAACTGACTTTTATTCATCAGTGTCTATTTACCAGTGTTATTTAAACAAAGAAGTAAAACTTTCAATTCAGTGATGTCTTAATGGGCATCAATTATTATTAATATTTTTTGCCTCATCACATACGTTCTTAGTTGGACAATAATTAACCCCTTTCCTTTTCTTTCTTTATTTTTATTTGTTTAATCGTTCAATCATTGATCTGTTAGTAATAATAAATCTAAATCTAGGAATCCAGAATAAGAACATGATCTTCATATATTTCTGTTGATAGGATTCTTAAGAGAGGGAATACACTAATTATATTTTGTGTTAAACCTCAGAATTCCAGATTCATCTTATTCATTATTCATAACTCATATGAGCCAGTTGTCATCAGTGGTCCATTTGAGGCCACCTTTCTTCCTCAATTTGTATCAATTAATTCATTAATTAAATCATTAATTCATTGACAATAATAAAATACACATGATTCACAAAAATGCAAGAACAAAATCCCTGAATAACCCTAAAATCTATTTATAGAAATCTTTCCCAATACAGTATATCTTTTGCATTAAGCAACTTTAATGTTGAACATTATCAATTAATCAGCATAATGTGTCATATTATATTACTCAATGGGCCATAGATAACATTTTGTTATATTTAATACCTTTTAATAATAGTGGGAATTTGATTAAGGTTATTACCTTAAACAAATGACCAAAACCAAGACAAGAACTTCGATGACTACTCACCTTGTCTCTCTGAAAACAGAAGTGACATCTTATTTTGATCATGGAAGAAAGCTTAAGTCAGCTGGGTGCTTTGTTTCTACAGAGTATCAAGCAGAACAGATGATAAAAAGATTGAGACATTGTCTTCGTTGATCTATAATTTCCATAATTATTTTGGTATTTATTCATTTATGGTATAATTTATTTTTATCTTTATAAAATAAACTTCCCATATTTATCACTGAGTTAGAGTTGCCCTCTTAACTATCTTTTGCATTTTCGAATGAATAATTAAAAAAAACACATTGAAACCAAGAAAAAAACTTGAACTATTACCCACATTAATCTCTGTCCTCCTACTAGAGGCAACTAGAAAGCTGGTGACCATGGATAATGCATAAATCAGCTCAAGAGTGTCTGAGGAGGACAGAGCAGAGCAGATAAAAAATAAAATTAAACTAACTGTCATTGATACTTGCTTTCCACACATTTCATTAACTCAGTATTTAGGTATGTATTAATTTTTATTAACATACATATTCTTTATCTTAAGAAAAGTAAAAACTCAATCTTGAGATTGACCCAGAAGAATAAAATAGACTTCCTTATCAGTATCTATATAATCCTTAGTCACTGAGGTGACCGATTGAGCCATTCATTTCTTAATGGGAATCAATGTTTTCAATGGCATTATTACCTTTTACCTCACTACAAAACTTTCATAATTGAACAATACTTCACCTCATTCTTTATGTTTATTTATATTTAATATTTTTATCACTATTCCATTAATAAATACACATCTAACTCTGTGAAATCAATACACTAATATGATCTCTATATTCCTGACATCTCTCTATGAAACCATTTCAACAGAAGAAACAGACTATGTTCTAGATCTCAGAGTCTCAGACATGTATTTTCATTGTCATGACTCCTACACCACCAAGAATCATTATTGATCCATGACTTGGTCTATTTTTCATCATCTGTTACTACATTTGTATCAATAAAATGATTAATTCATTCATAATAATAAAAACAATTCATGGATTATAAAAACTTAAGAATGAGATCATTTTACATAATCATTTCCCACATAGACTATACTTCATTCATTAATAGACCCCAATCTTGCACATTATCAATTAATCAACATAAAGTTTCACGTCATACTTAACAATGAGACATGGCTAACTTTTTATGAATTGAATGCCTTTAAATGATACTGTAAATATCCTTAAACAAATGGCCCACACCATGATAACAACATGACCGCTAGGTGCCTTGACCGCCTCTCAGACACAGAGGGACCATGACAGACAGCAGAAGCCAAAATCAGTTCCGGGGTCCATTCGGGAGACAAATGGCCAAAGAAACATGATAAAAATGTTGAGACTTTCTCTCCGTGGATTCAGAGCTTCCACTATTTATTTGCATAGTTATTTAAGCATTTATTAATGTATGGTCATATTTATTTATTTTTCTCTCAATAAATCAAATGTCAAAGTTGAAACTGACTCATCGGTAACCAACTACTATTTATCACTGTTTTTCATACTTACTCAAGGACATATACACTGGGTGGTATTATTTTACATCCCACTATATATTTTTAACAATGATGAGGGTTTCACCCTATTCATATGTACTGACTATATATTTGTTTGTTTACATTGCCATTTCTAATGAAATTTTTAAATATTGATGTATACAAAGACCAAGAGCATGATCCTTTCTATACCTAGCCTCTCCCTATAGGATCACCTCAAATGGGGGGAAAAGGACTCCTATGCACACTAATCATCATCATTTATTTAGGGTTGAGCCTCATTGTCTTCATTCATGTCTACACATTTTTATTGAATAAATCATCAATTTAATACGAATAATAAAATATATACCTTAAGGAGTCTTTATCACTATTCCATTAATAAATACACATCTAACTCTGTGAAATCAATACACTAATATGATCTCTATATTCCTGACATCTCTGTATAGAAACCATTTCAACAGAAGATACAGACTATGTTCTAGATCTCGTTGCCGAACCGGTTTGGCTCAGTGGATAGAGCTTTGGCCCTATTCATATGTATTGACTATATATTTGTTTGTTTACGTTGCCATTTCTAATGAAATTTTTAAATATTCATGTATACAAAGACCAAGAGCATGATCCTTTCTATACCTAGCCTCTCCCTATAGGATCACCTCAAATGGGGGGAAAAGGACTCCTACGCACACTAATCATCATCATTTATCTAGGGTTGAGCCTCATTGTCTTCATTCATGTCTACACATTTTTATTGAATAAATCATCAATTTACTACGAATAATAAAATATATACCTTAAGAAGTCACAAAAACTTGAAACAAGAGTCTTATATATCTCTAACATGTGTCTTTAAATTACTTTCCATAAACAATATATATGTTTCATTAATGACCTCAAAGGTTAATTAATTTCCTACAAAGGTTAACATAATACTTCATATTAGCAACATTATTCTTTTTTAGCATGTTTGGCAATCAGAGATCTTATTTCAGACTTTTTAATAATGTGGTGAAAACCTTTTTTAAAAAAACAACAAAACCAAGAAAAGAACTATGGTACTCACATTGCT
>NW_005369964.1:1939576-1950527 GCF_000412655.1 Myotis brandtii
TGATCATGGCAGCATGCTTAAATCACCCACATGCAATGATTTTAAGGAGTACAAGAGAAAACAATAATTTATAAAGTTGAGATATTAATTCATTAATTCTAGAATGTCACCTTTTTATTAGTCAGCCATTTAGTCAGTAAAGTAATGAATTGAGATAATGTATAAGTAAATGAACAATACCAATGTTGCAATGGACAGATAATATGACTATTGACTATTACTTATCAATAACTATATCATACTTAGTCAAAGAATAACACTTTGTACCTATATACTAATAGATATTTGTTTCCAATACATTTATTAATAGCTTTTTATCTAAACACATATTTTTAAAATTGGACAAAGTTTCACCATCTTCATATTTATATTTATAGGGTATCCCCCCAAAAAATGTATACACGTACTTTGAATAATTATAAAGGCAGTGTTTTTAAAAATATGTACAATTTTCAAAATTGAGCTATCAGCTATTAAAGTGTGTATACATTTTGGGGGGACACCTTGTATGTATTTATTTATTATTTCTTTGAATGCCCCCTTCCCTCTGAGATTCGTCAGTCTGTTCCATCTTTCCATGTCACTAGTTCTATTTTACTGGTCAGTTTATTTTGCTCATTAGATTTCACATATAAGTGATTTCCTGTGATATTGTCTTTCTCTGATTCACTTATTTTGCTTAGCATAATAATCTCCAGGTCACTCCATGCCATCTCGAAGGGGAATAGATCCTTCATTTCTACAGCTGCATAGCATTCCATTGTGTAAATGTACCATGGGTTATTTATCCACTCATCTACTGGTGGGCACTGGGCTGTTTCCAGATCTCAGCTATTATAAATAACACTGCTATGCACATAGGGGTGCACATATTCTTTAATTACATTTAATATGTGGAATAATACAGTGAATACCATAAAACAAGCCATTCAATCTAAAATATTGATATTACTTACGTGGGTCTCCATGCTCCTACAACGTAGATGCACCCAGAACATTCAGGACCAAGGAAGATGCCTAAGTCAGGTCACGTGTGTCCATTCTGAGGCATAAAGAGCAAAGCAGATGATAATAAAATGAGGCATGCTTCGCAGGAAGAGAAAGACCGCACTGCTTCTGAGGTGGACCTCAGCGTCTCAGACATGCATTATTTGTCATGGTGACTCATAACGCCGGCAGGTATCATCATTGATCCAGAAGACCATGTTGTCTTCATTCATTTCTATGTTGTTTATTGATTAATTCATGAATTCACTAATTATAACTTAAAAACCAACAAGGCCTTAGAATGTAACTAGACATTCTTAGAATTTAACTGGAATCATTCTCACAACAAGATATCATTGTTGATTATTGTTTTGCACATATGAATTAATCAAAAAACTATTAATGTTGCAATTATTCACAACAAATACCAGAAAAGACAAGAACTTTCATTATTACTCACATTGGTCTCCATGCTCCAAAAACAGAGATGCAATCCTATGGCTCATGGTGAAGGAAGAACCCCTAAAGCAGGTCGAATTTGTCCATCCTAAGGGATAAAAGGCTGAACAGATGATAAAAAAAAAGTGAGAAAATCTGCCCATATGAAAATCTCCCCATTGATTGTTGCTCTTCACCTTTTGAGTTCGCAAGGCACTTAGGCAGTCACTAATTTGGTATAAATTCTTTTCTCTCTTGAGAAAACAAACAACGTTGATCTTGCCACTGACCCAGAATCTGAACACTGTCTGTGAATCATACTATTCAAGTCATCCTTAGCCATACAGGTAGCAGTCATGTACCACTTACTTCTAATTAAACTTCAGGGTTTTCATAATGTATCAATAGTAATTTCTGGCGTAATCACGTATTTTTACAATAAGATGTTATAAAATGTCACTACATCCATCTTTACTTATAATTTGTTTACAGATTCTCTCATTTATCCAATTTTAATAGAATGTAAATGTATGAACACTTAGACCAAACTGGGATTCTGTTATGATAGACCTCAGAGTTGCAGCCATGTAGTCATCTCTGTGACTGGTTCGCCACCAGTCGTCATCACTGATCCTACTGGAACCCATTTTCTTCCTTTTTAATTGTTTATTGATTAAATCATTAATTCACTAATACTAATATCTAAACACTATGACTCACCCAAACCCAAGAAGAGTTATTACACCCCTAGCCTGTACATATATTATTTTCATATCAGTGTCCCTCTTTGATTAATTATCCTGCTTTTCATACATGGATTAATCAATATAATGGCTCATATATATCTCATATTTATCACTGAAACACATTCCATCTTTATTTATATTTTATAATTTTTAATACTGCAGTGAATTACCTTATAAAAAACACTTAACAAAGAAAATGACACTGACTATGATGACATTAATCTCCATCCTCCTATTATGTAGAGGCAACCAGGGAAGACACTGAAGCAGTCCTTAATATCCCTAGATATTTAATGTAAGACCTAATGGACATTGATCCCTGCTGACCACGTTTCATAAACTCAGGGTTTAGATATTTCTTCTTTTATCTTAATGTATATACTGGGTGTCCCGAAAAACGTATACATACTTTAACAGCTGATAGCTCAATTTTGAAAATGAAATGCATTTTAAGAAACACTGCCTTTATAAATTCTTCAAAGTGTGTGTACACATTTTTTGGGACACCCTGTATATTTATCCTAACATGATGAAAAACTCAATCTTGACACTGACCCAGAACAATATAATAGATTCATACTAATCAATGTCTATATGATTCTTAACCAAAGATGAAATTCACAGCTACATTGTTTTCTTAATTAATATGTCCTTTCAATTTTGATAATATCCTTTGCCTGACCACATACATTCATGGTGATGTATTTCTTCATCCTAATTCTTTAAATAGTTAACTATTTGTTTAATATTTCTATCAGTCTATTAATAAAATATCTACTGGTATGTCAATGAAATCAGTACAAAAACATGACCCGTGTATTGATTTGTATTGATCCTGACATCTATCTATCAGAGTTCCAGACACATATTCATCATATATGACTCAGATGCCACCAGTAGTCATCATTGATCTAATTAAGCACTAATTATAATTTTAAAACTTGATGATTCACAAAACCAAGAAGACAATGATATCCCTATTATGTATCTAGAATTATTCTCATATCAATATACCTCCTTCATTAATAATCCCAAATTTCATTGGAGCATTAATCAATATGCTGTTTCCTGTTAATTCAAAATTTATCAATGGATGACAGTTGGATTACTTTGATTCCCTATGGCACTTTTTAGAAATATACTAAATACCCTAAAAAAAATCATTAAAACCCAGACAGGAACTTTGACTATTTATTACTCACGTTGCTCTCTGTGCTGCTCACATGGAGATGGTAGCATGGAGCTGCCCCCATGGAATGAGACTTAATTAGCTCGAATGGTCCATTCTGAGAGATTCTAAGCACAGTCGAACAGAAGAAAATTAAAGTATTACATAGGTATTTAAAATTTCTGTGTATATATTACTTTAACAAAAGGAACCATCTCAAACTTGAGACTAACCCAAAACAACAGATTCACTCAATTATTTTCTTTTTTCTTAAATTTATTGGGGTGACATTGGTTAATAAGTTTATGTAAGTTTCAAGTGTCAATTCTATGAAACATCATCTGTATATTGTATTGTGTGCCCACCACCCAAAGTAA
Source organism: Myotis brandtii (assembly GCF_000412655.1). NCBI lineage: Eukaryota > Metazoa > Chordata > Mammalia > Chiroptera > Vespertilionidae > Myotis > Myotis brandtii. The sequence continues at coordinate 1,943,293 of NW_005369964.1, forward strand.
AATCATCTTTCGTCACCATATATTTGACCCCCTTTACCATTTACTACCCTCCCAACCCCTCCCCCTGTCTATGAGTTTTTGTTTGTTTTTCTTGTTTGTTGACTTACTTTCAGTATTTCTTAATGAACACAATGTTTTAATTTTTAAAATATTATTTTTTACTTACCACATATGTTCAAAGTCGCACAATGCTTCACCCTTCTTTCTTTAGCTATTATTCACATTTTTTTACTGGTTCTATGGCTCCATTAATAATAATAAGTATAAATCTATGAAGCCAAAATAAGAACATGATCTTTGTATATTCTTAACATCTGTCTACAGTACCGAATATAACAGAGAGAATACACTAGGCATTGTGTTGGACCTGAGTTTCAGACACATATTTTCAAATTGTTATCACTATCATGGTCCATCAGAAGTCCACTTTTTCTTCATTCATTTCTATTTTTGTGTTGATTAATTCATTAATTCACTGATAATAAAAATACATTATTCACAAAAACTTAACAACAAGATACTTAAATATCCTTAATTTCTACCTGAAGAATCATTATCAACTTAGGTTTATGTCATTCATTAATCAATCTCAATGTTACATGTTATTAATTAATCAAGATAATGTTTTCTATTAGATTTATTATTGGGCAATAGGTTCCTTTCTGATAATATTACTATTGGTAATACTGTAAATATCCTTAAACAATGACCCAAACCAAAACAAGACCTTAGACTTTTACTCACTTTAGTATCTTTCCTAGATAAAGGCAACATAACAATCTTGATCATGGCACAGTAGACAAAATTAGCTTGATCACCTCCTTTGAAAAGTACCAAGCAGAGCGTTGATAAAAACATTGGGACTTTCTCTTCATTGATTCATAGTTTTCACCAATTATTTAAACAGTCATTCAGGCATTTATTAACTTATGATAATACTTATTTTTATTTTTAACTTTAAACCTACAACTGACTCAGGCAATAACTGACTCTTACATTTCATTGTTTTTATGAACCTTAGAGTTGCAACACACTTGGTCCAATTATTATTCATTCTAATGCATATTAATATTCATTTACCTTGATATTTATCAGAGAATAATGCTTCCCCCTCTTCATCTTTATTCATTTATATACTTGTTATTTATTCTGCCATTGATACTTTGTTAATATTATTAAAATCATGACCCCGAATACCAACACAAATGTATATGCTTCACATCTGTCTAGAGCAGGGGTGGGGACTACCGGCTTGTGGGCCAGGTAAGACCTGCGAAGGCATTTGGTCTGGCCCTGCCAAGGCAACCACAGGTGGGCCTCGAAATTCAATAAATCTAGGAGCTTTTTTCATAGCAACATAAATTTATATTAAGTGAATTATATTCAGCAAATGACGTTATAAATATCCACATGGCCCTTGGCAGGAAAAAGCTTCCACACGCTAGTCTGGAGGATCCACTGACACATGGGAGTGGACTAGTACCTTTCGTGTGGTCACATAGTATTCATTGTCCACCAGCCATCATGGATCCATGGCTGTCCTTCTTTCTTTTCATTCTAATAAACATGTGTTTATTAGTTCATTATAAAAAATAAACATTAATCTTAAAAACAAGAATAAGATCCTTTGACATCCTTATCTGTAGAATCATTTCCACGTTGACTAGATATCTTTTATTAGCTAACCTTAGTATTACATTTATGGATTAGTCAATTAAATGTTTGCTATCAATTCGATATTTAACATGGCCTATTTCACCTTCTTTGATCATAATGAATACTTTTGAACAAGACAGTGAACACCCTTAACGAAGCCATTCCCACTAAGACAATAACTTTAATTATCACTCACATGGTCTCCACGGAGGAATGCTACAATCGGCGGGAGTGCGTCATTCCGAGGAGTCGAGAACAGAGCAGATAACAAAAACAGACTTCCTTCCATTGATCTTTTATGGAAGCATTTAGATATTTGTTATGAAGAACATTTACCTCATTGTCTCTTGTGAAAACAAACTACTTTGAACTTCCCACTGACAAAGAACATAAACATAGTCTATAATTTACCCTGTCTACATCACCCTTAGCCAAAGAGGTTATAGCCATGTACCATTTATTTCTCTTTGGACTTCACTATTTCAAATTATATTAATAGAATTTATTGCCTCTCCATATATGTTTTAAGTTGGACAACACAACTACCATTCAGCTTCATTTTTATATATTTCTTCATTGATAAGTCATTGATCCAATTATAATAAAGAATGAAAATGCATATAGAGAAATACCCCATTTTCAGACACATATTATTCATTATCCGTGACTCATATGCCAGCAGGTATCATCATTGATCCAGAAGACCACTTTGTCTTCATTCATTTCTACATTGTTTATTGATTAATTCATTAATTCACTAATTAAAATTTTAAATCCCCATGACAATCAAAAGCTTAACAAGATCTTAAAATCCCTAATATATATCAAGAATCATCCCTACATTAATATCTGTCATTATCTTGTTTTCTTATGTGCTTTTAATCAAGATAATGCTTCCTATTAATCCCATGATTGTTAGAATACTGTTCACCTTCTTTGATTGGATTTCACACTTTTTATTAATACAGTGAATCTACTTAGACAAAACAGCAAAACCAAGACAAGAACTTTCATTATAACTCACATTGGTCAGCTCCGGGGCTCTGGATCAAGGAAGAATCCTTAACTTAGTCCAGAGTGTCTGTCCTGAGAAGCAGAGAGCAGAGCAGATGATATAACTAATTGAGACATTCTCTCCATTAATCTTTGCTTTTCACATTTTGTTTATTCAGCAGTTTGGGTAATGATCAATTTGGGACCTATTTTTCCCTTAAGAAAAGAACAATGTTGATCTTGCAAATTGATCCAGCATCTGAACAATGTCTATGACTTATAATGTTTGTCATCTTTATACAGGTAGTAGTCATGAAGCATTTATTTCTAAAGGAACTTTAGGATTTTCATAATATAGCAATAGTATTTCTTACATAAACACATATTTTTATAATTGATCAATGCTTCATTACATTCATCTTTATTTATAAATTTATAGATTCTCCCATTTATTTAATTAAAATAATAGAATAAAAATGAATGAAGACTAACACCAAAAGCAAGATCCCTGTTTATTCCTGACATCTATCTGTAGGACCTCTTTAAACAATAGGGATGGACTACAGTTCTTTTGTGTTGGACCTTAGAGATCGACACATACTAGTATTCATCGTATATATCTCATATAGCCACACGTGCTCATCATCGATCCAATCTTGTCTCTCCTTTACTTCAGTCATTTCTATAGGTTCATTGATTAAATCATTAATTTACTACTATTAATTTCTAAACATTAATAAACAAAAACCCAAGAAGAGCCTTTATACCCCTATTTTATACATTGGTTATTCTAACATCAATGTGTCACTTTCATTAATTATCCTCAGTTTTCCACTGGAATAATCAATATAATGTTTCATATTTCCCATATTTATCACTAAGATGCATTTGCCTTCTTTAATTATATTTCAGACTTTCTAATAAAACAGTGAATTATCTTTTTAAAAAACACAGAAACTAAGAAAAGAATTTTTACTGTTACATTAAATTTCGTCTTCTTATATAGAGACAACCACACAGCTCATGGCCACGGAAGATGCTCTACTCAGCTTGAGTGTTTCCATTCTCAGGAGTACAGAGTAGAAGGTGATAAAATAAAATAAAAAGAGAGAGAAAGAGCCAATCATCACTGATGCTTTCTTTCCGTATTTCATAAATTCACTATTGATTTATTTTTCTTTTCATATATATACAGATATTATATATACATATATCTTACAAAAGGAAAAACTCAATCTTCAAGACCAAGAAGAATAAGGATTCTTCCTTCTAAGAGTATTTATGACTCAGTCAAAGAGGTGAGACCTCTATCCATTTATCTCTTAAGAGGCATCACCACACACTAAAAGTTAGATCATGCCTCACCTGCTTATTTTTTATTTTTTTTCTTATTTTCTAAATACTTATTTATATTTGTTGAATGGTTCCACCAATATACCAGTAGCATTAATAATAAATCTACATCTAGGAAATTCTCACGAGAATATGATCACTGTATATTCTTGACATCTCTTTATGGAAGCAATTCCAACTAGAAGAATAGATTTATGTTCCATGTTGGACCTCAGTTTCAGACCTATAATACTCATCATCCAAGACTTGTACTTGACCAATTACCATCATTGGTACAGGTTACTTCCTTATTGTATTCATTCGCGCTTTTACTGATTAATTTGTTAACTAAAAACAAAGGTCACAAAAAGTAAAACAAAACTTCCTACTGACTATAAATCTTTCATTAATTAATTTAATATAATGCTTGATAGGCCATGGCTATAATTTTTTATTTTATATGACATTTTTAATAATGCACTGAAAACCTTTTTAAACAAAAACACAAAACCAAGAAAAGTACTTTGACTATTACTCACATTGGTCCCCATGCTTTTAACACTGAGATGGAACCATGGAGTTTCTGACCATGAAATGCTGAAATCATCTTAGATGTGACCAAGCTAAGTTCAAGACAGAACAGATAATAATAAATAAATAAAAGGTTGAGATATTGTGTCATTGGTCATTGCATTTCACCTTTCATTGAGCCACTCATTCATGTAATCTACATTAAAACAATATATATTTTAATTTCCCATGAGTCAATGAACAATATTGATCTGACCACTGACAGACATGAATATTAACTACCACTTATCAATACCTATATCATCCTTAGTCAAAGAATAATGACCTAATACCATATAATCCCTTACCAACATCAGTGTTTTAAATATACATTAAAATATACCTTGACTAAACACCTACTTTATAATTGGACAATATTTTGCCACCTCCATCTTTATTTATTTATGTTTGCTTATTAATTATTTCATAGATCCAATTATATAGACAGAAAATGCATAAACATAAAAATCAAAACCAAGATCCTCATATACTCCTGACAATTTTCTAGGCCCTAGGGGATCCCTTCAAACAACGGGCATGGACTACATTTCATGTTGGACCTCAGAGGTCAACATGTAGTCATCATATAGGACTCATATGCCACCAGTAGTCATCAATGATCCAATATCACCCCTATTTGTTTCATTCATTTCTACACTGTTTATTGACTAATTCATAATTCGCTAATAATTTTAAAACCCTAATTACTCACACATACAAAAAAAAAAACCAGGAAGAGTCATGATATCCTTAACCTATAAATGGAATCTAATATCTTTTAAAAATTATATTGTTTTGCATTTATGCATTAATCAATTTAATATTTCATAAAATACAATATTTATCACTGAGCTATACCTGGCCTTCTGAAATCCTATGTAAAACTTTTTAATGATATACTGAAAAAAATCAATCGCTAAACTCAAGATGAGAACTGTGGCTATTACTCCCATCGGTCCGTGTGCTTTTCACACGGAGATGTAATCATATAGCTCGGCAGCGCAGAACAATGCTTAGCCAGCTAACATGTGTCCATTCTGAAAAGCATAAAGCACAATCGAAGATAAATAAATAAATAAGCCTTTAATCCTGACTGATTCTTGCTTTCCACATTTCATATTTGCAGTTACTTAAGAAGATTTGACTGTGGGTGGTGGCACACAATGCAATATATAGATGATGTATTATAGAATTGTACACTTGAAGCCTATATAATTTTATTAACCAATGGCATCCCAAAAATATAATAAAAATATTTTAAACATTAAAAATTTTATGTTTTATAATGTAGATATCTGCACCTCACAGTGGCAGATTATTAAATGTCCATAACTCCTCTGCCACAGTCATTATCATTGGTCCATAGAGGCCAACTTTCTCCTCACTAATTTCTACATTTGTGTTGATTAAATCATTGATTCACTGACAATAATGAAATACATACAGGATAAACAAAAACTGAAAAACCAACAACTCTGAGCATATCTAACTATTGTCTACAGAATAACTGCCAACATAGATTTTATTTTTCTTATTAATCAATCTCAATGTTACATAATTTCAATTAATCAATGTAATGTTTCATATCATATTTAGCATGGGGCAATAAATTAATTTTTATTAAATGTATTAATTTATTTGTTGAGAATATTACAGGTGTCCCTCATTTTACTCCTTTGCCCCTCTCCACCTGGCTCCTGCCCCACCCCAGGCCTCCACCATGCTATTGTCTTTGACCATGGGTTATGCATGGGTTCTTGGTTAATCTCTTCCCACCCACCCCCTTCCCTGTGTGATTTGTCAGTCTGTTTCATGCTTCCATGTCTCTGGACCTATTTTGCTCATCAATTTATTTTTTTCATTAGATTTCACAGATAAATGAGATCATGTGATACTTATCTTTCTATCACGGGTTTATTTCACTTAGCATAATAATCTCCAGGTCCCTCCATGCTGTTTCAAAGGGTAAGAGATCCTTCTTTTTTACAGCTGTATAGTATTCCATTGTGTAAATATCCCACAACTCTTTTATCTACCCCTCTACTGATGGGCACTTCAGCTGCCTCCAGATCTGAGCAATTGTAAATAATGCTGCTATTATTAAATTTTAATAATACCATGAATAATACCCTTAAACAAATTAACCCAACCAAGACAAAATCTCTGATTACTACTCACCTTGATCTCTCTGCTAAGGTGGAGGCAACAAAGCAAACTTCACCAGGGCAGAGCTGAAATCAGGCGGAGCACCTGTTCTGAAGAGTCCAAACAGAGAAGGAGACAAAAAGGTTCAGACTTCTTTTCATGGTTCCTTACTGCACATCTTTCATGTAACCAGTCATTTAGGCATTCATGATTTGGAGTATATTTATGTTATTGGCCTTCAGGAAAACTACTGTGAACTTCCCACTGACACAGAACATAAACAATGTCTGTATTTTACCCACTATAGCAATGATGGCAAACCAATGACACCTCTGACACGCGAATTCATTTTTTGGGTTGATTTTTTCTTTGTTAAATGGCATTTAAATATATTAAATAAATATAAAAAATATGTCTTTGTTTTACTATGGTTGCAAATATCAAAAAATTTCTATATGTGACACGGCACCAGAGTTAAGTTAGGGTTTTTCAAAATGCTGACACGCCGAGCTCAAAAGGTTCGCCATCACTGCTCTATA
>NW_005369964.1:1951370-1986088 GCF_000412655.1 Myotis brandtii
TGAGGAACTGTATTTAAAGGGCCAGAAGGTTGAGAACCACTGTCTAAGGCAGTGATGGCGAACCTATGACACGCTTGTCAGAGGTGACACGCGAACTCATTTTTTTTGGTTGATTTTTCTTTGTTAAATGGCATTTAAATATATAAAATAAATATCAAAAATATAAGTCTTTGTTTTACTATGGTTGCAAATATCAAAAAATTTCTATATGTGACACGGCACCAGAGTTAAGTTAGGGTTTTTCAAAATGCTGACACGCCGAGCTCAAAAGGTTCGCCATCACTGCTCTATAGCATCCCAAGCCAAAGAGGTTTCAGAGTCATGGACCATTTGTTTCTCTTTGGACTTTCACTGTTTTCAATTATGTTAATAGAATTTATTGCCTACCCACATGTTTTAAACTGGACAATGCAACTACCATATATATATGATCATTGATAAATCATTGGTCCAATTATAATTAAGAATGAAAATGCAGACAGAGAAAGAACCCATTCCTTCGGTGTTGGATCTCAGAGTTGGAGACATATTATTCATCATCCGTGACTCATACTCTGGCAGTTAGCATCATTGATCCAAAAAAGGACGCTTTCTCTTTATTCCTTTCTATATAGTTTATTGATTAATTCATTAATTCCCTAAATAAAAAATTAAAGCTCTATTATTCACAAGAACTCAAAAGGGTCTTTGATAGCCCTAATGGTGCCTGAAACCATCATCACATCTGTCATATTTATTAACATTTTTCATATATGAATTATTCAATATAATGCTGCCTATTAATCCCATATTGGCCACAAGGATGCAATTGACCATCTTGTGTATGTCATACTTTTATTAATACAGACCCCCCAAACCAAAATAAGAACTTTCATTATGACTCACATTGGTCTCCAGGCTCCTAAAGCAGAGGTGCAATTCTATGGCTCATGGTCAAGGAAGAACCTTACAGCAGGTCGACTGTGCTTGTCCTGAGGAGTATGAAGCAGAGCAGATGATATAAATGGTTGAGACCTTCTGTCCATTGAAATTTGCTTTTCACCTCTCACATGGTCAGTCATTTGGGCAAACATTGATTCAGTGTATACTTTTTCTCCTAAGAAAGCAAATTTTAATTGGACCACTAACCCAGACTCTGAGCATTTTCTATGATTTATCCTTTAACTATGCAGGTAACAGTAATGTGTCATCTGTTTCTAATTTGCATAATATATTAATACTATTTCTTGCCTCCTCACATAATTTTTATAATTGGACAATACTTCATTGATCTGTTTTTATTTATGTTTATTTATAGATTCTATAATTTATTCAATTATACTAATAGATGAGAATACATGAACACTAAGACCAGAAACAAGATCTTAGGATCTTCCTGTCAACCGTCTATAAGATTCCTGGGAGATGAGAATGGACAAGAGTAATTTTACATGAGAACTCAGAGTTCCAGACATGTATTTGCCCCATGTAACTCCTAGGCCACCAGCAGCCATTATTAATCCACTATTCTCTCTCATTTCCTCATTATATTCTATTTGTATATTGATTAAATATTAGTCCAATAACAATAATTCTGAAAGCCTATGATTCACAAAAAACAAGATGAGCCCTCATATCTTTAAACTTAATATACATTTACTCTCACAGCAATACATCTCTTTATTATCACCTGTTCCCATGATGCATTACTGGATATAATTTTTCTTATAGTCCATATTTAACAGATACAGTTGCCTTATTTACTGATACTTCACACTTCTTAATAATACAGGGAATAAACTTAAAGCAACAACAACCACACTGAAACCAAGAAAATAATTTCAACCCTAACTCACATTAATCCTCCAGCTCCTACTATGAAGTGGGAACCAACGGGTCTGTGACTGAGAAAGGTGCATGCGTCACCTAGAGTGTCTGCGTTCTGAAGAGGACAGAGAAGGGAAGACGGTAAAGGGAAACCGAGGCCAAGCCTTGCTTTCTGAGTTTCATTGACTCAGTATTAAGGTATTTATGTTTTTAATGTATAATTTTTATCTTAACAAAGGAAAGTTGGTAAGATAATAAATCTTAAAAGTTTTCTTCACCAAAAAACATATTTTATAACTATATATGGTAACCGATGTTAAACTAAACGTCATTGTGAACATCATTAGGCAATATATAAATATACTGACCCTTGCCCAGCTGGTGTGACCATGGAAGACTCCTTAATCAGCTCGAGTGTGTCCACTCTATGGAGGACAGAGCAGAGCAGAAGATAAAAAGTTTTCAAACTTTACCTCCACTGATCCTTGTTTTCTACATTTTATTTATTCATTTAGACAGTGATTAATTTTTCATATTGCGGCATATTTTCTCTGAACAGAAGATAATTTTAAAATTGAGACTGATCAAGAGCAAAATAATATGGACTCTTACTCATCACTGTCTATATGGTTCTTAGGCAAAAAGGCATATGCTACTTCCACTTATGGCTTCATGAGTATGATTTTAATTTTATTGCCTCATGACATATGTTCCTAGCTGGACAGTGTCTCACTCTTTTCTCTTTAGTTGTTCATTACATTCTTAATGGTTTGACTATTGATTCATTAATAATAATAAATCTAAATCTATGAACTCAAAATGAGAATATAATTTTTGTATATTCCTAACATCAACCCATGGGGTCATTTACAAGAGAAGATAAACCAGATTCTATTTCTTGTGAACACAAAAGTTAGACACCTCACACTCACCATTTATGACCTATGTGACCAGTCATCATCATTGATCCATTTCTGGGTCTCTTTTCCTTCATTGGTTTCTCTACATGTGATTATTAAAGCACTAATTCAATGCTAATAAAATAAATACATGATTCATAAAATCACAAGAAAAAGATCCTGATTAAACCTAGCTCGGTACTACATACATAGGTTATATCTTCTACATTAATTGACTTTAATGTTGCACATTATCAATGAATCAACATGTTTTATAACATATTTGTACTTGATTCACACTTACGTTTTTTATTATATTTATTACTTTATAATAATACTATGAATACTTTTTTTAAAAATCATCCAAACAAGGTAAAATCTTCACCTACTTTTCACCTTGGTCTCTTTTCTACCATCATCTCAATCAGAGCAGATGCTGAAATCAGTTTGGTGCATTCATTCTGAAAAGTACAAGCAGACAAAAGAATGAAAGATATCATTTTTATAATTTAATGTAAATATACTCATTAAAATGTAAAGATACTACCTATAGAAATATAATTAGAATGAATGTATATCAGATTAGTATAGAAAATAGTTAAATTAGGAGACAAACATAACTAATCAAATATAAACCAAGAAGGGAGTGTAACAAACAGAAAAAAACAATAAAGAAGCACAAATGTCAACTTAGAAATACATAAATAGTACATACAAATATATTGGTCATTACAAAAATGTAAAACAATACATTAGCCAGATATGTCATAAATAATCAGAATATATTTTTAAAATTCAACTACATGTTTACCCAAAAAGAAGATCAAGACATTTTCTCCACTGTACCATATTTTTCACTATTCATTTACAGTCATTTGAGGGTTTATTAATTAATGGTGATATTTATTTATTTTTCTCTTAATAAAATGAACTTCAAACTAATACCTGACTGAGGGCAATAATTGTTACCTGTCAGCGTGGATGCCATCCTTCGTCAAATACATAATACCCTTGGCCCTTTTTTAACCTTTCCCATTTATATTGATATTCATTTTTTCATTATTACATATTTTATTCATGAACAAAGCTTCATGCTCCTCATCTTTATTCATTTATACATTTGTCTATTTATGCTGCCATTAAATCTTTAATAATAATATTTTTAAAATTCATGAACTCAAAGACCAAGAACGAGATCCTTTTATATTCCTGACATCTGTCCACAGGTTCCTGTCATAAAAGGACAACGTGCCGGACTCCATTTGTGTTGGATGTCAGACTTCCAGATACCTATTGAGCTCATATGCCCCACAATGCACCAGTGATCATTGTTGGTCCAGGGGTGGCCTTCATTCTGTATTGTCATCTACATAAATCTCAAAAAAACAAAACAAAAAAAAAACAAGAGTGAGATTTTTAGGCATCGCTAACATCCAGTTTTACAATCACTTCCACTAAGACCAGACTCTTATCATTAACTGAGCTCAGTGTTTCATATATGGATTAATCAACACAATGTTTCACGGTAATATGATATTTAACAGTGACATCTCTAATCTTCTTTGATTAACAGAGGCACAGTGCCTGAAATGTGTGCACACCTCCCGTGATCCCTCCCCGGCCCGGATCGTACACCGATGTGGTCCCTGAACCCTCTTGCATTCCAGAACCCCTTGGGGGATGTCATGGACCTCTTGTGGGGAGCTGATAGACATCCCTCTCACAGTCCGGGACCCCCTCATTCCTTACCACTCCCCTGCTCACTACTCCTTACCACTCGTCTAGCTGCTCCTTCATGCAGCCGTGGAGGTGGGAGAGGCTCCTGCCATGGCCACTGCACTCGCCAGCCTTGAGCCCGGCTGTGGGAGCCTACTGACCACCAGGGGGCAGCTCCTGGGCTGAGTGTCTGCCCCATGGTGGTCAGTGCGCATCACAGCGACCCGTGGTTCTGGTCCTTCCGCTGTAAAGGTCACTTAGGCTTTTATTATATAGATAGTAACACTTTTTAATAATACAGGGAAAATCTTAAAAAATAAAACACAGTTAAAGCAAAAAGAACATTGGCTATTACTCACAGTGGCCTCCATGCCCCTAATACAGACGCAGTCCCAGAGCTCTTTCCCAGGGAAGATGTTGACATCAGATGCAGTGCATCCATTCTATGGAATACAATGCACAGCAGAACCAAAGAAGCAATCGAGACATTACCTCCATTGGTCCCAATTCCACCATTATTTAGTCAGCCATGTACATAATCGGTAATTTGTGATTATGTCTATTTTACTTTCTCTTAAGTGAGTAAACAATACCAATATGGACACTGACAGACCATGAGCACTGGTTGTTGCTCATTACTATCTATATCAAATTTAGCAAAAACAAACAGCGTCCTCATACTGTTTATTTTCATTGATCTTCAGTGTTCACAATATATATGAATAGTATTTCTTATCAGACCACATATTTGTATAATTGGAAAATGTTTTACCCCATCATTTATTTGTAATATATTTATTGGTATAGTCACTGATTCAATTATATTTATAGAATACAAATGAGTGAAAAATAAAATAGGACCCTGTATATCCTGGTATTTCAGCCACATGAAATGGATTCTTTTTTATTGGACCTCAGAGTTCCAGTGGTATTCGTGGCATATGACTTAAATGCCAGGAGTCATCATCATTGGATTTGCTCTTTTTACCTACTGTCATCTATGTTTTTTATAGGTTAAATTCACTAATATAAAAATAAACATAAATGAAGAAAAATCACAAATAATATCCTGGAATATCTCTGACATCCATTTTTTATTTATTTTTATTGTTGAGAGAACTACAGATGTCCCCCGTTTTGTCCCCATTGCCCCCCTCCACCATCCATCTATTGAATCATTTCCACTGAAACCAAACTCTTTCATTAACTGAACTCAGTGTTTCATATGTAAATTCATCATCATATGGTTTCATATAAATAACATGTGATATTGACATGATTGGGCTTCTTTGATTATATTTAATACTTTTAATAATAAAAAATAATATTTTTAAAATACCCAACCCAATACAAGAACACTGACCATTACTCACGTGACTCTCCATGCTCCTCACACACCGATGCAACCACGGAGCTCTGACCATGGAAGATGCTGCAATCAGCCCAAATGTGTCCTTTCTGAGGAGTACAGAACACAACCAATGATAAAAAATTGAGTGATTTAGTCACTCATTAATCTAGAGTACATTTATTTCAATTTATACTAAGGAAATAAACAACTTAGAACTTGTCCCTCACGTAGGAAATGAACATTGACTAGCACTTAACAGTCCAAATTTATTAATAGTACTCTTTGCCTCACAATGTATTTTTATAATTGGACAATACTTCATTCATCTTTATTTATATATTTTTTATTGATTATTACATTTATCCAATTATAATAATAGAGTAAAATAAACCCTAAGACCAAAACCATCCTTGCATATTCCTAAGTTCTGTCTATGGGATCCTTTCAAACGAAGAGAAGGCACTGACTGGTTGCTCCGCGCTGGACCTCAGAGTTTCAGACACATTGAAATTTATCATCCTCTCCTCAAATGCCACTGGTTCTCATCACGGGTCCAGGACTAGCACACATTCCCTTTGCTCATTTCCAACTTGTTTATTAATTCATTAATTCACACTCTCACCCAAACTAACACAAGAACTTTGACGATCACTCACAATGGTGTGCATGCTCCTGACATACAGAGGCGAACAGCGGGCGGGAGGCCAGGGAAGACACTGACATCATCTCGAGTGGGTCCATTCTGAGGAGCACAGAGCAGCGCAGTCAATAAAAAAAAATAATTCATCTACATGGGAACTTCCTTCCCACCTTTCATTTACTAAGTTGGGTAGGTATTTGTGTATTCTTACCTATTGACAAAGGGACCAACCTCAAACTTGAAACTGATCCAGAAGCATAAAATTGACTTAATTATCCTCATCTACATAATCCTTGGCCAAAGAAGTAAAACCTTTGATCAATTTATATCTAAATGGGCATCGATTTTTTTTTTATTTTTATGTAGTATGTCTTATATCACAACATGATCATAATTGGACAATGCCTCACTTTCTCCTTTATCTAAGTATTATTTTTATTTGATGAGTTTATCAATGATTCATTAATAATAATAAATCTAAATCTACAAATTCAAAATAAGAACATGACCTTTGTGTATTTCTGACATCTGTCTATAGCATCATTTCCAAAGAGGAATGAGACTAATTATGTATTGTGCTGTACCTCAGAGTTTCAAACACTTCTTTTCATCATCCATGACTCACCTAAACTGGTCCATGTTTGGGTTTCTCTTTTTTTGATCATTCAAGTCTATATTGGTATCACTAAACCTTTAATTACTCAATGATAACAAAGTAAGTACATTATTCACACAAAAAAAGAACCAAAGAGCAAGGTCCTTGAATGTCCCCACCATCAGCCTAAACAATCACTTCCCATATAGATTACATCTCTTCTATTAATCAACCTCAATGTTACATTATGGATTAACCAACATGTTCCATATCATGTTGATTGTTTGGACAATAATTAAGTTTTTAATTAACTTAATAATTTTAATGACACTGTGCACACTCTTAATCTAGTGACCTGAACCAAGATAGCATCTGGGACTATTCATTACTCACCTTAGTCTCTTTCTTGACACAGAGGCAACATGACAATCTTGATCACAGCAGAAGCTGAAATCAGCTCCATCGATTCTGAAAAGTACCAAGCAGAAGGTGATAAAAAGATTGAGACATTTTTCTCTATTGATCCATGGTTTCCACCATTCACATACACAGTTATTTGGGTAATTATTTCAAATAGTAATATATACTTATCCTTCTCTTAACAAATTAATTGTCAAAATTTTAACTATTACTTAACACTATCTATAGTATATATCATACTTCGTCGAAATGTAATACACCTGGTGTATTTACTATTCATTCCAACTTATATTAATATCATTTATATTTATTAGATATTTTAATAATAAATAATGCTTCGTCCTCTTCATCTTTTTCCATTTGTTTATTTGTTCATTTATTCTGCACTTTATATTGTTAAAAATACATGGCCACAAGCCCAAGAAAATGATCTTATATATTCCTGACATGTGTCTATAGGTTCCCTTCAAACAACTGGAGTGGACTAGATTCCTTTTGTGCTGCACCACCTCAGGGTTCCAGACACATAATATTCATTGTACGTGCTCATAAGCACCACTCATCAACATTAGTCCCAGTTTTGCCCTTTTATTCTTCACCTTTTTGAGATTAATTCAATAATTCACTAATAATCACAAAGTAAATTAATCAATGGTAAAAACCCAAGTTTCTTGAAACTCCCTAACCTCTGCCTATAGAATTATTTCCTACAGAGATTAGATCTCTTTCTGTATTTGGCCTCAATGATTCATGTATCAATTCATCAAATCATGCTTTCTATCAACACCAGCTTCATAAGTAGGCTATGGTTGGACTTCTGTGATTATATTTCACAGGTTTTTATACAATAAATACCGTTGGGCAAACCACCAACCTCATCAAGGAATGTGACTATCACTCACAGTGGTCCCCACACAGAGGCAACCATAATGTTTTTGATCACGGGGATCAGAGCAGAACCTTACCAGCAGCGAGCATCTACCCTGAGGAATACAAAACAGAGCAGATGAAAAACAGGTGAAGACATTCTCTGCATTGATCATTGCTTCCCACCTGTCCTATTCTTAGTCATTTAAATATTTACTAGTTGATTTTAATAATTAACTGTCTCTTCTAAAAGAATGAACAACATAGAATTCACCACTGATTTGAAGCAGTAACACCTACTGTTCCTGTTAGCGAAAGAGGTAACACCCTTAATCCACTGGTTTCCTAAGGGCCATTATATTAATGGCATTTCTTGTCTCATGTCATATTTTTATAATTAGACAATGCTTCACAGTCTTCGTCTTTATTCATTTATGTAATTGTATAGATTACTTATTGATTTTTTCATAATACAGTAAAAATTAATGAGGCACAGAAGTCCAAAAACAAGATCTTTGTGTATTCTTAATCTTAACCTTTCTAGAGGATCAGTGCCAACAGAGACATAGACTAAATCTCTTCTGCATTGGCCCTGACAATTGCAGACACATCCTATTCATTGCCCACGACACACCCTACCAGGTGTCCATCATTAGTCCAAGATTTGCCCTTTTCCCTCATCCATGTTTCTTGATTTACTAACTTTCATTTGACTAATAACAAAATAAATGTACATGATCACAATAATTCAAGAACAATGCTCTTAAGTCTCCCTAACATCTGTCTACAGAATAATTTCCCTCAAAACTATCATTAATCAATGTTAGTGTTGCACAAATCTATTAAGGAACATATGTTCCACATGAACCCCATAGTGGGCCATGGTTAACTTCTTTCATTATACTTAACACATTTTATGAACAATAAGTTAATGTTCTTAAACAAGTCACCCAAACCAACACAACAGAGTTCGCTATTACTCACAGTGGTCTCCACGCTCCCCACAGAGTTCTTGGCCATGGCAGAAGTACTACATCAGCTAGGTGCATTCGCTCTGAGTATAAGCAATACAGATAATACAATATTAAGACATTCTTGCCATAAATACATACTTGTCTCATTTTATTTTCTTAGTCATTTAGGTATTTGGAGACTATTAATTTTTAAACAAAATCAAAACTATTTAACTTCCCAGAAACCCAGAACAGAAATGGTATTGTATATCTCTGTCTATTTAACTCCCTTCAATCCAACTGATAAGAGCAATTTTTTTTCATAAGGAGGACATAACATGAGTAGAACTTGATGAAGGATGAGGTTTCAACATATACTCATCACTGGTCAGGAGCTCTGTCCCCTTTATCTTATTAAATTATTAACCTGTTTGTTAATTACTGATGAGAAAATCAGTATGTCTGTGTACACACTCAAAATGATAACTAACTGACTGTAACCGCAGGTGCTCACTGGCATGAGGATTGGGGAATAATATACTTTTTCCAAATTCAATGAGGAAAGATTGACAAAGTTGGAAATCTTTAAGGTGCACAGCGTGATGATTTGATTTACATTGTGGAATGATCACCCATGGGGCACAGTGAAGCCAAATGGATTGGTCTTAACTGTCATTGAACATATTTTTGTCACCGGTTCATGCTCGGCCATCTTTAATGTAGTTAATTGATTAAATTATATAATCCTGTGACTATTAAATTAAGTTTTTAAAAAACACCTGCTGCATAGTTACAGCCCAGAACATGAACATTGGCAAATACATGTCCCTTATGCTTAGGTACAAAAGCCTCTCCATATTGTTAATGGACTTCAGTTCTTTGAAATGGATTGGGGATGATGTTTGTTTCATTACTTATGCCATCTTCCTTCCACATTTGACCCATTTATCCTTCATTTGTTCATACATTTGTGTAGTTATTATTGCATGAACTTTTAATAAGAAATCAAATCTGTTTTGCACTGGACCTCGGAGTTCTAGGTAAGCAGTATTTGCCCTTGACTCACCTGCCGCCAGGGCACAGTATTGACTCAGTCACCCTCTTGTTCTTCATTTAGTGTCATTTTGTGAAGAGAGAAATCATTAATTCATTAATAATAAATATATAACAAATTAATTTTTAAAGTAGCTTTAATATCCCTAAACATATGATACAAAATCATTTTCTAAAGAGCAAATAGTCTAGGTCTGTTCTGCTAATGAATCTCAGTGTTGAATATATGGATTAGTCAATGTACTTTCTTCAGTGTAACCTCTTTATTATTAATCCATGATTGGCATGAACTAATCTCTTCCATCTGTCTATAGAATTATTTCCCTCAGCAACTCATCTCTTTTGTTAAATAACCTCAATGATTTGTATATAAATTAATAAACACAGTGCTTCAAAGTAATTGCATTTTGATTGGCATGCACTGATTATATTTCACACTTCTTAGTAATAGAGTGAATACCCTTAAACCACCCAAATTGAGACAAGAACGTGAATATTACTCACTGACACAGAGATCCATGGTCAAGACCATCACCACAGAAGAATCTTGAAATCAGTTAGGGCGGGTCCGTTCTGGAGTACAGAGCACAGTAGGTGGTTTAAAAAGATTGAGATGTCTTATCTACTGATCCTTGCATTTAACTTTTTATTAGTCATTTAGGATAACTAGCAATATGGAAAAATGTCTAAATTCTCCCAAGTGACCAAATAACGGTGACCTTGCCACAGACACAGAATAAGAACATTGTCTATTACTATGAAATGCTAACTATAGAATCTTTAGCCAAAGAGGTAACACCTGCCGACCATTATTTCCTAATGTGCAGGAGTTTTTTCTATATAGATGCATAGTATTTCCTATCTAACTACATATCTTTATATTTGGGCAATTCTCATGATCTTCATCTTTACCTATATGTTTTTATTGATTATTTCATTGATCCAGTTATAAATAGAATGACAATACATGAATGTAAATAAAAAACAAGATGCTCATAGATTCCTGAATTGTAGGGGATCCCTTCATACAGGGCAATGGACTAGTATGCGTTTGTGTTGGAAGTCAGATACGTGTTCAGCGTATGTAACTCACACACCACCAGGAGTCATCGTTGATCCACGATGTCACTGTCCCTCTTTTTCTCTAATATTTTCTATAATTTCTACAGAGTAATTTATTCATTTATCAATATAATTTTAAGATCCTATTATTCATAAAAACTCAAGAAAAGCCTTAATATCCCTAATCTTTGTATCAAATCATTCTTACATAAATCTCTCATTGAAGAATGAATATTCTTTGTATATATATTCATCGACATCATCAATGTTATATCAATGAATAAAAGAAATCTCACATTTGTCACTGGGCTAGAGTTGGCTTTCTTTGATTATATTTCACACTTTTTAATGATACAGTGAATAGCCATTAAAAAAAATGTTGGAACTGAGACAAGAACTTACTTACAAATAGAGGCAACCAGAGAGCTCGTGATAAGCGAAGATGCTGGAGTCAGCGCCAGAGCACCCACTCTCAGGAGTGCAGAGCACAAAACGGCGCAGGAAGATGAGACCTAATCTCCATCGCTCCCTGACTCCGACGTTTCATTATTCGTTGATTAATGATCAGATATATTTGTTCTTCTCTTAATAAATTAAACATCAGAATTGTAACTGACTCAGAGCAGTAACTATTACTTATCATTATATATCTCATTCTTAATCAAAGATGTAATACACTTGATCCATTTAATATTGATTGCAATAGACATCAGTATTATTTTTCTTCTATGCATTTTAACAATGAACAATACTTCACCCTCTTCATCCATATGTATTTTGTCATTTATTCTTTTATAATAATATTTTGTAAAATTTACGAACACAAAACCAAGAACAAGAGCTCTGTAAATTCCTGACATCTGTCTAGACAATCACTTCTAACAGAAAGAAGGGCCTAGGTTTCTCTGTGTTGGACCTCAGAGTTCCAAACACATTCTTTTTTACTGTACATGTTTGAGTCCTAGGTCACCAGTCGTCATCACTGTGACAGGCTGGAATTCTTTTCTTCATTCTCATCTATACCTGTTTACTAATCAATTTGTCAATTCATTAATAATAAAAAAAAGTATCTGTGAATAATAAATACTCAAGGACAAGATGCTTAATATCTCTAATATTTATCTATAGAAGCATTTGCCTCAATGAATATGCCTATGAGATTAATCAGCTTCATTGATACAAATACCCATTAATTGACATCAAGTTTCATGTCAATTCCATACTTATTATGTGAGTATGACTAGTCTTCTTTGAACATATTTAATACTATTTTTTTAGCATTACAGTGAATACTTTATCTGAACCAAGAGAAGGATTTGGCTGTGACTTACATGCACCTCTACAGAGGGCCGACCAGTGGAGCGCCTGATGATGGCCAAGGGCTCGGTCAGCTACAGCGTGTCCATGCTGAGGAATACAAGCAGAGAAGATTGTAACGAAATTGAGAGACGGTCTACTGAGGCACACAGTCACCTTCCGCTTAGCCAGTCACTCAAGAATATAATATGGACTCATGAACAAACCACACAATATCAAACTTGACACAGACCATGAATTAAAAAACTTTGACTATTATTTACTGTCTGTATCATTCTTAACCAAAGAGGGAAGACAACTGAACCATTTACGTTTCTTAATGAATAACAGTATTTTCAATTAAGCATTAGAAATGTTTATTGTCTCATCCTCTTCATCTTATTTATTCTTGTTCATTGGTTCTTTTTGAACCATTTATTAAGATAGAATCAAAATTCATGAAAATGAACCAAGGAAATGGTCCTTTTTAATTCCCTAATATCTGTCTATAGGATCACTTCAAACAAAGGCACTAGACTATGTCTCTCTCTTTATTGGACCTCAGAGTTTCAGACACATTGTATTCATCATCTCCGTGACTCTTACTCCAGCAACAATCATCATTGGTCCATGCTGTGGCCTGTTTGTCTTCATGCTCATTGTTCTATCTCTCTCATTAGTTATCATCAATATTTCAAATATGTATTAGTAAATATAATGCCTCATAATATCTCATATTTATCATTTCCTATGGTTGGTGTGGGGCTTATATTTCACACTTTTAGCAATACAATGAATACCCTTTTAAAAAATTCTTAAACAAACACAAGAACTGTAACCTTTACTCACATTTCATCTCAATGCTTTACACAGAGGAGACCATAGATCTTGTTACCATGGAAAACACTTAAATCAGCTTGAGCATGTTGATTCTGAGGAGTACAAGACAGAGCAGATAATTAAAAATTGAAACCTTTTCTCCATTAGTCGATTTCTTTCTCATTTCATTTTATCAGTTATTTAGGTATTTATTCTTCAGAACATATACATATAAAATATAAATGTACAGATTAAAAATTAACATCCTCAAATCAAGACTGACACAGGCTAATAAAACTGTATATTAATTCTCAGTGTCAGTGTTCATATAATCCTTAGAAAAGAGGTAATGCACCTGGTCCATTTCTTTCTTAACATCAGTTTTTCATTTTATGTTAATTGTATTTCTTGCATCACCATATATATACTTGATAAGTCTTCATCCTTGTTTTATTTAGTGATATATCTGTTTATTGGTTCTATCATTGGTTCATTGATATTGATAGTAATATACTAGAAATCCATGAATCCAACATGACAACAATAATTTCCTTGCATATTCCTAACGAGAGAGGAAACAGACTAGATTTTGTTTGGTTTTGGACCTCAGACTTCCAGACACATAGCAATCATAGCACCTCCTTCATATGGCATCAGTGATCATCATTGGTCCAGTTTGGGGCCTCTTTTTCCTCATTCTCACCCACAGTTGTTAATTGTTCAATCTACTCCTAATAATTAAACACATACGTGTGAATCACAAAAATGCAAGGACAAGAGCCTAAAGATGGTTGTCACACGCCTTTAGGACCAATGGCTTATTGATTATACCTCTTTTCATTAATCGTCCCCATTATTCCGAAGGTAAGGTAGTCAACATAATGTTTCGTACATTTCCAGTTTAATCATTGGACCATGGTTGGTCTTTTTTCCACTTTTTAAATTACTACAGTGATATCCTAAACAAACTTCCCTGACCAAGACAAGACCTTGGATTATTACTCACACTGGCCTTCATGCCCCTCCATGGAGCCTCTGAACACAACAGATGCTGAATCCCCCTTCAGGCGGTTTCGTTCTGAGAAGCGAAAAGCAAAAGAGACGATAACAAGATGGAAACATTACCGCGCCTTACATTTAGTCAATCATGTAGAAGGCAGTAATGTGGGCTAATACTTAATATCATACTTTTAGTGACCAGAATAAGATCGAAGATGGAAGGTACTGGAACGATTTATTTTTGGTAACGGAATACAGTATTTTCAATAAACTGGAATATTTTTTATTCCTTCACCACAGATTACAAGTGTATGATGTGGTTGAGCGTCAACCTCTGAATCAGGAGGCCGAGGTTTGATTCCCGATAGGGGCACATGCTCTGGTTGTGGGCTTGGTCCCCAGTGTGGGGTGTGCAGGAGGCAGCCAATTAATTTTTCTCTCTCATCATTGATGTTTCTATCTTTCTCTCCCTTCCTCTCTGAAATCAATTTAAAAAAATTTTTTTAAACAGTGCATGTTATTCCTCTCTGATTTTTAAAATTTGTACATTGATTCTGAAATTGATCCATTTATAAAATAATAAAAATCCATTCATTTCTACATTTGTATCAAATAAATCATTAATTCATTAATAATAATTAAATGAACACATGACTCACAATATCCAAGGACAAAATTTTTTAATATCTCTCACATTTGTCTATAGAATCATTTCCCACAGAGGCTAATTCTTTTTCATTAATCAACTTCAACGCTGTACATTATTGATTAATAATATAATGTTTCTTATCATTTGTCCATAGTTAATTTTTTATTATGTTTAATATTTTTTAATAATTCAATAAATATATTTAAACAAATAATGCAGTCTAAGATGACAACTTAATGAACTTCAGTATTTTCAATAAATATTCATCTTTTTCATCATTCTTATCTGCATAAGTTCATTTATTAATTCATTGATTCACTAATATTAAATTTTAAAACTATATGATTCATAAAAAACAAGAATAAGAGTAATAAATGTCCCACATATAGGGCCATTTGCCATATTGATATATCTCTTTAATTATCATCAATGTTTCATGTATGATTAATAAAGATAATCTTCAGACCCAATCCCATATTTATAATTCACGATAGTTGGCATCTTGGACTATATTTCACATTCTTGATGACACATGAATATTTGAGAGAAAAAAAACTCAAAGACATGAACTGTTTCAATGTATTACTCACATTGGTCGGTCTCTACTCACTACACAAACAGGCAACCATAGAGCACGTGACCACGGATGATGCTTCAATCTGCTCAAATGCGTCCATTCTAAGGAATACAGAATAGAGCAGAAGGTGAAAAAATTGAGACCTCCTCTAAATTGACCCTTTCCCCCCTTATTTCATTTACTCAGTCATAAAGGCATATACACATATATTTATTATATGTGTATAATTTATACACATATATAAACATAAATATAAATTAATGATATGACCCTTAGATAAATAATGCCTTTTGTCCATTCATTTCTTATCAGGTTTTTCAGTTTATATTAATATTTCTTGCCTCACCATATATATTCATAGTTGATAAGACCAACTTAGTGAAGCCTTGTTTCCTTAGTGATATATTTGTTTATTGTTTTTTATCATTGATTCATTGATATTAATAGTAATATACTAGAAATATATTAATCCAAAATTACAAGACCAATAGGAACAATTGCCAGAGAGGAAATAGATTAGATTGTCTTTTGTTTTAGACCTCAGACTTGCAGACACATAGCAATCATAGTACCTCCTTCATATGCCACTAGTCATCATCACTGGTCCAGTTTTGGGCCCCCTTTTCTTCATTCTCATCTATATCTATATGTTTATACATTAATTCATCAATCGACTAATAATAATTAAATACATATCAATGAATCACAAAAGATCAAGAACAAGAGCCTAAAAATCTTTATCATTTTTTTAAGAATCATTGGCTAATTGAATTTTATTAATCATCTTCATAATTTAAAAGATAGATTAGTCAACATAATATTTCATATATTTCCAACTTAATTATCGGAACATAGTTGGTATTTTTTCTTATATTGAATATTTTAAAATATATACACAGAGAATACCCCAAACAAACCACCCAAAGTAAGATGAAGACATTGAAAATGACTCACGTTGGTCTTCATGCTCCTACAGGCCAATAGAAAGATCACTGACCAAGGCATAATGCTTTATTCAGCTTGGGTGTGTCCATCTAAAAAGTAGAAAGCAGAATAGATAACACGATTGAGATATTTTCTCTATTGGTCTTTGCATTTACATTAAATTATTTGGTGATTAAGTTATAAATTATTTTGGGGTAATTTTATTAAACTTTCCACTAACCTCAATATTGCTCATTATTTCTATCATCTTTAACTTCCTCAGCTAAAGGTATGTTGGACCTCAGAGTTAAAGAGTATTCACCATCAATGACTCATACGCCACCAGTAGTCATCATTGGTCCAGGGTTAGCCTTTTTTATCCACTCTCATTTATGTTTATTCATTAATTCATCAATTTATCTGATCGTAATAAAATAAAAAAATATGAAGCACAACAAAACTTAAGAGCATGAGCCTGTACTAGTCCTATATCTGTCTATAGGATCATTTATGACATCAATATGTCTTTCATTAATCATCCTCAAAGCTTCATATAGGGATCAATCACTATAATGTTACATATCAATTCCATATTAATAATGGACCATGGTTGGCTTTCTTTGGTTAAAATTCACACTTTTCAAATACAGAGTATATGTTCACAAAACTCACATTTGTTTCTATGCACCAAACACAGACACCAGACATCTTGAGACCATGGGAGAATCTGCAGTTCAGGCCCAGTGCATCCATTCTGAGAAGTGCAAAGCACAGAGGGAGATGAAAAGTTGAGACTTTCTCTGCACTAACTTTGCTTTCTGCATTTAATTTACTCAGCAACTTAAATATTTACTCATTTTCATAACTTACAATGCTTCACACATTTCTATTAATTTACTTGTATGTGTTTTTTAGTTGTTTCACTAATCTATGCTCATAGAATCATTATCCATGAACACAAAAAGTGAAGAACATAATCTTTGCATGTTACTAAAATCTATCACTATGGTCATTTCCAACAGAGGAAATAGACTAGATTTCTTATTGTGTTGGACCTCAGAGTCCCGACATACAGTATTCATCATCCATGACTCATACCCCACCAGTCGTCATCATTGGTCCAAAATTGGCCCTCTTCTTCTCCATTAATTTTTAATTTTCTTTATTAATTAATTTATCACTTCACTAGTAAATAAATAGATAAATCACAAAAACTTAACAAGATTTTTAAGTTTTATAGCCATGTGATCATTTATCAGCTTGATTACATCTTTTATTAATCAATATTTTGCAAATATTGATTAATCAGCACAATGTTCATCTGGCATATGTTACTATGGGCATATGAGAATGTCATATTTATCATTGGGCCATGGTTGGCCTTCTTAAATTCTTTTAACAGTACAGGAAATACCCTTTAAGAACTACCCAAATCAAGACAAAGTCTTTGACTGTACTCACATGATTCTCCATGCTGCTAACACATGGAGGGAACTAGAGAGCTTCTGACCATGAAAGATGATGACATCTGCAGGGAACGATCATTCTGAGAGTACAAAGCAGAACAAATGATTAAAATATGGAAATATTCTCTTCATTTATCCTGAATTCCTCCTATCATTTTATTAGACATTTAAGTCTGTATTAAATTATGATATTTTTTTTGAGAAAACAATGTTGAAGAAGGCACAGAACAAATAAGAGCATGGACTGTTATTTGTAGAGTAGGTATCATTCCTTAGATAAAGAGGTAATGCCTTTAAGACATTTATTTCTTAATGAACTTCAGTGTTTTTAATATATAGTAATAGTATTTCTGGCCTCACCATATATTTACATAATTGGACAATGCTTCACCCTATTTATTCATATATTTATATTAATTCTTTCCATTTATATTAATAAAATTAAATATCATGAACACAAAACTAAGCACAAAATCCTTGAATATTCCTAACATCTGTCCATAGGAATATTTCAACAGAAGGTACAGAGTAGATTATATACTGTGTGAAATAAACAGGCACACAGTATTCATCATCCATAACTCATACTCCACCAGTCATCACCATTGGTCCGGATTGGCCCTCATTATTTTCAATTGTGTCTACATGTTTTTACTAATTAATTCATCCACTAATAATAATAAAATAAATGCCTACAGGCCATAAAACTTGAAACTAGATCCTTGAATATTTCCAGTATTTCTCTACAGAATTACTTCCCACTAACAGTATAGATATACTTATATAAATCCTATATTGTCAGTAGGAAGTAATTCTGTAGAGAAATATATATATATATATATCTTTCATTAATTGACTCCAATGCTTGCTATATAAATGAATGTAAACTTTAACCCCGTTTGCAATTGAAGCTGACTAAATTGTGTCTCTGTAAAGGGAGGTTAAAATGAACTGTGACTCAGAATTAAAATTGAATAATACATTTTACATTAATTAATTGAATAATTAACTCTTAAAATGAATAAATGGTCTTATTTTTTTCTCCTTAGTTGACCTCAGATGTGCTAAATTGGCCCACACATAACCTTCACTCATTTTATTTGTATATGTAACTATTTATTTCCTTTCAATAAGAGTTAAGACCCTATGCCCTAGCTGGTTTGACCACTGGATAGAGAGTCAAGGGTCCTGGGTTTGATTCCAGTCAAGGGCACATGCCTGGGTTGCAAGCTCAATCCCCAGTAGGGGGTGTGAAGGAGGCAGCCAATCAATGATTCTCTCTTATCACTGATGCTTCTATCTCTCTCACTCTCTTTCTCTCCTTTCCTCTCTAAAATCAATAAATATATATATTTTTTAAGAGTTAAGACCCATGACAAACCACCAAGTCAGAAGTGATTCCTTTGAGTGTAACTAACGTTTCTACATTCCCTTAATTGAATCATTTGTGCATTCATTCTGTAAATGCAAAGCAAATATAAAAATAGATTAGATTAGATAGGCAGATAGATCAGCGTAGAGTCAGATTTTTTAAATTGATCTAAGTCAACAATATTTGACTAAGAATAAACCTTAGTGTTTGTTATATATTAAAACTCTGAATGGCTTATTGATCAATTGCTTCAAATATTAAATTTAACTTATATAATGAACACCTTTGAAACCAACATCAGACAAAAGAATAATGTTAACTTATTCTTTTACACATAATAATATCATTAATAGAGAAACAGGATAATATTAATGCCTGTCCATATATTCATTGGGCACAAAAAGAAAAGACCAAATAATCTTTTCTATTCTTTTTAAATTAAAAAAATAGTGAAGATCATTGAATTAATCCTAACTGGTCATGTGACACATTCAACATAGTCTGTGTCTAAGTCCTCTCAATTATGCAGTGATTTAATCAATGATTAGTTTAAGTTGATGTTTTGCCCTTTTCTATAAAACAAAAAACCAATAACTCAGCCCAGAAAAATAACATCGGCTCTTATATCCATTTATCTAAATGCTCTTTACCCAAAAGGGTCAGCTCTAATAAATTTATTTATTTTACTGCAACAGTGCTTCAGAAATGTATTAACAATGATTTTATATTATATATATTACACTCCATATTCTCATATTTGAATCAGGAATAATCCATTTTCTCTTTAATTCATTTATATGTTTCTTCAATGATTCATTCATTGATTTAGTGAAAATACAATACTCAGAAACCCAACAACAAACTCCTTCATATCCATAACTCCTAGCGTAATCTCATGTGCCATTCAGATAACAAAGAGGAATGTTCTGGTGATGGACCCCAGAGTGCAGGGTTTAATCAAAATGCTTAATTTCAGAATGATCCAGACACACTCATCATTGACCCAGGGTAAACAATCTTTTTCTACATTTATACTTTTGTTTATTGATCCACTAATAGTAATAAAGTCAATATTCATTATTTTTTATAAAAGCCAAGAACATCCTTGACTATGACCAAGATGTCTTTCTAGGCTCTTTTGCCATGAACTCAATTTTTTTCTCAATAGACTAGATCTCTTTCTGCAGTGGCCGTCGGTGAGGGAACAATGAACATCCTTGCTTCACACCTATCCTATCCCAACTACCTTCCATCTCCGGATGCACGCCTCCCTCAGTGAGGAGCCATCCAGGAGAACTGTGCATGCTAACATGAATGTGCTATGACTGGGCTCTCCGATACGGTTGCCAGTAGCCACAGGTAACTAAGGACTTCAAATATGGCGAGTGCAACTGAGGAACTGAATTTAACATTCACCTTTCTTTTAAATTTAAATGGTCACATATGGCTAGGGGCAACCAATGGACCGTGCAGCCCAAGAATTAATTGCTGGATAAATGTTTAAATCAAATGCAGAGCAAAAATAAGACGGATTATTAATCAGAGAAAATGTCTTCCATCTTGTTTTTAACCGCAATTGTATTGTATTGGTTTAACCCTTAATCTTTGTGTCATAACACATTCATATTAGGAACGTTAACAAGTTCTTTGACCATATTAACCTCAGTCTTTAGGTTTCTTACCCTAACAGCCAAGATCTTCATCAGCAGACTGATGACACCAACCGTGGTCTTCAATCTGTGGAGCCAAATATATGCCAAGTTCAAGGACACGAGCAGTCCATATCTACACTGATTTAAATGACATTACTTTTGTGGCACTAGGTTAGTCATAGAGTCGATTCAAGTCTCATTTTTATCATTGAAAAATTCAGTCTATATCCATAAAGTGATCAAGGGGGCTGAACAGCCTCAATTTCTGCTATAAGCTCATTTCCATAAGGAAGAGCGGAGGATACTTTGTGATAATGGACCTGAGAGTTACAGATGGCTTTAATCAATGTTTTTGATTCAGACACCCTCCAAATTCATCATTGGTCCAGGCTTGGCCCTCTTTTTCTTAATTCATTTATACTTTCAGTTTCCCATGAATCACAAACTTCCAAGAACAAGGTCCTTGATACAACTACGGTCTGTCTCTAGACTGACTTCTCACAGAGCTTTTAGACTAGATCTCAGTGTGAACCTTGCTTCATACAATATCTCTGCTGAAAATGGCCCATGGTTTGGGCCGTGTCCATTTAACTTGGCCAATTTAAAGCATGAAGTCATAGACACTCAAAACCCACAAGGGAACCCCACATCTAGGACACAGACAATGTGTTCCACCTTCTAAGAGCTTCCTCTCAACAGTTAGCCTGGATTCCTACCAATATGTAATACTTAAATCAACTGTGGTGCAGAAATAATAGGGAATAGCAAACAATTCTCAAAACTAATTAAATGCTGTCCATCGTTTGAAGAAATGAATCTCGGGTGTACTATAATGGGTTAATTTTTTATAAATTTATCTTTATTGTAGAAAGTATTACAGATCCCACTTTGGGTTTTTGTTGTTGTTGTTTTTCTCCCATTGACCCCCTCCTCTCCGCCCTTCCCAAGCCTTGGCCACACTATTGTCTGTGTCCATGGGCTATGCATATATGCATAGATTTCCCCAGTAACTATCTCCCCCCTACAAACTACAAACCCCCTTCTTCTCTCTGAAAAGAGGGTTAATACTTTTAGGTACCAAACACATCCCATTTTGGGTCTATACTTGGTTTTCTTGGACTTTATTTGTTTATATAGCTTTGTTCCACTAAACCACCTCAGTGACCACACATGACCAAACCATATCAGCCGAGAACAGAAACTGTGTTACTTACATTGCCCTTTTCCCACAGACAGAGGTAACAGCTAAGACCTTCATCAATGGACACGGACTGAATCCCAGGTGGAGTGTTCATTCACGAGAAAATGCAGATGTTTAAAAAGATGAAAGGGGTAAATTGAGATTTTTAAATAGTAGTTCGTTGATCATTACTAAATTATTCATAAACATTGGTTTGTGTCACATTTTCATCAACCCAATAGCCATGTACTTTTCATCTATTGATCTACCATCAAACATAAGAATTATAGCTATGATTAATATATTCATATCTGCCTATATACCCCTACCAAGTAGCAAAAAGGACACCACTTTTTATTGGGGAAAAATTTTACCAAATAAGATTGTTTCTTGAAACACTAAGTAAAGTTAAATCTATCCAATGGGACATGCTGTGCTTGCTTTCACATATTTATTGATTAGCTTATTTGCTCAGTTAGTTAATAACTCTAAGGTTAATTTAACTATCTGCTCTCTTCTCCTAAGGGAATCACAAAAGGGCAGAGCCATTGGCCACCCAAAGCCCCACAGATTACACGCAACTTTCTGTCTCAGCACCGTCTGCACTGATGGAACTTGCCACAGTGATGAGATGTTGCTTATGGGCACTGCCCAGTACGGCAGCCACTGGCCACATAGGGCTAGAATGTGGCTAGTGCCAATGAGACATTGAATGTTCTTATTAAATCAATTTGAATTGGAATGCTAACAGAAAGATGCATTTAGAGGGGCCTGGATCTTTGTTATTTAAGTGACTTCATAAGGTGAGGCAGGATTCATCCTGCTCTCACCACATATTGCCTCACTGCCCCGCTTTATGCTTTTCTAAGGGACTGGATATGAAATTATTCTTTCACTCGCTTATTATAGCACCTAAGGACAATGGGCGAGGACACTGCGTGGAGCTCAATTTATCCATTGGCTTTTTCTATACAAAATGCATTTACATTTTAGTTTTTAAATAAAAAAATCAATGAACACAAGGGAATTAGCAGTCACATTTCTCAGTGCTCCTATTTAGACCTTTTCCACATTTCAATAACTATCTAATCATTTGCATACTATTGTTATTATTGGTTATATTAGATGATTATATATTAAAACAATTTTATACTAATGTGTTTAAAATTTTTTGGTCTATTGCTTTTGAGCTTATTATATAAAGTATTATTGATTATTATGCAATTATTCAAGTTTTTGTCCCTTTTTAAAATAAAACCTACAACAAAAACTCACCACCAACTCAGAAAAACAACATCTATCTGCCCGTATGCCTCAAGTCTACTTTATTTGAACTCAAAATTTCAAAAACGTATTACCAATGACCCTCGGTTCATTGGCTCCTCTCCTAATTAGGTAAGGAGCAACCCTCCTCTTTATACTGTACTCATGTGTTGATGTACTTATAATAATATAATTCATATTCATGAACAACAAAACATCAAGAACACGTCATTGAGTTTTCCCAGTTTCCTCTGTGAGCACATTTCCCATTGACGCAGTGGACCTCAGGAGCCGCTGGGTAATCAGAATATTTTTTCAGAATGCCCCAACCATTTCTTCATCATCGATCCAGACTTGGTACTCCGTGCTTTCATTTAATATCTTGTTCTTGACTTATTCATCAGTTTATGAATAATAATACAATCAATGTCCATGAATTATGAAAACAAAACCGAGTTCCTTGAGGATATGAATGTGTCTCTGAAACCAGTTCCCCCAGAGCTGGAGGAGTGGCACCTCAGCATAGTCTAGACCAGCGGTTCTCAACCTGTGGGTCGCGACCCCTTTGGGGGTCGCCTAAGACCATCGGAAAACACATATAGAATTACATATTGTTTTTATGCTTAATCACTATGCTTTAATTATATTCAATTTGTAACTATGGAAATACATCCCGCATATCAGATATGTACATTACGATTCATCACAGTAGCAAAATTACAGTGATGAAGTAGCAACAAAAATAATTTTACGGTTGGGGGTCACCACCACATGAGGAGCTGTACTAAAGGGTGGCGGCGTTAGGAAGGTTGAGAACCACTGGTTTAGAGGCTGTACAATGTGGTGTGCTTAGTGTTTTACTAAGACAGGGCAATTCATTTGAGTGAATGGTGGGAACGTGAGCTCTGATTATTACTTACATTGATCTCTTCTCTCTTTACTCCACAGAGGGAAAAAGCAAGACTGTCACCACGAGATAATAATATAATCTGATAGCGTTCATTCTGAGGAGTAAACAACAAATTTTTAAAAGAATCAGTATACCTTGAGCTATTTTAAAGGATCAATAATCAATTCATCAAAGACTTAAGTCCTATTCTAACATTTGGGAAGAGAAAGCATCCACTACCTTATATTTATTAATATGTGCAATTTTATTTTTATTTTTTTTATATATATTTTATTGATTTCGGAGAGAGGAAAGGAGAAGAGAGATAGAAACATCAATGAAGAGAGAGACTCATTAATCGATTGCCTCCTGCACGCCCCACACTGAGGATCGAGTATGCAACCACGTGCCCTGACCAAGAACGGATCTGTGACCTCCTGGTTCATAGGTCAATGCTCGACCACTGAGCCACGCTGGCTGGGCAACATGTGCAATTTTATATTTTAAGTAATATAATGAGCACCAGTGTTGCTAACATTAAAAAGAAACAAACTATTTTTATAGGAATATCTGTCTGTACTTGCTGCACACATAGATAACAGCCAAGAACATCTTTTATGTTGAACTTTGTGCAGAACTGGATAAATGGCAGATTCAATGCATGGCACAATCTCACCAATGGTCCAAGTTTAACTCTACTTAATATATTTATTCAGTCACTTGCTTTACTTAATTACTGTGGGGTAAGAAGATCATCTCTTCATTTTCCTAAAAGAATTCCCAAAAGTATAAACAACCATCAAAATAGAACTGAAACATTGTTATTTGCCAATGTTTAATGCACCATTGGAAAGTCCTAGAGCCCTTGTCTTCCTATGGATATCAGTTGTGTAAAACATGATGAAGCATGATGTTTACACCCAACTGCATGCTTTCCATTGATGTATTATTGGCTGATTGAAATATAAATGTATACGTTTGTTCATTTATAATTATACTTCAACGTATGTGAGACCACCCACACTGGATAAGTACCTCGATAATATTTACATATGTCCTTAGCCAAAGGAATAGCACACTGGTTCCTTTAACGAAGGTTTGCTTACACAAAATTGCATTAAAAGGTTGCATTAATCATTACTGTGTTTGTATAAAACAGTCTCATCATTGCGCCATGCTCTCTCCCTCAATTCCATAGTTTATTCAATCAAGGATTTATGTAAATGTATTTCCCTTTCCTTAATAAAATGACCAATTGGCAATATGCCTCAACACAGAACCAAAACATTGCCTCTTAACAGATGACCATATGCTCCTTACTAAGGTGCTAAGAGCCTTGACTACTAATTCATTGGAATTGAGAATTTCAAAATTGCCTTTTAATAATTGTCCATGTTTCATTCAATGGGATAAAAGTAGTGTACATGTATTACTCTTACTTTTCATTCATTGACATATTTCTTTATGTGTGTGTTCATTTTATTATAATAATGCATTCACACCCCAAACTGCAAAGCCCAAGAAAAAGGTTCTGTAGGCTCATTAGGAGATAATGAGGTGTGTTAGAGCAATGGACCTCAGTCTTAGGATTTAATCAAAATTCTTGCTTCAGAAACCCCATGACATTCATCACTGGTCCATGCTGGGAATTTTTTTTAAAAATGACGATTACTTTCCTGGTTCACAAATAATAATATAATTACAAAATTCCAAAACAAGATCCTTGAATTTCAGGCTCTTGTCGCAAAGAACTAATAAACTCCATCTCTGCGTAATGGCACTCAAACTGCACATGGGATGAGACAACATCCCTGCGTTTATATTCAGCGTTCTTCCTGTGTGGCCCTCTTTCATTTCATGTGTCCATATGTCAAAGATTTTTCCATTAAAAATAATGAAAGCACCTTCTGCAAGTCACTGCCCCCAAAGAGTTACCCACCAGCTCTATGCACATGAGAATGTGTGCGTCAACCCTGGCTATATTAAACTGCGCTGAGAATGAATCCAATAACTTCTACATCTTTTAAAATTGCCTCAGTTGTACTGATTTACATTAAACATAACATTTGGATTATAATCCATTCCCATCATTGGCCCACACTTAGAGTGTTTTATTTATTTCATGTATGTAGTACAGAATGATTACTTTAAATTTCTTCAGATAACGCCCAGGAACAAACACTCCAAGCAGAGAATGTAAACTAGGGGAGTCACTTATATTACTTTATGCACCGTGCTCACCAAGACAATTCAGCTGTCCCCCGTTCACTCTGGAGAGGAAACAGCAGGTTTTGACTAGGTTTAGATTCTTTTTATTTTTTTTTATCAATCCAGTATTAAAGTCTTGGCTTTAAATAATATAACAAACACTACTACATCCACCACGTAGCCCAAGATTAAGATCTATGTTTACAAATCTCCAACTATATGAACATTTATTCATTAGATGGTTATTTAATATACGACTGATTGACTCACTTTCCCTTTCTTTAATATTAGAAAAAAAATACCCAGCAAATGACTAAAACTCGAAAACTGCCTAACTACAGATGCTAATATGTTCCATGTGAAAGAGGATTATAAACTAAACCTGTTCATTTTCCTTCAGAATTATATTAAGTTCTTTTACTGCACTGTCCCAATTGTTCCATGAATAAGCCTCTTCGTCGTTCATATATATATATATATATATTTCTGTGTGTATTCATAATATGATTCTACTGGAAAGAATACAACCTATACCCATGAATCACAAAAGCCCAGACCCAAGTTTATTGAATTTTCGTAACTCCTACTCTTAGCTAATTTCTACAGGGAATATTGACTAGTTCTTTTTCCATGATGGACCTCAGAGTCACAGAGACTTAATGAAAGGGGTGTGTTGACTCAGATACCTGCACCACTATTCATCATTGATCCAGGCACGGCTTTCTATTGCTTCTCTCAATCATGTCCTTTTTAACTGATTCATACATTCATGGATTCATGAATAATAGTAATTATGTAATCAATAAACTCTAATGACACAAAACTGAGAAGGGAAGCCTTAAATGCAACCAAGATCTGTCCTTGCCCTTGTCCACATGGAGCAAATTGACAATCACTATCCACAGAGTCAGCCAGCACCGTCCTTCAGGTCAGACCCTGACTTATGACTAGTGTCCACCTGCTCCTCTCACTAGTTGGTATAATCAGTAACCACAGACCTGTCTGTTACCTTAGCCCACAAATGACAAAACTGACATCTGCTATCTTGGAAGGTACTCTAGCCTCAAACTACGGCCCGCGGGCCACATGCAAATACAAATATTGTATTTGTTCCCGTTTTGTTTTTTTACTTCAAAATAAGATATGTGCAGTGTGCATAGGAATTTGTTCATAGTTTTTTTTTTAAACTATAGTCCGGCCCTCCAAGGGTCTGAGGGACAGTGAACTGGCCCCCTGTTTAAAAAGTTTGAGGACCCCTGCTAGTGACTAGACTAATCATAAACCCTATCTCACAGCACATTCCTATCATCTTCTCAACAATGGCAATCTTATGTTTACTTAAATTTTACTATTAAATAATATGAACACCATTGAGTTCATTGTTCAATACAAAATAAAAACTATACCAATTAATGACCTGTGACTTTATTTGCTACCTACATAGGGAGAGACAAAATAATATTTCTATTGGACTTATTTGTGTAGAATTAGGCATATTTAATTTTTTCATGGTACAATCTCATCGGTAGGTACAATCTCATCAATCCTCTACTCTATGTATTTATCAATTTATTCACTGGTTTATTTTATTATTGAGGGAATAACAATACCATGTCCTCATTTTTCTAAGGACCCAAAATGGTTAAACAACAATCCAGAACCAAATTATTTTAACTTGGAAAGTTCTAGGTGCACCTTTCAAATAATAGCAGAGCCCAGACTTCGTACTAGAATATGTGTTGCTGGGAGCAAAGATGAATTGGTATCCTCATGTCAAAATGTGTTCCTACTTGGTCTGTGGTTTGCTGAATGTTCAAACATAGATTAAGATATAAAATTATATTTCTCTCTATACAGAGACTTCAGTCTCTGAGATCTTATTTACTAGATAAAAACATGGAACTTTACCGTCAATAACAGACTTGCTTCTGTTTTGTGCTTTAATAAAAATCAGTAAAAAGGTTAATCATGAGTATTGTCATATAAAACATTCTCATCTTTGGTCTCTGTGCTTGGTTTTCAGTTATGTGGTTATTTAACCAACTATTTATATGAGTAAATGTGTTTCCATTTCCTTAATAAAACAATCAGTCAGCAATCCACCACCAGCACAGAACAAAAACTCTGACTGTTAATGTGCAAGTGACAGTGTATATGGTCCTTTCCAGAGCAGAGAGAGCCTTTACTTGTAATTCTTTGGAAGTTGAGCCTCAGTCAACTTTTAATATTAATCCATGTTTCATTAAATTTCTTGATAATAGGTGAATGACCTATCCTCTTTTTTCATTCATTTTATTTACTTTTGGATGAATTTTATAATAAAAATTATCATCTATCCCCAAGAATCAAAAAAAGCCCAAACACCAGATGACATGAGTTCATTACTAGTGGGCCTCAGAATTGTATTTGGGTTTAATCAAAACTCCTTCAGATACCCCATGGTACTCATCATTGGTCCAAGCATGTTTTTATTCCTTCATGCTTAGTTATTCATTGATCCATGAATAACAATACATTCATAAAATTCCAGGAAGATGATCTTCCCATTAGAGTAGATCTCCTTTACAGTGGACCTCAGAGAACATGTGGAATCAATTACATCTATGCTTCATACCAAAGCCACATTGACCATCCATCCTTCTGTGGCTTTCTTTTATTTAATTAGCCCATGTTTTAAAGATGGCTCAGTAAGAGTGGTGAAACCACCATCTTTAATCCCCCTTAAACACTGCATCTTCCATTGGCTATGGGCTGCCACACACATGGATAACAGCCAGGATTATACAAATATGCAAATGGCTAAGTCATTTGTGGAGGAAAATAATATGTAATATCAAATTTTTCTGAAAAATGAATGAAATGATCCTATCTTTTTTTAATTCCCTCAGTTATCCCAAATTAGATTAGATGTAATTTTTGATTCTGAACATATTCCCATCACTGGTCCACACGTAGGAGGTTTTCTTTCTTTTATAATTATTGATTCTTTTGACAAACCACTAAAGATTTGTGAACAAAACATTCCAACCAATGATGGGAACCTCGAGTCTGACTTACTATGGTTTTTATCCACAGAGCTAACTGCCAAGATTTTGTTTCTTCGAAAAATGAAAAAGTCAGCTATCTGGTAGTCATTCTGTGGAGGACAAAGTAGAATTAACCTATATTTTGATGTATGTTATGTATGTTAACTACATGGAACTGGATAGCAATAAACTTTGGTCCTCTTTAATTAGTCCAGTATTTGGAATTAACCTATATTTTAATGTATGTTAACCACATGGAACTGGATGGCAATAAACTTTGGTCCTCTTTAATTAGTCCAGTATTTTACTTTTAATGGATGCTACTTTTGCAGAATTGAGTATATTTAAATCCTTATTTCACATTTTCAATGACTCATGCTTGATTCTATTGTATATATTTTTATTCATTCACTTATTTATTTAATCACTTATGGGATGATTTAGCCATACGTTCATTATATTTAAAAAAGTCAAATTGGTATACCAGCCAGTAATCAAGAACAGAAATACTGTTGAATGCAATGAACTACATGTCCTTAATCAAAAAATGAGAGCAGGCTGGGAATTTTTCTTTCAATAAACATCAGTAGTGGAAACCCAAGTTAATCATTATCATTGTTTCATAAATCATGCTATTCATTGATCTGTGCTTTTTCATATTTTAAATAATTATGATAGGATTTTATTCATTCATTCATTCATTCATTATAATAATACTTCAATATCAGCAAATGCAAAGACACTGGAAATAAATCCTGAATGATACTAATATCTGTCTATCTACTTGATAGTCACAGAAATAATTGGGTAAATTTTGAGATTGTTAATAAAATTTAGTGAACACAATCTGATCAACGACACATTCCATAACTGCCTGACATTCTATGAGATATGTACTCAATCAAATACTCATTTATGTAAATGTTTCCTGTTTCTTTAAAAAAATGGATGAAGCACAAGCAGTGCTTGGAGGAAATTTTATAGCATTGAATGCATATATTAGAAAAGAAGAACTAAGTGTCACTTGACAGATGAATGGATAAAGAAATTGTGGTATATACACAGTGGAATATTATTCTGTCTTAAAAAATGAGACTGTCATTTGTAACAACATGGATGAACTTGGAGGATATTTTGCTAAGTGAAATAAGCCAGATACAGAAAGAAAAATGCTGCATGATCTCACTTATATGTGGGAATCTAAAAAAAGTTGAATTCATTGAAGTAGACAGTAGAATATTGGCAATCACAAGTGGAAAATGGAGGGAAAAGGGAGATGCTTGTCGGGGTACAAAGTTGCTGTTATGTAGAATGAATAGGTTCTAGAGATCTAATGTATAGCAAGATGATTACAGTTAATAACATACTGTATACTGGAAATTGGCTAAGAGAGTAGTTTGCTGTAACAAAAAGAAAAAATGAAAAAAGGAACTACATGGAGAGATAGATACATTAATTACCATGATTACAGTAATACGCTATGTGTATGTATATCAAAACACAATATTGTACACATTGGATATATATACTTTTTTAAAGAAAAAAAAACCAAAAATTAAAAATCAGTAATATACTTTAGTAAGCTAATAAAAGAACAAGTTAAATCCAATTATCCAAAATAAATTGTACAAATTAAAGCAGAATCTTCGCTGACCATAATGGTATGTAAGAAAAACAAAACAAAACTGAAAAACACGAACACATGGAGGCTAACTAACATATTACTAAACAATGAATAGGATAACAATGAAATCAAGGAAGAAATAAAAAAATCCCTTGGAACAAATGAAAATGAGAAAAAAAAAACCACCAAAAATCTGTGGGACCCAGCAAAAGTAGTCCTAAAAGGAAAATTCATAGCATTATAGTACTACCTCAAGAATCAAGAAAATCTCAAATAAACAATCAAACTTTACACTTAAAGAAACTTGAAAAAAGAAGCCCAAATTGAGTACAAGAATGGAAATAATAAAGATCAGAGCAGAAATTAACTAAATCGAGTCTAAAAAAAAAAAACAATAGAAAAGATCAAGGAGACCAAGGGTTGCTTATTTGAAAAGATAAACAAGATTGATAAATCTTTAATCAGACTCATCAATAAAAAAGAGAGAGGACCCAAATATATAACATCAGAAATGAAAAAGGAGAGGTAACATTGACACTAAAGATATACAAAGGATTATGAGAAAATATTATGAACAACTACATGCCAACAAATTGGACCAAGACCATCAGGAAGAAGTAGATAAATTCCTAGAAACAAACCCAAAACTGAATCAAGAAGAAACAGAAAATCTGAACAGACTGATTATAACTAATGAAATTGTAGCAGAAATTTTTAAAAATATACCCCCAATAAAACAACATTCCTGGACTGGATGGCCTCACAGGTCAATTTTACCAAAAAACAACTAAAACCCATCCATCTCAAACTATCCCAAGAAATTCAACAGGAAGCAAGACTCCCAAGCTCATTTCATGAGGCCAGCATTATACTAATTCCTAAATCAGATACTACAAAGAAAAGAAACTAGAGGCCAGTATCCCTGATGAACAGAAATGCAAAAATGTCACAAAATATTAGCAAATGGGATCCCGCAATACACTACAATGATCATCCAGCATGATCAAGTGGGATTTATCCCTCAGAAGCAAGGTTGGTACAATATGCACAAATCCATTAATGTAATACACCACATTAACAAAATGAGGGGTAAAAAAATCACATGATCCTATCAATAGTTGCAGAAAAAGCTTTGGGGAAAATCAACCACCTATTTATGATAAGAACCCTGAGCAACGTGGGAATGGAGGGAACATATTCAACATCGTAAAGGCCATATATGACAAACCCACAGCTAACAATACTCAATGGAGAAAAACTAAAAGCATTTCCCTTAAGATTAGGAATAAGGGAAGTCTGGGGTGGGTAGGTTGGTGGAAGAGATCAACCAATGAACTTGTATGCATATATGCATAACCCATGGACACATACAATAGTGTGGTGAAGGCCTGCGGTGGGGGGCTGGAGGCAGGGGCCCGCTAGAAGGGGTCAATGAGGCCTAAGGGGGACTTATGTAATACTTTCATCATGAAGAGTTTTTAAAAAAGAAGACAAAAAAGAAGACAGCAATGTCCACTTTCACCATTAGTATTCAGCATAGTACTAGAAGTCCTCGCTATAGCAATCAGACAAGAAAAGATAAAAGGCATCCAAATTGGAAAAGAAGTAAAATGGTCATTATTTGCAGATGACATGATACTGTATATAGAGAATCTTAAAGAGTCTACCAAAAAACTACCAGAACTGACAAATTCAGTAAATTATCAGGATACAAAATAAATACCCAGAAGTTGGTGGCATTTTTATACAATGATAATGAACTATCAGAAAGGGAAACTAAGAAAACAATCCCATTTATAATTGGATAAAAAATGAAATAAAAATAAATTTTACCAAGGGGGTAAAAGACCTGTGCTTGGAAACTTATATAACACTGAAGAAAGAAACTGAAGAAAATACAGAGAACAGACTCGTGGTTGCCAAAAGGTAAAAGGGCCAAGAAATACAGGTGAGCATTTACAAAATAGTAATGAGGATGTAAAGTACAGCATAGAAATAAAGTCAATAATGTTGTAACACCTATGTAACGGTGTGAATTGGGTACTGGAAATATCAGGGGGAACACTTTGTAAAGTATATGATTATATAACCACTATGCTGTATACCTGAGATTAATACAAATTAACACTAAATGTAAACAACATTTTAATAAAAATAAAATCTCAAAAAAATTAAAGCATAAATCAATAAAATTTAAAACAAAAAATAAAAAGAGGAAATGAATGAACCAAAATCTGGTTCTTTGAAAAGATCAATAAAATCATTTAGCTGCTAGTCAGACTAAGAAAAAAAAAGAAGACACAAATTACTAATATCACAAATGAAAGAAGATAAATTATTACCTTTCCTATGCATTAATAGGATAGGCAAAGAATACCATGAACAATTCTATGACCCCCAATTGTGATAACTTAGATGAAAGGAACCTATTCTTCAAAAGACACAATTTGCCAAAATTCATACAAGAAAGAGTAGACAATATGAATAGGCCTATATCTATTAAAGAAATTGAATCAATATTTAATAACCTTCCAAAACAGAAAACATCAAGCCCAGGTGGGTTCATTGGTGAATTCTACCAAATATTTATGGAAAAAGTTACACCAGTTCTCTACAATCTCTTTCAGAAGATAGAAGCAGACGGAATACTTCCTAACTCATTCTGTGAGGCCAACATTACTCTAATACCAAAACCAGACAAAAACATTACAAGAAAATAAAACTAAAGGTCAACATCTCTCATGAAAACAAAATGCAAAAATCCTCAATGACCAACTGAAATTTATCTTAAGTATGCAATGTTGGTTCCATAATCAAAAGTCAATTAATGTAACCCATCATATCAACAGGCTAAGGAAGAAAGAACCTATCAACAGATGCAGCAAAAGCATTTGAAAAAATAGAACACCCATTCATGATTAAAAACTCTCAATAACTATGAATGGAGAGGAATTTCTTCAACTTGAAGAAGAAACAACCTATAGATAATAACATATTTAACGATGATGGTGTTCCACTAAGATCAGGAACAATATAAGTATATTCCATTTCACCACTCCTTTTCAACACTGTACTGCAAGTTATAGCTAATGCAATAAGGCAAGAAAAAGCTAAGTGGTGTATTATTAGTGAAGAAATAAACAAAATTGTCTCTGTTAACAGATGACATGGTCATTTATGTAGAAAATATATATAGTCAATTGCTTTAGTAGAACTTGAAATTTAAAACACAATACTATTGCCCTGGCCAGTTTGGCTCAGTGTTTAAAGCATCAGAACTTGGACAGAAGGGTTTCAGGTCTGATTCCTGGTCAAGAGCACATACCCTGTTTACAGGCTGGATACCCGGCCCCATCAGGGCACATATGGGAGGCAACCAATTGATGTGTCTCTCTCACATCAATGTTTCTTT
>NW_005369964.1:1986137-1986566 GCF_000412655.1 Myotis brandtii
TCCCCCCCACCCCCGTCCACTCACTCTCTTAAAAAAAAAAAATCAATGGCAAAAATAACCTCGGGTGAGGATTTTTTTAAAAAATACAATACTATTTACATTATCACCTGAAAAATGAAATACTTAGGTATAAATCTAACAAAATATATTAGATTTATATGAAAAAAACTAGAAAACTCTGATGAAAAGAATCAAAAAAGAACTAAATAAGTGGGAAAATATTCCATGTTCGTGGGTAGGAAGACTCAATATTGTCAAGATGTCATTCTTTCCAACTTGATCTGTAGATTCAATGCAATACTAATCAAAATCCCCACAAATTATCTTGTGGATGTAGACAAACTGATATTATCTTTTTTTTAAATATATTTTATTGATTTTTTTACAGAGAGGAAGGGAGAGGGATAGAGAGCCAGAAACATCGATGAG
>NW_005369964.1:1986644-2007977 GCF_000412655.1 Myotis brandtii
GTAATGCAATACTAATCAAAATCCCCACAAGTTATCTTGTGGATGTAGACAAACTGATATTATCTTAAAGTTTATATAAATAGGCAATAGATCCAGAATAGCCAATACAATATTGAAGAACAAAGTTAAAGGACTGGCAGTACCTGACTTCAAGACATAAGCTACAGTAACCAAGACAGTGTGGTATTGGCAAAAGAACAGACAAACTGATCAATGGAACAGAATAGAGAGCCCACTAAATAGAGAGAGCCAACTGATCTTTGACAAAAGAGCAAAGGTGATACAATGAAGCAGGACAGACAACCTTTCCAACAAATGGTGCTAGAACAGCTGGATATCGAAGTGCAAAAAAAGGAATCCAAACACAGATCTTATACTCTTCACAAACATTCTCTCCAAAAGATCATAAGTATTTGGATTAATATATTTAAAGAAACTGTATCTTCAAAGGCTTGTTTAAGGACTATTAAAATCAACTTGTTTGGGGGGGGCTAAAAAAGGTGAAGTGATTAAGCAAAGTAAAAAAACAAAAAAAAAAACAACAAAAAACTCACAGACACAGTATGGTGACTACCAGAGGGAAGGCGGGGGAGGTAGAAGAGGGTAAATGGGGGATAAATGGTGACAGAAGGAGACTTGACATTGGGTGGTGAACACACAATACAATATACAGATGATGTATTATAGAACTGTACACTTGAAACCTGTGTAATTTTATTAACCAATGTCACCTTAATAAATTCAATAAAAATATCAATTCATAAAATTTTTTTATAAAATAGATCATAGACCAAAGTGTAAAATATAAAAAAATAAAAGTCCTGTAAGATAACAGAAGAAAATCTAGATGGCCTTGAGTCTCGCGATGACTTTTTAAACACAACACCAAAGCCACAATACAAGAAAGAAATCATGGATAAACTGGACTTAATTAAAATTAAGAGTTTCTTATGTGCAAAAGAAAAAAAACTGTCAAGAGAACAAAAATACAAGCTACAGGCGGGAAAAATATTTGCAAAAGATACATCCATTAAAGGATTGTTATTCGTATCATATAAAATCAACAATAAAAAACAAACAACCCAACTAAAAAGTGAGCCAAAGACCTTAACAGACACAGTGCCAATGAAGATACGCAAATGGCAGGTGAGCATATGAAAAGATGCTCCACTTCCGATGTCATCAAGTTAAAACAACAATGAGGTACAACCAGGTGTGTGGCAGTTTCTTACAAAACTAGACGTATTCTTACCAGACAATCTAACAATTGTACTCCTTGGTATTTACCCAAAAGGTGAAAACTTATGTCCACACAAAACCTTGCACATCAATGTTTATAGCAGCTTTATTCATAGTTACCAAAACCTGAAAGCAACCAAGATATCCTTCGGTAGGTGAATGGGTAAACTGTGTTCCTTCCAGCCCATGGAAGGTTATTCAGCCGCTAAAAGAAGTGGGCAATCAAGCCATGGAAAGGCATGGAGGAAACCGAAATGCCTATTACCCAGGGAGAGAAACCAGTCTGAAAGGGCTACATCCTGTAGGATTCCAACCAGATGACATTCTGGAAATGCCTCCTTCCATGGAGAAAACCGAAATGCCTATTACCTAGTGAGAGAAACCAGTCTGAAAGAGCTACATCCTGTAGGATTCCAACCAGATGACATTCTGGAAAAGCAAAACTGGTGGCAATGAAAGGATTCGAGGCTGCCAGGGCTAGAGGGAAGAGGGGAATGCACAGGCAGAGCCCAGGGGATCTTTAGGGCAGTGAAATATTCTGTATGATACTGTAGTGATGGATACATGTCATTATCCATTTGTCTCGGGTCACTGAATTTACAAACAAGAGTGAACCCTAATGTAAACTATGATAATGACGTGTCCAAGTAGGTTCATCAATTATCACAAAGTGTCCCGTTCTGGCGGAGGATGCTGATAATGGGGAAGGCTGTACATGTATGGAGTCAGAGGGATTATGGAAATTCTCTGAACGTTCTACTCAATTTGATCGTGAACATAAAACTGTCCTAAAAAGTAAAGTCTTTTTTAAAAGGAGGCAACATCCAAAAAGTCGGCTGCTACCCATCAACAGCAACACGGACTCTCGATACAGCTGTCTTCTAACGCTCCTTACCCCAACGTGTCAGAGCCTTGATCTATGTACTTTGCTGGAACGCAA
This sequence comes from Myotis brandtii, assembly GCF_000412655.1. Lineage (NCBI taxonomy): Eukaryota > Metazoa > Chordata > Mammalia > Chiroptera > Vespertilionidae > Myotis > Myotis brandtii. The sequence goes on from NW_005369964.1 coordinate 1,988,824, forward strand.
CACTTCCAAATTGTATTAGTCCTGTTACTTATTTCATTACATACTCTCATAATTGTTCCAATCAAGGCCCTCCATAATGTACATATTTTATGCTTTCATTCACGTATTAATTTACTTATTAAAGTATAATCTATGCTCAAGAACTTTAATAGAGCAAAAATAGGATCTGACACTTGCTAACTTCTGCTGTAAGCTCATTTCCCACAGAGATAATAGGGTAATTTTCTTTTTCTAATGGATCTCACAGCTATCGGGCTTAATCAACATCCTTAATCCAGACACCCCAGGGCACTCATCATTGGTTTAGTTAGGCTTGGCACTCTTTTCCTTCATTCATTTCCACGTTTACTTATTGATTCATTCATTGATTCACTAACAATAACAAAATTGGCACATAAAATCCCCCAAATCACAATAAGTACTTCGAAATTGCTAACATCCACAGATGAATCTCTTTGTCACATGATGCATAATTAAATCCCTTGCTGCTTAGAAATCCTGAACTCATTGCTGATCCATATTTAATCCTTTTTGTTTAATTTGTCCATATTTTAAATATGGTACAACACTGACCATGAACCCAGCATCTTACCCCAGAACAAGACCCCTGGCACTATCAACCATCTTCTTACACTCTCCCCTTAAAGCAGGGGTGGGGAACCATATAAGGCCCGAGAAATCCTTTGGTCTGGTCCTGCCAATGCACTAGGGATGAGTTCATTAAATGTTTGACCAAATATAGCAGGCTCATGTTTAAGTTTGATAGTATTGTATGGACCGCGAATGATGTTATAAATATCCAAATGGTCCTTGGCAGTAAAAAAGATTCCCCCTGCCCGAAAAAGTCAATAGCCAGGTGACTAATAGTAACCAACTCTGAAAGTGATAGAAATGAACCTGGTTCTTATTTTCCTTGACAGGCTCACTTCTGTTGAATTGGAATAATCTAACTTTGTTTTTGTTCATAATACATAACTATAATCGGTTAATAACTGGTGCTTTTATTTTCTTTAAATAGATACTCATTTCTTTTTCTGAAATATGAAAACCCATAAACTACACCCCCACCCCAAATCAAGAACATGAAGTCTGAACTTTGTTACGTAAATCGGTTTCAAGGCTTTTTATCCACAGAAATGATAGCCAAGACTTTTACCAATGAAGAATAGTTAAGTCAGGTATGATGTATCTAATGTGTGGCATGAAAGCAGATTTTTAAAAGAATATAAAAGTCTACACTTAAATTTCCCAAAGTATATTAGTAAGCCTGTATGAGATTAGTCATAAACCTTAACTCATGCTACATTTTAATCAGTGGCCCCAGAATGGCCTGACATCTTATTTCTAGACTTTATCTAATACCCAACACAAGAACATAACATGACTACTACCAGCATCCTTCTCTGGAGTCTCTAACCACTTAGTAAGAATATAGAACATTTTCCTAATAATGGACGTCATTTGTGCAGGACTGGATAAATTTAAATACTTTTTTTCATGGGATAATTTTGCCAATAGTCCATATTAGATCCTACCTTTTGTATTTATTCATTCATTGTTTTATTTATTCTCTTATTGTTATGCTCATGAGTAATTTTAACATCAATTTACTTTTCCAGAGAAAGCACATGATCAACCCATCAACAATCCTAACTGCAAGCCAAGGCAACCTTGAGAAAGGAAAACAAAGTTGGAGGTATCAGTCTACCTGATAGCAAACTATACTACAAGGCTATAGTAATCAAAACAGCATGGTACTGGCATAAAAATAGATACATATATCAATGGAACAGAACAGAAAGCTCAGAAATAAACCCATGCCTATATGGTGAATTCAATATATGTCAAAGGGGGCAAGAACATACCATGGGGCAAAGATAGCCTATTCAATAAATGGTGTTGGTAAATTGGATGAAAAAAATGAAACTAGACCATCTTCTTATACAAAAATAATAATAATAAACTCAAAATTAATTAAAGACCTAAAAGTAAAACTCAAAAACCATTAAAACTACTAGAAGAAAACATAGGCAGTAAACTGTCTGACATTTCTCTTAGTAATATTTTTGTCTGATATATCTCCTCACACAAGGAAACAGAAAAAATAAAAAATAAGCATGGGACTATCTCAAACTAAAAAGGTTTTGCCCAGCAAAGGAAACCAGCAAAAAAAATGAAATGACAACCTACATGGGAGAAAATCTTCAGTAATGATATATCTAATAAGCGGTTAATATCCAAAATTTATAAAGAACTCATACAACTCAATGCCAAAAAACTAACAAATAATCCAATGAAAAATGGCCAGAGAACCTCAATAGACACTTCTTCAAAGAGGACATACAGATGGCCAACAAACATACGAAAAGGTACTCAATGTCACTAATAATTAGAGAAATGGAAATTAAAACCACCATGAGGTCACCTCACACCTGTCAGAATAGCTATCAACAATAAATCAACAAATAATAAGTGTTGGTGAGGATATGGAGAAGAAGGAACCCTCATGCACTGTTGGTGGGAATGCAAATCCACTATGAAAAACAATGTGGAGGTTCCTAAAAAAATTAAAAATAGAACTACCTTATGACCCAGCCATTCTACTTCTGGGTATATCGCTGAAAAAAATACAAAACACTACTTTGATAAGATATATGCACCCCTATACTCAATGTGGCATTACTTACAAGAGCCAAGATATAGCAGCAGCCCAAGTGCCCATTATTAGAGGAGTGAATAAAGAGGAGGTGGTACATACATACAGTGGAATATTACTTGGCCAGAAAAAAAGAATCTTACCATTTGTGACAACATGGATGGACCTAGAGGGTATTAGGCTATGTGAAGTAAGTCGGTCACAGAAAGACTAATACCATATGATGTAATACTGTCAACAATAAAATTAATTTTAATTTTTTGAAAAATGACTCTACTTCTTATGTACGTATAAATTTACTATTTAATTTTTAATTCCTGTCATAAACACTGTTAAATGTACCGCCCAACACAAGAGTAATAAACATAACTAGCGCTACTATCTATCTATATACTTATTCCCAGGCCACATAGTTCACAGCCTCATTAATCTTTTTAAGGACTATATTCACAAGTTGCTTAGAGTATGCAATGAAGAATTAGTGCAAGATTTACCCTAATCAATACATTTACTCACTTGTTTTTCTCTCATATAATTACTCAAAGAATAATTTGATCATTTATTCTTCCCCCACCTCGTTTTTCCCCCATGGACCCCTTCTAGGCCTCCACTGCCCCCTGCCCCAAGCCTTCACCACCCTATTGTTGGTCCATATATGCGTACAAGTTCTTTGGTTGATCTCTTCTCACCCACCCACACTCCCCACCCCGCTTCCCTCTTAAATTCCTCAATTTGTTCTATGCTTCTATGTTTCTGGATCTATTTTATTCATGAGTTTATTCCTTTTTTTTTTTTTTTTTTTTACGAAAAAGAGTAAAACCTATCAGTAATCCAGAACTGAAATACCATTTCATACAACAGCTGACAAGCACTTTGTCCAAAGGGAGGGAATTCTAATCTATTTTTCTTCATCTAAAATGATTTAATAATTATCTTTATTTCATGACACCTACTCCTCACGGACCCATACTCTGCCTCCTTTCCTTTTTTCTTTTTTTTTTTAATTTATTGAAGTAATAGTGGTTAATAAGATTATATAGGCTTCAAAGGTACAATTCTGTAATACATCATCTGTATGTTGCATTATGTGCTCAAGACCCAAAGTGAAATCTTCTTCGGTCACCATATACTTGACTCCCTTTACCTTATAATGCCCTCACCCCCTTCCCTCTGGTAACCACCATACTGTTATCTATGTCAATGAGTTTTTGCGTGTTTTTCTCATTTGTTCATCTGTTGCTTTCAGTTTCATATCCCACATATGAGTGAAAGCGATATGGTCCTTAATTTTTTCTGACTTATTTCGCTTAGCATGTTATTCTCAAGATCCATCATGTTGTGACAATTGGCGGTATTTCATCATTTTTACGGCTGAGTAGTATTCCATTGTGAGTAGTATTTCATTGTATATATGTACTACCTTCTTTATCCAATCATCTACTGAATAATACTTTCAATAATTGACCAAAATATGAACTGATTCATTCATACATTCACTTTTAACAATACACTCAAAACAAATGCAGGCCAAGATACGGGACAATAACTTTGACTAATTCTATTATCTGCCTGTATGCTCACTGTCCAGATATATACAATCTGCTAGATCCTTTTTTGTTTTTTTAAGTATAGCCAGTAAACAGAATTGATCTGATCATACCTACTATCATACTCTTGACAGGAGTCCATGTTGGTCTTCTTTCGATCAGGCACTTATTTGAACAATTATTTTTCACGTAAGTGATTTGTTCCTTTTTAAAATAAAACCAACAACCAGCAACCCACCACCAATCCAAACTAACAAGGACTCTCATGGAATAGGACATGCCCTTTATAGATTATGAAACTCGGTGCTTCAAGAAACAATAAAGTGATGATGATAATCGTTGTTTCTTGGCCATGTGCATTGACACCTTCTTATTCTTGCATTGCTTCACTTATGATACATCTCACAGACCCTGAGAACTAAAGCTCGCGAGCCAGGTCTTCTACTCCTAACTTTTGCAGTGATCCCTTTCCCCCAGAGAAAATAACTACATTTCTCTTTTGTAACAGGTCCCAAAGTTACAGAGCCTAATCAAAGGCCTGGATTCATACATCTCAGAATACTCATCATTGGTGTATAGTGGACATCTTTTTCTTCCTTTATTTTGACATGATATATTCCTTTATTCATCGATTCACTAACAATAATACAATCAAAACTCATGAATCAAAAAGCCCAAAAACAACAACCTTAAGGATCACTAATAACTGCCAAATGCCCATATCCCACAGCGTTAGTAGGTGAGGGAATTCTTTGCAGCGTGTGTGTGTGTGTGTGTGTGTGTGTGCGCGCGCGTTTTCTGCACATAGAAATTAATCAACATCTTTGCTTCATATCAGTTCCACTGACCCATGCTTGGCTCTTTTTCATATCAAGGTGATGCAATGAATAATCATTTTGCATCATAAACGTACTTCAAACTAGAACACTAACAATTTTGTCCATCTTCCTATGTGTTCTTCCCACAGGGAATTAGCTTAAATCTTTATCAATGGAGAAGCACTTAAATGAATCGCAATGCAAAAATAAAACACAATGCAAGGCAGCCCTGAAGATGAATGAAACAACTTTCGTCTTTCTTACTGAATTTTAGTAGTACTGAATCAGACAAACCAGAAATCCCAATTTGAGTCTATGCTGGTGTTTTTGGTTTTATTTGTTAATACATTCATTTATTACATTGAGAAATTCAAGTGACATCCAGAAACCAAATTCCCAAGCCAAGAATGTAAGCTGTTGGTACTTACATCAGTTTCTTCTCTCCTTACCCAGTTCCTAAAAGCCAGGAACCTGAGCCTTAGGGAATGATGAGATCATCGGTGGTGTGTTCAAATGGGAACAATGCAAACTTTCAAAAGAAAGAAACAGCCTATAGTTAGATACTTTTTAATGGAAGTTAGTCTTGCAGTATTAGATTAATTATAAACTTGGTGCCTTTCCTACACTCATCATTGCGCAAGAATTATACACCTTATTTTATTGACTTATCTAATTTTTATTTTTTAATAATTCAATGAACCTGAGGATAAGAACCTTTATATTTCACAAGAATCTGCCTACATACTCCGAATTCATAATTTCACAGCTCAGTGACTGCTTTGAGTGGACCCCACCTGTGCAAAATTGGATAAATGCAAATTTTTTTCAGCATAGTCTCACCAATGATGCACACATTTTTCTGATTTATATGTCTAGTGATTATTTATTCATGTATATAATTATGCATGAAGTAAATTAATGATCTGCCCATTTTTTAAAGAATTTCTCCATGCAACTTTCTATGTGTACTTTAGCCAAAGCGGTGGGGGGGAACCTTGAGTTCTATTTCTTTATCTGGAAAACATTTGGGTAATCATCATCTTTGGTTCATAATACATGTTCCTCATTGGCCCTTACTCAGCCTTCCTTATAATAAGTCATCTATAAATAAATGCACTTCTTCATTCCTTTATAATAACATATCAATATCAATGGTGTGCTAACCTTTATCCATTCATGAGTTCACTTCCCCAGGCCCTGGATGAGAGCCCTGAATACCCTGTCCACATGCCCATGGCCCAGCCACATAATTGACCATATCCTCTTTAATTTAAAAAAAAAAAATTTAAAAAACTCAGGGCGAATAGAGTTAGATTAATCATAACTCTGGTCATATAACACCTTCACAATATTGGTTTATGTTTAGCCCTCTCTCAATAAGACAATTATTTAAGAAATTGTTAATTTATGTAAACTTTCTGTCCTTTTCTAATTAAAACAACACTTCAAACACCCAAAACAGCAACAAAAATTCTTAGGTATATCTACCCATATTGTTGTTATGGAGGGTTTGGGATTTTGATCTATTTATCTAAGAAGCCCAGTGTTTGAAATATGCACTAATAAAAATTACATAATTTCATATTATTAGTCCCTGGGTGGCCCTCCCTATTTTTATTCCTTTATCATTCATGAGTTCACTTCCCAAAGAGTTCACCTTATCTCTTTTTGCAACAGTCCACAGATTTCCAGTCAGGGATTAATCAGAATTTTGGATTCAGACTCAACCCCGACTCCAGGAGGCATCACTGGCCCAAGCTTTGCATTCCTTCTCTTTGGCACTTCAGCCCTTTGTTTACTGATTCACTCACTAATCCAGTAAAAACATAATCATTGCATATAAATCACAAAGCGTCAAAAACAAGATTCTTGGACATTTCTAAGATCTGCCCATAGGCTCATGTCCATACAGCTTGTACATTAGGTCCATTTTCGCAATGGTCTCAGTGTAGCACCTAAGTGCTCCCTCTCACTGAGATCTTTTTCAAGTTAAAATGATGAAATCAACTGTATGTAAATAGGAACGAGAACAGCAAAGATCCCTAGAAATGTATGAAACATCTTTCATCTTTTTTAAGGAGTCATCACATGTGCAGAATAGAATTAATCTTTATATCTATGGTTCATAATCTATCTCCATTATTATATGGCCACCCTCAGTTTATTAAAGGTGTACAGCATTCTTTGAAATATTTCAGTGGACACCCATGAACAAGTTCCCCCTAAACAAGTATATAAACTTTAAATGTTACTCTCCACAGTATTTATCCTTCCTTTAAAAAAAATAACAAATATATATATGTGTGTGTGTGTGTGTGTGTGTGTGTGTGTGTGTGTGTGTGTGTAGAAATATATTTGTATTGATTTCAGGGAGGAAGGAAGAGGGAGAGAGAGATAGAAACATCAATGATGAGAGAAAATGATTGACCCACTGCCTCCTGCACATACCCCACTGAGGATCGAGCCCATAACCTGGGCATGTGCCCTTGACTGAAATGGAACCTGGGACCCTTCGGTCCGCAGGCCGCACTCTATCCACTGAGCCAAACTGGCTAGGGCTTAAATATATTTTTATTGATTTCAGAGAGAAAGGGAGAGGGAAAGTATGATAGAAACATCAATGATGAGAGAGAATTATTGATCAGCTACCACCCACAAGCCCACCACTGGGGATCAAGCCCCCAACCTGGGCATGAGACAGGACCAGGAATCGAACCCTGACTAACTGGTTTATAGGTCGACAGTCAACCACTGAGTTACACTGGCTGGGCACTATTTATCCTTCTTATGTGTCTGGGCCATGGGCATGGGGACAGGGTATTCAGGGCTCTCATCCAGGGCCTGGGGAAGTGAACCTATGAATGGATAAAGGTTAGCACACCATTGATATTGCTATGTTGTTATAAGGGAATGCAGAACATTCCACAGCTAATTTAATCATAACAAATAATGAAGATTTTGGCTAATCACCTTTGTGTTTAAGCAGGCTTTTAAATCGTGAAAAAAAACATAAATTAAAGTATTTTTTAAGAATATTTTTGTAGAGTTATAAATTAGACATAAAACTCAGACATAAATTAGACATAAAAGTTCATGTTATTAGCCCAAGAATATAGATATTTTTATTTACTAAATAATTTAATTTTAATCTTAAACAATATACTGAATATCACTAAATTCGCCATCTAACCCACAAGTCAGAACTATGACTATTATAAATATGTCCAAATGCTTTACACAGGTAAAGGCTAAATTGTCCTTTTTAATGGATCTTTCTTGACTGCATGAATGTAAATCCTTCTTTCATAGCATACTCTTAACAATGGCCTATGCCTAACTCTACTTACTGTATTCATTAATTCATTAATTCGTTCATACATCTAATTACTCACAGAATAATTTCACCAACTGTTCACTACATAAAGGAAAGGCAAAAATGGTAAAACAGGCAGCAAACCAGAACTACAATACGTGCTATTATGTGCAGCTGTCTACATACACATTATGCAAAATAAAAAACCCTGGGTATTTAAAAAATATGGATGTCAGTTGTATAAAACAGGGTAATCATTATCCTTATTTCATCATAAGACTCCTCACTGCTATGTGCTTTTCATCTCTTAAGTGAAATATGAATGTATTCATTCACTTATAACAATATATAATTAGGTAATATAATTATAACTCATTATACAAAAACTTTGAATAATATTAGCATGTGATCGTATGCTCACAGTAAACTATCTTAAATTAATCATTATTCTTATCATAGGACATATTCTCATCATTGGTCTGTGATTGTTCTATTTTTTTAAAACAGATAATTGTTTATGCAAACATGTCTGTCCTTTTCTTAATAAAATAAACACCAGCAATCCACCATCATTCCATAATAACAACAAACCTGTCTATTTGCTCCTCCGAAAGGGGTAAAACCTTGATCCATTTCTTTGCCTAGATCTCAGTGCTTCAGAAATGTTTCAAATTCTCATAATTAATAAATATTCTCATAATTAAACAATGTGCGACTTTCCTGGTCTTCATTCATTCTTTCATTTCTTTCCTTACTTATTATTTCATGTATAACAAAAAATAACCCAAGAAAAGGGTCCTGAATCCTCCCTTTTTGTACCACGAAAGAAATAACTAGATATTATCTTGTAATGACCTCGGACCTATAGAGTTTAATCAAAATCCTTAATTCAAACACCTCAGGACACTCGTCATTGATTCAGACTTGGCATTGTTGATTTCTTCTTTCATGTCTTCCTTTCTGGATCATGTTCACATGCATACTTTGAAATACAGCCAATATCCAGGAATCACAAATGCCAAGAACAAGATGAATGACTATGGTAAAGACAAGTCTATTCCCACTTGTCCCACAGAGCTGAGTGCCTTTTTCCAGTGCCCTTCTAGGTTGCCTATATGGATGGACCAACAGCTCTGCTTCATCTCAATGTCATAGTGACAACAGGTTTCTGCTTGTCTCTTTAATGTGTCCACATTGTGCAGATGGCAGCATGAACAAGCAGGAGTCACCCGCTTCCCTCACAAATGAAACCATGTAACTTTCTCCATCTTCCTGTGTTCTCCACCCTCAACAAGTCAACAACCTCCATCTTTGCCACGAGGGATGCCTCAATGCATCTTTGTGGCCCCAAAAATGATTAATCATGGAGCCTTGGTTCATACTATAGTCCCATCCTTGGTCAATGGTTGGTGTTTTGTTATTTTATGTGTTTGTATAAAGACATCCTTGGCCATGAATGAGACTATGATATGAACCAAGGTTTGAGATATATACAGGGTAAGGCAAAAGTAGATTTACAGTTGTGAGTCTATGAAACACAGAGTTTATTTGTGTATTAGAAGTTATTAATTACTGTATTATTTTCCATGCTAACAACTATAAACCTACTTTTGCCCCACCCTGTAAATATGTATCTATATAGATATATATCTCTCCAATTACTTAAGATACTTCCTTTAAAACACATGAACAAACTCCCCACACTTCTCATGGCCATGCTTGGCCCGTTCTTTGGTTTTCTTTCATTTGTTAACATTTTAAATATGCAACAAAAAAAAAATACAAGAATACCTCATTTTATGTCATTAACAATTTTCTATCTTTTTTGTGTTCTATCTCAATGGGTTAGGAACCTAAATGTTTATCACTGGTGGGATGTATAAATTAATAGTGGTGAACAACAAAATGAAGTATTGCACAACTTTAAGAAGAATGAAGCACCACTTTCATCGTGTTTTAATGGACCTCACTTGTTCAAAGTTGAATTCATCTAACTTGGACATAATTCACCAGTGCCCATTCATGACCCTCTTTATATGTATTTAGCTATTTGCTTATTTAGTATTTAATTTTATTAGATATGGATTAATTAAAATCCTATAGTTTTTAGAAGGGAATTAGCAAGAGTAAATCCATCATTAGCTCAAACTTAACATGAACTTAGCCTGTAAACCTTAAACAAATAAGGTTGGAGCCAAGACTTTATAGCCTTTATAAATAATTAGTCATGAGTAATTATTTATAAACACCATTATGTACACCAGCAATGAACTCTGAATTTATCCTGATAGCTGCTTTATAAGTCATGTAAATCACGGGTCCATGATCTATCTGCTTTTAAGGCATTGATTGTAACTTATTCATTCCAAAGAAACTGGTCAAAAACTCTGGACTAAAACTAACACCTCTCAACCTGTTCATTACTAACAGAGATAACCAACTGGATCTTTGTTGTTGTTGTTTAATGAACTTAATGAATAAACTGGATTAATAATTCTTATCATCTGACCCAAACTCAACTTTGGTCCAGTTCAATTTTCTTATTTATGTAAGTATCTTCCCTTTTTATACATTAATGTCTACACTTTAACAGACTTCAGTGCTTCAAAAACATAGTGATAATAATCCTTGCTTTATTATATACACTCATCATTAGTCCATCCTTGCAGAAAGTTCTATTGGACGGTGTTAATATTTACTCTTTACCCTTTGGTAATAGTCTAGCACTTTTTCTAATGAAGCCAAATGGAATTAATCATCATGTTTGATAATTGGTCCATGCTTCTTTTCTGTTTTATTTAATCATTTCTAAAGAAGTTTTAATGAGCAACCAAAAATCCAATTTCTCACCCACAAGTAGAACATTACCTTTCATCTCCTATTGTGCTCCTTGCTCAGGGAGTTCATAGCCTAGATCTTTATCCAGGGAGAAATGTCTGAACAAACTAGGCACATAAAAGGGATGAAGCAGGCTAGATTGTTTATTTGGAAGTCAAGACCACAATAAAAAACAATAGAACTAAATTAACTCTAATCTATTAATTCTTGGGTCATTCACATCACCAGTCTATGTTTTGGCCTTTCTTGTATTTTGGCCTTTCTTGTAAATAATTACTTGTGTAATTATTTATTTTTAGTATTAAAATCAACATCTAGCATATCACCATGCAAAAACAAGAAAATTAATTACTCCTGAACCAGCACAGTTTTTAAACAGACCGTGGATGTACAGAATTAGAATCATCTTAATTCTAGGATAATGAGATATTATCATCATTGACCCATGTTTGCCCTCTCTTGTTTTATTCATAAATTTGTTCATTCATGCATTTACTTATTTATGAACACTTGGAACAACTTTCCAGCTGAAGATTTAAGAACATTGACTATTACTTACATTTTCTATACATACTTTATTCACCCAAATAAGAGTCAAAATTCTCATAAATACTGCATGATTAAATAAACTACTGTGTGTTCATTTTGTGAAATAGAAACCAACTACTTAAAAAATTAACAACCTGGCCCTGGCCTGCTTTTCACAGTGGTTAGAGCGTCAGCCCGTGGACTGAAGGGTCGCAGGTTCGAATGCGGACAAGGGCATGTACCTCAGTTGCAGGCCTGATTCCTGGCCCCAGTCAGGGCACAGGGCACACATGGGAGGCAACCAATCAATGTGTCGCTCTCACATCAATGTTTCTTTCTCTCTGTCCCACCCCCTCCATTCCACACTCTCTCTAAAAAAAAAGGGGGGGGGAGTATCCTCAAGGGAGGATTAACACAAAAATAGAAAGAAAAAAACACCCTGGCTCACTATTAATCTCTCTCACTTGTGTAGAATTGAATTCCTTAGTTTATGAAACACTGTCCTCATTGGTCTGCACTTAGCCCCTTTTTTATTTATTCCTTTAAAAATATCATAAAATAATACCTATAATTCTTATCCAACAAAGAGAAAACTACCAATACCTGTCAAGTATAATTGAAAAAAGTAAAAAAGAAAACTACCAATACATTATGCCTGTATGTGTACCTCTCTCACTGATTTAACAGCCTAAACTGCATCAATAGGGAAGTGTTTATAGAAACCAGAGTGTACAAATGAATGGTATAATGATATTAACATAAATGAAATAGAGTAGATATTTTTGTTTTAATGGCCCTCAAATTTGGAGAATTGTGTAATCATACATTCTCTTCGTTAGTCCATGCCTAACTCTCTGATTTATGTACGCATCTATTTTTAATAAATCAATAAACACCCATGAATCCATCACTCAACCCAAGAAAAAGTAACAATTATATTTATAACAACAGGTTTATCCCCTAGAGTGCCCGGGGGTGTGATCGCGCTCCTCCTGTCTTTCGCCAAAAGTGCCGGGAGCGCTATCAAAGCTTCAAAATGGCGTCCATTTCTAAGTCTGCCTTTATTAGTGATGATGACATTGCTAAATATGTCAATGTAGTAAAGGTTTCCTTCAGTTTTTGAATATGTAACTTCATTTACTTGCAATTCATAATTTTTTTCCTAAACTGCTGTAAAATCAGCAAAAATGCCTTGGCAATTTTAGCATAGTTCCTGGGATACTGGTTGGCACTCAAAGGGTTAAATTGCATATATGTATATTGTAGCTACTCATATACATATATAAAATTAACATAACTATATATGTATATAATTATTTTATGTGCTCGTTCCCTAACATAGAGAACATCCCAGTTACATTATGTTTGAATTTGGTGGCAGTTATGCCAAATGAAATGCATCATCCTTGGTTCATGACACTCTCATCAGCATAGAGACAAGTCTCAACGCGTGGCCATCTTTAGTTTTATTTGTGCCCATGCATGTGTAAGAATACAGACACACTCATCAACCAACCCCCCAACGTGCAGCAACACTTACCATCACGCACATTGGTTGGTCCATGGCTCATTTCTCACAGAGGTCACAGTCAAGATCTTCGTCACTAGACTTGCTCTGGGGCCTCCATTCTGTGGATCGCAAGGCAGACAGATCAGGGTAAAACCACCCAGGTGTTTTCAAGGGTCAGGTGAGCGGCACAGGCATAATCACCGTCTTTGGTTCATCACACAGTCTCACCACTGGCTCGAGAATAGCTCTCATTGTACATATTTTTTCATCTAATAATTTTATTATTACAGTAAACATGCACAAATTCACCACCCTAATCAAAAACAAGAACAATGATTATAAGCTGTCTGTCTTTTTGGTTCTTACCAAGGGACCAGCCTAGATCTTTTTCCCAATAGACTCAGATATGCGGAGTTGGAATAAAAATAATCTCTGACTCTACACATAATCTAATCTCGTTATTGTTTCTTACTTGTCTTTTTTATTGCTTGTACTTATTTTTTTAATACAATAAACACATATGAGCTCAACCCTGGCCCAGAACAAGAATATCACTTAGTACTTCCATACCAATGCTTTCTCACCAGAGGCACAAGCTTTGCTTTGTTCTATTGTTTGAAGTAGACCACAATTGTACCTACGTGAGTTAATCTTAATCCATAATTCATAATACATTGTCTTTGATGGCCCATTCTTGACCCTCTAATGCAATAAACACATATGAGCCCAACCCTGGCCCAGAACAAGAATATCACTTAGTACTTCCATACCAATGCTTTCTCACCAGAGGCACAAGCTTTGCTTTGTTCTATTGTTTGAAGTAGACCACAATTGTACCTACGTGAGTTAATCTTAATCCATAATTCATAATACATTGTCTTTGATGGCCCATTCTTGACCCTCTTTCATTTTGTCATTTATCTTTTATTACTCATCTAATTCATTGTTAACTACACAATAAATACACTTGAGGCCACCGTTCAGCCCAACACCAATGACCATTCTATACACCTGTTGGTATGCTTCCTCCCCACAGTCCCAACAGCCTGGGCCTTGTTGGATTTAGGGGGCGGGGTGAACCAGATTATTCATAATCCCTGTTTAAAACCCCATTCTCATCACTGGTCCATGGCTGGCTCTCTCTACTTTAATTTATGCATACGTTCATTTCCACCTCTTCAGTGAACATGCAGGAAGCCCCGCGCACACCTATCTACAGTGTCCCTCCCACAGCCAAGATTTCTCTGACGGAGAAAGCCCAGTGCACCCATCCTGTGGGACCCAAAGTCCAGGAAAAGGAAGAAAGTAGCCTAGACCTTTCTGTGTGCTAATGTCAGGCTAGCAGACCTGGATTAATCATCTTTTGTCCAGAACAAATTCTCACAATTGCTCTATTTGAGGCCTTTATTTCATGATTTCTTTATGTTTAATAATAAAATTAACAACCACAAACCACTCCAATCTTTCTTTATATCCCTTGGCTATAGGGAATTAATCACAATCCTTGGCCCATGGCCTGTTCTCATCATTCTTCTGGGCATGTCTCCCTCATTGTATCACTTGTTCAAACTGGTACAATAACCAGGCATGACCCCCACCTCCATGCCTATTGTCCAGCACAACCCTTGCTGCCCTCTACCTCAGCTCATCCCTCCCCCATCTCCTGTGTACCTTCCCCTGCTCCTTTTATATATATAAAACTTTATCACGTATAAGTATTCTTTAAAAATAGTTTCCATGGGCCAGTGGTTTGCTGGAGGTGGTAAAAGGACTCGAACCCAGACCCTTAGACTCTATCCCTGTGCTCACGGGCACAATGGTCAGAGCACAGGTGTGCACACCACACCCCCTGCCTCAAAACCCAGACTCAAACCCTGACCCGCTGGGTGACATCAGGCGAGCTAACCAGCCTCTGTGTGCCTGTTTCCCCATCTGTACGACAGTCACAGCTGCAGTCCCTCAGCTAGGCAACGCCCCTCCCCATCCCATCTCTGAGCCCCTCCCCCAAATCTTTGTTCCCTCTGCAGCAGCGCCTGAGCCTTGGTGCTAGACAGACAGACAGACCAGGTTCCACCCCAGCAGGCACTCATGAGCTGTGTAACTGCAGAGACGTGACCTGGCCTCGCTGTCTTGTGCCCCGACTTGTGCGAATCGTAGGCTGAGGACGGCAACACCCCCGTGGCTCCAACGTGGGCGCATCGCACTACGGACAGTGGCTGAAGCAGCTCCCACCCGGCCCAGGTCCTGCCCTGCCCGTGCCTATGCCGCCCATCTGCTGGTTATACAGCCCCGGAACGGATTACAGAATTATCTCAATGCTCAGGCCCAGAGGGTTTTGGGAAGGACGGGCCTCGGGCAGGAAATTGTTAGGGTCTCTATCTATTTTGGACACAGCATCAAAGCTTAAACAAGTACCCTGGAGAGTACAAGTCCAAGTAAAGGATTCATTTCACAAAATGGGGCCACTCCCAGGGGCGTCTGTACTGTGAGATTCTTTTTTTTTCTTTATTGCTTTATGGAGAGAGGGAGGGAAGCAGAGAAGAGAGAAAGAGAGAGAGAGAGAGAGAGAGAGAAACATCAATAACTTCCCAGAAACCAAGGAGGCCTCTACTCTAACCCTTCCTGACAATACTCCGCCAGCTTCCTGAGACTTGAAAAATAAAAATAAATAAATAAATAAATAAATGTGTGTGTGTGTATATAAAATGTATGTGTATACAGCAGTGGTTCTCAACCTTCCTAATGCCACGACCCTTTAATACAGTTCCTCATGTGGTGGTGACCCCCAACCGTAAAATTATTTTCGTTGCTACTTCATAACTGTAATTTTGCTACTGTTATGAATCCTAATGTAAATATCTGATATGCGGGATGTGTTTTCATTGTTACAAATTGAACATAATTAAAGCATAGTGATCAATCACAAAAACAATATGTAATTATATATGTGTTTTCCGATGGTCTTAGGCGACCCCTGTGAAAGGATCGTTCAACCCCCAAAGGGGTCGCGACCCACAGGTTGAGAACCGCTGGTATACAGTGTGATATATTCATCACCACATCTATGGGGACGTTGATATGGAGTCATGGAGAGACCCCACACTGGGCGCTAGGATGTGGCTCCCATCTCTGCCTTCAGCCCTCGGCGGGGACCCACCCCCTGGCTGAGCCTCAGGTGGCAGGAACCTATCAGCCTCCCCTCCCGCCCAGGTGGTGTAAATGCAAAGCATGAAGTTTAAGTGCGACTTCCCTGTAAGCAGCCCAGGAGCGATAATGTGGTACCTCCTGGACCAAGCACGTTGTGCTCACAGCATGCTTTAGCATACATTATCCTGTTTGAACCTCGCCACAGCGGTCCTGTGGATTAGACATAATAATCATAATTAGCCGATATTTATTGGATGCACACTCTCCACCAGGCACCACGCTGCCTGCTTTGCAAACTTGACAGTCCTCTGCGGTGGGTCCAATTCAACAGCATCTTCTCCTGCATCCCCACCCCTAAAAAAATGGTGAGCATGCATTTAGGTGCCTAGGATATAGCAGTGAACAAAACAGACAGGAATAAATAAGTATAGCAGGAAGGAGACGGTCATCAGACCAACAGCTGACTCCTGAAGGACAGATTTCAACTGCAAGCCCACTTATATGTAGAATTTTTTCAGTAAAATACTGTAAAGGTTGTTTCTCTTTCTTATGACTTTTTAATTACTTTTTTCCAGCTTACTTTATTGTCAGAATACAATATAAAATACACATAACATACAAAATATGTGTTAACTGACTGTTTATCTTATCTGTAAGGCTCCTGGTCAACAGTAGGCTATTCGTAGTTAAGTTTTAGGGGAGTCTAAAGTTATACACATATTTTTTTTACTGTGAGGGGGTCAGCAGTCCTCACTCCTGTGTTGTCCAAGGGTCACCCATATGGAGAAAAAGTGGACAGGAAAGGGGGTGAGAGAAACAATAAGGAGAATGCTTCAGTAATTTAGATATACTTATCCCCATTTTACACATGAGAAAATGGAGCCTCAGAGAAGTTAAGTGGCTTGCGTGTAGTCACACAGCTAGGAAGATAGCTGAACTACAAAGCAAACATGGGAGCTCTGGCTCCAAAGTTTATCGAACCCTAAATCCAATGCCTGCCTCCCCGATGCTCCCATCAGCCTGCAGGGCGGGTGTGTGGACGCATGGCTGGGGGAGTGGGAGGGCTGGTCTGACCACCCCCTCTCCAAAGGCAACCGCATACACCAGAGGACCTGTTCATCTGTGAAATGTGGGCAATTGGGCAATGATTCCTATCAGGCAAAGGTATTAGATGCCGCCTCAGGGAGAACAGGAATAGCAATTATAATGCCAATTACAATGAAGTATTTGAGGGCTCACCATATACGGACAACACTGTTTTAAGCACTTTAAATGTTTGAGTTATTTCATCTTCAATAAGGTACTGTTCGTATCACCATATTGCCACTGAGGAAACTGAGGCATAGAGGTGAACTACTTGGACCGAACTCCCAAAACTAGTCCATGGTGGAGCTGGGATTGAACCCCGAGTGTCTGGGATGTGGGTCCCAGGGCTCACACCTGCAGTCGATACTCACAATGTACCTGCGGAATGAGAGCAGGGTTTCGGGGAGGCCGGCTGGATTGCCCCTGCGCCCACTGTCTATTTCCCTCTCGCCTTGTCTCGCACCCCTTCGGGCTCTTGAGTCCTGTGTGCATCTGGTCCCCTCAGCATTTAGCCATAACGTGAGCTACCGGGACTTTAGTTGCACTTCATTAATTGTTCTGTAGGATGTCAGGGATATGTTGGACCCTTGTGTATGTGATTGTAACAAATAGGATGAGCTAGAGAAGGTGTTACTTGAGAAGAAAATTTAGAGTCCAGAGGGTAAGAAGTCCAGCTCCCTGATGAACCAGGAGGTTGAGTCTGACATGGGTGAACCCCCCAGGAGTACAGGTTTTCTCAGGCACAATCACAACAAAACAAAACAAAACAAAACAAAAAAGGAAAGAAAAGCAAGCGAGGGTTCAAACGCCGATTCTATATTCGCTCCCTGTGTGGTTTGGGGCAAGTCACTTATCCTTCCTAACCCTCACTTTCCTTTTATCTCGTGCAGGAGTGTAATTGTTATCATGGAGGTTGGCTGTGATGATTTAGATGAGATGCAATTACGCCAAGTGGCTAGAAAAGGCCCGAGCATGCGGTGAGGGTCACGGAGTACTCATCCATCCAGGAGAGCCAATGGGAAGGGAGGCTGCCTGCTGTCTCGGTGCACTGTGAAGGCGGCTGGGGCTCAGAGCTGATGCTGAGCAGCCCCAGCAACACAACTGGGACTGGGTCCCTGTGGACTGGCAGCCCACCTGTTGTCCCTGCGCCACCTGAGCCAGTCAGTGCACTCGGAGGCAGGACAGAAGGAGGCAGGCGCTCCACGCAGAGGACCCCTATTCACGGAACAAGTAAGCCTTTCGCCTTGGGGAGAAACTGACTATTTCTCATCCATCCATCCATCCATCCATCCATCCATCCCAGCTTACATCCCTCCTTCCTCCTCTCCATTAGGCACAGAAATCAGACAAACCTGGGTTGGAATCCTGGGCTGCTTCCTAGCCGGCCTTGGACAAGTCACTAACCTCTCAAAGTCCTCTCCTCGGTAAAGTAAAGGGCAGTGAGACAGCTGGGTGAGGATGGAGAGAGAGGACGGACAGATGGTGCCTGGCCTGAGCGAATGACCATTAAGCGTTCCTTCCCTCCGCTTATGCCATCGGGCCGCGATGTGTGCAGGGACAAAGCCGGGATGTCCTGCGTGACAGAGAAACACTTTTTAGAAATTATCTGCCCTATTTCAGCAGTGTGCTGCCCCCCGTGGTGCCCAGGGGCTGGCCTGTAAACACTGCAGTTTGGGGTAGTGGTCCCGCCTGGACTTCCCACGGTGGGGTC
>NW_005369964.1:2008021-2011699 GCF_000412655.1 Myotis brandtii
ACTGCTGTCTGCTAGGGGGGAAGCTGGGCTGTGAGCCAGCTAAGCGAGAGGTCCCAGCCCGGGGACCATGTTGGGATGTCTTACCCACTCAGGGGGTGGACTGCCTGGTGGACGGCAGCCAGCTGTTTGCCTACCCCACCCAAGGCCCCGTTAGAGGTTTCCATGGGAGAAGGATTTAGTTCTAGCCCCGCCTGCTTGCTGAGCGTCTGGTATGCATTAGACACAGGGCTGAGGGGTTTCACGTGCATTATCTCCATTGCGCTGTGACCCTGGGAGAGACCCAGAACTTGTCTTGTTTTCCATGAGAAAACTGAAACTCGCTGAGGTTGGGTTACTCCCTGGGGCGAGGGGAGTCCAGCTGTAGGCCCTTGAATCTACAGCTGCACTTCGCTTCTGCGAGCCCAGGGCCCCCGGGCGTGCAGGACAGGCTGTAACCGACTGTAAAAGAAGTTTACGGGGGATATTGGAAAGCGGAATAAATGCCGGGAGGACACTGAGGAAATGCTGTTCATTTCTGAACTGTGATGATGACGTTGGTTATGTTTGTAAAGCGGAAGAGTTCTCTTTTTTAGAGATACATACTGAAAAGTCCTCAGAGATAACGACGTGGAATTGGCTTCAGGACAGTTGGTGAGGGGCGGGCGGGGGAAGGACAGTGGGAGGTCCGGATGGACCGAGAGGCAGGCGATAGCGACCACAGCTGGGCGACAGCAACGTGAAAGTGCGTCCGTCCGTGCTGTTTGACATGTCTCCTAATTAGAGGGTTTGAAAATCAACAAGTAAAAATAAGTGGAGGACACGAGGTCATTAGAGAGGGGCCCAGGGTCTCAGCTGAACCCCAGGCGGAAAACAGGGAGTCACAGAGTGCAGAGGGGACACGAGAGGGGGTCCAGGCCTGGGGGAGCAGACTGTGAGAAGTGGGAGCTGGGGCTACAGGGCCAAACGCCCACTAGCTTCCCCCAGGCCCTCCTCCCCACTGCAGACCCTCCTGCGGGCTTCCATCCACCTCCCCAGCGCCTCTCTCCATCCCGGGGCCTCCTGCATCCCTTAGACCACTCCCCTCCCCCATGCTCTCCCCAGACCTTCCAGCCACCCTCCCACAGGGCCTCCAGCCCTGCCCTGGCCCCTGTTCCTTTTCTTTGGCTCTAACAGGGCCTGACAGCACCTCCCGCCCCCAGGGCAGAGCTGGCTACCTGGTTCTTCCTTCCCCGAGTTCTGCACAGCCTGGCTGGGGAGAAGTCAGCTGCAGAGCTTTCCGGTGCTTTTTTGTTTTTGTGCTTTTTCCTTTTTTTGCTTTTTGGGGAGGACAAGCGTCGGTGCTTTTGCCCTAAAATGTGTGCCCAGGGGGGCCCTGGCTGTCCTCAGCCCCTCTCTTCCCCATCTCTCAGCCCCCCTCTCTCTCCTACCAGTGGTATCACTGCAAAATGACTCACACCGGACCCCGGGTCCATTTCAGGCTCCCCAGGCCCCCGGGACCACCACGCCCTCCACCTCTCCCTCTTTCTGGCCCTTCGGCCACTGCTAGACCCTCTGCACCCTCAGTTTCCTGGACTCCCCGCTCCAGCATCCCTCACTTCCCACTTCGGAAAAGCGGCCCGGGACAGCTCCCCGGCCCTCTGGCAGCCTGCTGCATTGCAGCACAGCTCTGCGAGGGAGGGGCGCGCTGGCGCCACCCCAGGCAGGGCGGGCCACCCCTCCTGGGGCCCCCAGCCCGGGGAAGGTTGGCCCCATCACACTTCTGATGCAGTTTAAAGCGCCACCCCTAAAGTAAAACCGCCAGTCCCTACTGACCGCCTCCCCCTCCTCAATTTCCTGGCCGATAATGTGGCCCAGGCAGCCCCCTGGTGGCACTTGGGGGCGCCACAGACTCTCGGCTGGAGTCTGGAGAGTTCAGAACGTCTGCTTCCACTGCACCGTGAGTTGGCACAAATCTTAACCGGCCCAAGCCTGCCTGATGCAGCAGCTTCCCCCCCCCACCTCCGTGCGCAGGCCCCCTCCCGCCCGCCCCGCCCGCTCGCCGCACTGAAACTGTTGAATATTGCTCTGGCAAGCAGACAGGTGTCTGGAGACCGTAGCAGAGGTAGGGGGCTGGAGAGAGGGCGTGAGAGCAGGGGCTTCCTTGCCATGACGTAGTTTCCATCTCTCTTGCACAGGTAGGGAAACTGAGGTGCAGAGGCTCAGAGTGGCTGTCTGCGTCAGAGAAGGGGCTGGGGGACCTCCCCCCAGGAGTGGGTCTAGTGGGGGCACTTTCCTGTGGTGAGGGACTGCCTGCGTCAGCCATCCAGCCCTCATCCCCTCCAAAGCCAGCCCTCCCCAGGAAGCAGCTCTGTCCTCGCTCACTGTCCACACAAACAAGCCCCAGCCCTCCCCATCTCCATCTGCAATCTGCTTGGAGGTGGGAGGGAGGGCCCTCCCCACGTCAGGGTAATAACGCCATCCTTATAAGCCTCTGCCCATAGGTGCTACCACCTAATTTTGAATCTGCCCTTCAAACGGATTGGGCCACAGAGGAGCTGGGGATCTCAAGCACCGCTGGGAGGTGCTTATAACTAATCAATCCATCCCTGCCCACCCACGTCCCCCCAGCACTCAGCACAGCCTCGCTGAGCTGTTCAGCTGCAGGGTGTGGTGGGAGCCTCGGACAGACCTGGGTTCTATCCTGGCTTGGCCGCACACCAGCTGAGAGACGGTGAGTAGGGGACTTCGCTTTTCCCTGCCTCGGTTTCCTCATCAATCTAATGGGGATTCCGAGGCCGGTGCTCAGAGTTTCTGCCGGGGAGAGATCTACGCAGACAGCCCAGCTCAGAGCTTGGCCCCTACATCGGGCTCCATAAATCTCAACTGCCATCATCCCCTTGATCACTTGATTTACAGTGACTCACTCCCTGTTCTCTTTCCCCACCAGACTGAGCTTCGAGGACAGGAAGCAACCAGCATCCAGCTCCGTGTCCAGCTTCCCAGTCTTTCCTACTCGGGTCTGGGCCCGGGGAAGGTAGGTGCACTCCGGTGGCTTGGGGGGAAAGGGCATGGATGGGGGACTGGTTCCCACAGTCTGTGGATGCCTGGACACTCAGGCTTCTCTTCCTCAGACACCCCGTCTACCCTGGCCCTTCTAGGAAGCCAGGAAGCTGCAAGGGAAGATGTGTCTTATGCCTCAGCCCCCCGGGCCCCTCAGGCTGCACATACAATGCAAATTCTTGCTTTATTCAATACAGATGTGGGCTTACATGTCATTTTTACCATATACTGCATCTACTGTGAGCTCAGAGGCCTAGGGCCTCCTCTAGCTGCGTCTAACTGGCTTGGTGTGTGCGGTTAAGCCGGCAGAGGGGTCCCTCTGCCATGGAGAGGGTCCCCTCTGCATCTGGTGCAAGTCTGGAGAAGGCCAGACCGGTTTCTCTCAGGTGAAGCCCCTTCCATGTGTGCCTCCCTCCCTGGGTCCCCGTGTCTACTGCACTGGCCGGCATGAAGTTTCTGATGTGAGCTAGGCTACTCTTATCTCCTTTAGTCTCACTTCAAGCCCGTGGGAGCCCCTCTCATATCCTTTTCAGAGGAAAAATGGAGGCTCAAAACGGTGAAGGGAATTGCTGTGGTCACAGATAGGGATTGGGAGTCAAGCCCGGTCTGCCTGAATCTGGCAGGAGGCCCCCAGCCCCGCACTGGCTGCCTGCGGGTCCC
>NW_005369964.1:2011777-2013965 GCF_000412655.1 Myotis brandtii
AGGGCCGCCCGCCTGGCGGCTCTTGCGGAAAAGACAGGGTTTGCATAGAGAGCTTTCTCCCTGGCAACTAGCAAAGGGGCCATAAAAAGCTGAGAGGGCTCTGAAGCCGCTCAACAGGGAGATCCAGCGCAGCTGGACACGGGAGGGGAGACCCGCGCCCTCCCCTGGGCTCCCTGCAGAACAGCAGGGCAAAGGGCCCCGTCCCGGCTCCCAAACTGCAGGGGCAGAGGCGCGGGACAGGTGTAGACGGCTGTAATTGGGACCGGGACGGGGACCCCAGAGCTGACCCTTGATGGGGGGCTTGCTCCACCGCACGGGAAGGAGCGGACCCAGAGGGAGCTGGCTGCCTGCAGAGAGCGGAGGGCAGAGGGGGTGAGGGGGCTGCGCGAGCCACGGAGGCAGATGCAGAAAGCAGGGGAGGGCTCGGCAAAGCAAAGCCGCGCCGTGTGCGAGCCCTGAGCGGGCTGCTCCGGGAGAGAGGGAGCTCCCTGTTACTGGAGGCATCGAGCAGAGAGAGGCAGGCCGGTACTTGGCCGGAAGGCTGCAGCGCGGCTCCCTGCCCGGGCTGGCAGCCCGCACGTCTAGGCCTTAGAGCAGCTCCTACAGAGCTAAGTCCCGAGCGAGCGAGAGGGGCTGGCTGCAGAGGAGGCAGGCTGGGGTCAGAGCAAGGATGCACACTGTCCCCCGTACCTTGCCCTGAGCTGCATGGCAAAGGCACTGCTGGCTGGTGGAGCGCTTCTGTCACAATGAGGCAGTGAGGGAGAGGAGCAGAGAAAGGGGGTGAGTGCTCGGGGCCAGTGGGGGGCGGTGAGGGGCTGTTCTGCAGCCAATTCCCCATCTCAAGGGCCAGGCCACCTGGAGAGGCCCAGTGCCCACCCTGGCTCCCAGGCTCACAAAGGCTGGCCTGCGTCCTCTCAGGGGCAACAGGCTGGTGTAGAGGGTGGGGGGCAGCCTTCCAGAGGGGCAAGTAGTAGGAGGGGGGATCTGCTGAGTTGAGGGGCTGGCCGGTCATGGGAAAAGCAGGGCCCTTTCCTAAAGGCTGGGCCGCAGCCACCAATTCGGCCGCTGCTGGACCGTGACTTGGATGCTCTGGGGACTCCTGAAAGCCCCTCATCCGGGGCTGGGGCCGAGGAGCCTGCATGTTGATGAATGAGGCCAACTCTGCAGTCTGGGGCTGGCTCTCCATGCCCATTCATGGGGACTCTGTTCCCAGGAACTCCGGGTGGATGGGGCCTTTATCAGGGGACCCCCGCTAGACGAGGCTCTGTTCTGCAGTTTCTAAAGGAGTTTTCTTGTCTTTGTTCCTACTGCAAGCACTCAGCGTGTGTGTGTGGGGGCGGGGGGGGGTAGTAAAACAGGCTGGCTTAAGGGCACTGCCTCGGTTCCTTGTCCATGAAATGACCAAGCTGCCCTAGCTCACCCTTGGGGTCACAGATGCACCTCAAGGGGTAGAAAGATTTGAGGAGGTTGGAGGCACCAGGGACGCAGGGACAGAGCCCCTTGTCACTGCCGCCTGAATTGTCCCGCTCCTGACAGCCCAGTCTGCCAGGGCACTGTCTGTCTGTCAGCCGCGGGGTCCCAACTGCTGCTCAGACCCACCGTGGGGAGGCAGCATCGTGTCGCAGGTGGAGAGCGCAGGCTGGCTCCCCGCAGACAGACAGACAGACTGCGGGCCACCCGCCTAGGTGCTGCTGGCGAGACCATTTGTCTCTCAGAGCCCCGTTCGGTTGTTTTGCGTCGTTGCTGTTGTTTAAATCTATGAAGTGACTGGTGTTGTGAACATGTTTGGCAAAGTGGTATTTACACGTGTGTTGCAGCCTCTGCGGCATTTCATGGCCGCTTCGGAAGAAGTCACGCACAGAAGAGACCGTGCAAAGAAAGGTTTCTGGTGGGGGGAGCTGGTGGCTCGGAAAAGGGCTCAGAATATGCTTGGTGCGGATGTGCAAAGTCACCCACCCGCGTCCCTCACCAGCCAGAGGCCTGGGGTCCTAAAACCCTCAACCCTAGGATGGCAGGCTGGCTGGGGAGGGGCTCCTGCTGAGGAGGGGGCTGTCCCAGGCCCAGGTCGCAATAGCTCCCTATACTGCAGGCACAGAGCCCCCCTCCCTCGCCACGGCATCAGAAGCCAGGACGTGAGGCTGGGGCTGCAGAGACGGGGGCAGCTGCATTTGCCGCAGAGAAACAGGCG
>NW_005369964.1:2013993-2033436 GCF_000412655.1 Myotis brandtii
AGCCTCGCTTAGAGTAAACAAACCCAAAATTCAGAGAGAGGAGTCTTTGTGCTCCATGGCCGAGGAAGTTCACTTCTGTGAAAAAGGCAACATACAAGTCATGCTCCCACCAAGGCAGGCTGCGCCCAGGCACAAAAACCTCCTTCAGGCTGGGCCCGGCCCAGGAGCGTTTTCTGTGAAATTTAGGAGAAGTCAGGCTGAGCCAGAAGTTCTTCCAGGAATTATGAACCTCTGGAGACTGTAACCACTGTTCCTTCCGAGCCGCCCCTGCCAAAGTCTATAAAATACGAGCCTGAAAAATCTGCCTGAAGAGCAGTCTGACATTTTATACAGATTTATAAAAAAATAAAAAGGAACTATCACCAAACTTTTCAGGAGAACCCAGTTAGAGCCAGCAGGGCAGCCCCTCCCTGGCCCCCGGGTGCAGGGGAAAGGCCATGTCTCCCCGGGGGTAGGGGGTCTGCCCTGGGGCTGCGGGCTCTCCTCCCTGCTCACATTGTCTCTGGGCCTTTTTGTCTCCTCCGAGGGGCTCTGAAAGGGGCTGCCTGTCTCGGGAGGGGGGTGCAGCGTTTCAGGAGGGGACTAGACGGGCAGGGCCGCTGATTTTTGCTGGGGATGGCGTGCTGGCCACCGGGCCGGGTCAATCATTTGTGTTGTTTTCTCTTGGAGCCCATGGGAGATGTGGATTAATGTTTTAAATATCGGGAAACTGAGGCACAGAACCTCTCAATGATTAAAAAAGACATGCAGCCCTACATCTGCTCAGTAGCTGGGTTTGTGTTCAAGACGGCCTGCTTCTTGGGGTGTTTTCTACTCTCCCGACCCCAGGGAAACAAAAGGGACCAAAACCTTGATCATGCTGGTGCCTTTTGTTCCCCCCAAGGGCAGGTCAATCCTCTACCCCAAGGGTGACGTGCACTTGGCATCCTAGCCCTCCACGCCAAAGCCTGTGTTCTTCCTAGAACATTCCACTGTCACTAAGGTACAAGCACCACTCTCACCCGTGTCCTCTCCCCAGAGCTGCCACCAACACCCCAGCTGGTGGCCCTGTTGTCACATGCTAGGAGGTTTCTCATGTCCCGGGACCAGTCCCATTTCCCTCGGGGGAGGAGCAGGCCACAAAAGACGTAATCAACCATTTCCAGGCTGTCATTATGCCTCGAAAACCTGCCACATGAGCTGCAACTACCCTCGAGCTGTGGACCCCAGGTTCTGGGGCACTGCACACCTGTGGGTGCCAGGCAAGACCAGGCAGTGTGGGGCAGTAGGGGTGCCAAGCTGGGCAACCCCCAGGCGTGTGTGTGTGTGCAGTTCGACGGTATTCTGAGCACTCACCATGCCGCAGAGCACACAGCTCCGACCTCCGACACTGCCCATCGGCCGGGAACAATATGAGGCGGTTTTCAGTGACGGGACGTCAGATTCAGGCAAGGCAGGGGCCGGCGGCTCTGGACAGGGACAAAGGAGAGGGGCTGATTAACATGTAGCCAGTTTCCTGAATCCTAGAAAAATGCAAAACACTGTCTGGGACTAGGAAGACCCATCAATGAGGCATTACAATTCTGGGGACTACGCTTTGCTGGACTTTTGAATACATTTGGTCTTGAAGACCGAGGAGAAAGGCACAGAGAGGGGCAGGTAGCTTGTGGGGTGCAGCAAGCCCAGGGGCAACGGGGCGAGAGAGAGGGCACGAGGCTGGGGAGCTTCCAGCCAGACCCTAAAGGGTCGTACGTGCCAGGCTCAGGCTCTTGGACCACGTCCCAGAAGCTCCGGGAAGTCAGATGGAGGATTTAAAGCAAAACAGTGATAAGGTCAAAATGGCATTTGAGAAAGACCACTCGGTGAAAATAAACTTTGCAAACTGTTTAGCCCAGCGACCCCACCTCTGAGAACTAGCGGGGAAGGAACCGTGTTTACAGATTTCGCCGCAGCAGTGCTCCCTGCCGGGTCATTCACAACAAAACAAAACAACACAACACAAAACGGGACCCACGGAGATTCTTCTGCGCGGGCTGCAGTGGAGCGGAATCACATTAATTAAAACCTTGGTTCGTGATCTGCCCTCATTTATCTATGCCAGGAACACTTGCGTTTTATGTATTCATGTTTGTTTATTTTCTCATCTAATATAACAAGCACCCATGAACCTATCGGCCACCCCAGCGACGGGGACTTGGACCAAAGCTATTGTGCATGTGCACGTGTGTGCGCGCGCACACACCTACACACACACACACACACATATATGAACACACACACACACACACCAATGCAAACACGGCTGGGATTTTCGACAGGAGAGTCCGATCAGCCGTGGTGCGTGCATCCCCCAGAATATTAAACAGCTCTTAAAAGGCATGAAAGAGCCAGCCCCATTGTCCCCTAATGGACCCTGGTGTTTTGTGCAGGCCTGGATTCATCATGATCTTTTGTTCATAAACACTTTCTCATCACTGGTCGGGGCATGTCCCTGTTTTATGCTAATGTATGCATTCATATATTCATCTGTAATAATGCCATAAACGCTTGGGAGCCCACTCCCCAAATCCAGACATTAGCAATTACTCACACCTGCCTCCACTCCCCTTCCCCACGGGGTGAGGACTGAGAGCTTTCGTGGCAGCGGGGAGGCGGTTAAATAAACTCCGGTGTGCACGGCTCCGGGGAGCCACCGTGTTGTTATAAGGAATGGCGTCGATCTTTATCATTTCCAAGCAGATTCCTGGGTGAAGAAAAACGAGCTGTGCAGAAAGGAAACGTACGGGATGATATAGTTAATGCAAAAAAAATAAAGAAAATCATGCACTTCAGAGTTCAATTTCTATCCATATGCAAATGCACAGAAAAATATCTGCAACCATAACCCTGAAACCCGTAACAGCAGCAGCGAATGGGTGGGGGTGGGGGAAGCTAGGGTGGAGGCAGAGCTTGGAGCTGGCTTTTGCTTTTATCGGGAACGTTCATTTTCCGTAACGAGTGTATTAATTATCAATGCGTTTCTCCCATAATTAAAATAACCAACATTTTTGTGAGTGGGTTATTTTAAAATACAAAAGGGAGGAGATTTTGGCTGATGGAGTAGAAGTGGTCATGTATCCCCAAAACAAGTTCTGCAGACACAGGGGTTCATTTTATCCCAAAGATCATCCCTTTTTTAGTTTCCTGTGCTCTGAAGCTGGAGCCGGGGGCCTTTGAGTGGCGTGTCAGTGACCGGAGGCCAGCAGGTGTGCGCCTGCCGCAGGCTGTGCTTTCACCCCCGCCGGCCCCCAGGCCCCCAGAGCTGCTCAGCGGGTGTCTGCAATGCACCCATTGGGGAGTACGGTTTTCAGAGGCCCTGAAAGCTAATGCCCTGGCCCGTGTCCTCGGGATTAGCTAACTGGAACATGAATGTGACATGAGATCGGCCGGGGAGAAGGGGACATGGGCCTCTGGGGAGCAGCAACCACGCAGCTCACAAGCGTCAACAGCCGAGTGGCTTGCTGGCAACGAGCCGCCTTGCTGGGTCCCCCGACAGCTCGGTCCCCATGCAGAACCCACAGCTGCCATGTTTTTTCCCCGTTCTAACCCAGAGGGGACGTGGCTGAAGGACACAGGTATTTCTAACGGCTCGGTTTCATGAGAATGGGGGCGACCTTGCAGGTCTTTGCCCGCTTCACGTCCGCCGTAGGACATGGCACCCCTCTCAGCTGTCTCAAGCATGGGGCTGCATGCGCCACGAAGAGCCCACTGTCATCTACAGATAAAGACACAGACTGAGGCCCGAGACCCCAAGGCCACCACACTAAGCCAGCTTTGAACCCAAATGAGTCTGAACCCTCCTGCATCTGCACATAGCAATTTCTGGGTTCATGGGGTAGAGTCCCTCCTCCTATACAGATGGGGGCCTTCTAGAATGTTCCTCCCCTCTGTCCGGCTCTGCTGCTTATTACGTAGCATTTTTTTCTGGGAGAGGCCCGCCCGTCCAGTGTCTGAAATTGTTTTTCCGATGCAAAATATATTTATAATAAATAAAAATAAAATGCCATACCCAGATTGAAGTTACCTGTACCACCTGCAGACCGGGGCACTTCGCTGTAAAGACAGCCAACTCCTCCTACGGAAATCTAGGCACTGTCAATCAAGTTATTAGTTGATGCAAGAGAAGTCCCTGGGACCCAGGCGGACCCTCCTTGTCCTGTTCCCCTTGTTCCTCTGGCTTCTACACAAATGAGAAGGGCTTTGAAAGGGACAGTTAGGGGACAGGGAATAAACCACCAAAGTAAGAATCATTTTTCCGTGTTGAGTACCTACTGCGTGCCAAGCATTTCTTGTTATTTCATTTAAGGCAGCAAGGCAACACTTGAAGCAGGAGGAGGGGGACCTACCTATAGTCACTGGTTCAAGGTCACTCACTCCTCCCAGGGGGTCATGCCCTCCCTGACCCTGTGCAGGCCCCATAAGCCCCAATCACAGTTGTTAGCACCTTTTCATATCAAAGTGAGAGATTTTAACACCTCCCTTGATTATCTATGACAGGCAGAGGAATTGCATGGTTCTGGATTTTTTACTATATTGTTTTTAAGACTGTAGAATCCTCAAGGCCCCTACCTCCCCAGAAAGACTGTTAGTGTAACAAGCATACATACTCGTTCTGCTGGGAGGTCAGTGTAGGAGGTCCTCACACCGCTCTGGGCAGCTGTGCCGCACCCTGGCCTCAGGAACCCACCGACTCGCTGCCCTCCAGGGGGCAGCGAGCCTCGGCTGTAGAACCAAAGGCTCAAGTTAGTTCCATTCTGAAGGGTTCACATATTTACAAATTGTTCAAATATTTAAATCAGAAAAAAATAAATCCTTTTCAGACCTTTGATTCCATCCCGGGCCAGGCATCTGCTCCCTTCCTAGGAGAAAGCCACCGCCTCGCCTCTGGCCACCTGGGAGGGAAGAGAAATTACTCATGGGTCCAACCAGGATGCAGCCCCCCTGTCCCAGCCACCCCCGCAGCCTCCTCCTCCTCTTCTCCCCCTCCTCATCCTCCTCCTCCTCCACCGGCCCCATTGCTACCAGCAGCCCTACTGTGTGCTGAGGGACTGTGGGCAAAACACTATGAGGGTCCCCCAGGGTGTAGGCGGGGTTCTCAGGTGAGGGCGGGGCCACCAGCCTGGAAAGATGCTACTTACAACCACCTTGGAGTCAAAACTCAGGGAGCTTAGAGTTTCACTCAGAGTTGCGCAGAGGCTGGGCCCAACTCACATCAACTCTGAAGGGCATTTGCTGGAGAGAAAAATGGGGGTCCAGCAAGAACAAGGGGCTGGACATTGAGTGCCAGTGTGGCTCTCAGTGATGTGGACGTGCCAGTTAGAGACGTGGGTGGCTTGAGGTGCGTCCTGGGCTTCAGATTCCCCTCTGGAAAGTGGGGGTAACAAAGGTAACACCTTCACGGGTTGTTATAAAAAGTAAGAGAATTAAAATAGTGCCTTGGCCTGGCTGGTGCGGCTCAGTGGTTGAGCATCAAGCCATGAACCAAGAGGTCACATGCCCAGGTTACCGACTCAATCCCCAGTAGGGGGCGTGCAGGAGGCAGCCAAAGAGATAGATGTTTCTATTTATCCCTCTTTCTTCCTCTTTCTCCAAAATCAATAAAAACATATGGGGGGGAGGGCGCGGAAACAATGCCTGCCACATAGTAAGCACTCAAGCAATCCCACGGAAAGACCCAAATGCAGCCATGTGGGAAAAGGGGGGTTAATGATACAGTCACGTGAGAAAAGCTCCGCATACAAATTTTAAATTGTCCTGTGGAAAACGCATGCTTGTCACACAGCCCGGACTTGCATATTAAAGACATTCATTTATCCCATAACTTTTTAGAAAGAAGCGCAGTTCCTGTCAACCAGACGGGAGTCCATCCGCTGACTACAGTGACTACTTGCATCAAAGGTAAGCCTTGGGCCGGAGGTCCCATGCTGACCTCCCCCCAGGGGCCTGGGGGTGGAGGGGATGGGCACTTAATGGGGTGGGCCGGCCATTAGGAAGGAAGGTTAAAGGGTTCGTTTGGTGCTCAATATCTCTGTTCAAATACTTGGGCGGCTACAATGAGCAGGTCCTGGGCCAGCTGTCCTGTCCCTCCACCGACAACCAAATTAGCCAAAATGAATTGGGAAGGACCCCATGAGCCTTTCGGTAAGATAGAGGCCGACACTGAGAACCCCACTCCTCTGGTCTGGTCTCCCAATCGACAACGAGGCTGATCATGGTCACCATGGAATGAAATATTCCTCTCTGGCCCCAAATGGCCACTGCCAACCCCTTGAGGGGTGACTGAAAGCCGGGGTTTGAATGCTGCCCCCGCCTCTTCCTTCGTGAATTGGGCCTGCTGAACCCCTACATTTAATGCTGGGAAACAGGGAATAAACCACCTTGTAAGGAAAGCAGTCACTAACAGACTGAGTGGTGAGGGTCCTGTCTGACACCCAGCAGATGCTCAGGAAACATTAGTTTTAACTAAAAAATCGAATTACCTCTGTCTGGACATCACGCGCCTCCTGCATCTGCACAGACCGCCCCTCCCCAGCCTCATCACCAGCCACTTAGCGCCGGGGGTGTTCACTAGTTGTTTCGCCCCCTGGACTCGGTTCGCTCCTTGTCAAGGCAGGCCAGTGAAATAATTAACGCCGGCACCATGTGTGAAAATGCTTTCTGAGTCTCGTCCGCTGCAATTACAGCAGATGTTCGCAAAGTAGTGACACGGGAGCCCTAATGATGAAACGGGCCCTTACTGTTCCCATCTCCCCTGGGAGAGAGGTGCTCCTCCGTTTGTAAATGGGCGCCCCGAGCCTGGCCTCTGCTCCCACTCAGGCGGGCCCTCCTCCCACGGCCGCCCGGCTCCTAGCCTGCAGCTCCTGGCCACCAGAGACACCACCAGACTCCACTGAAACCCCTCCCGCTAGAAGACACCACCAGCTGGTGCTCTCCACAGTGGCTTCCATGTGGGGGCCTCTAAAGAAATGAAACAGAAGGGACCCCTATTTCTAAGAATTGAGGCGGGGTGGGCACCGTCCCCGAGTTCCACCTGCTCTGCCAAACCCCTCCCTTCACCAAAGCTCCCCAGGGTCACCCTTCAAACACCTCCTCAGGAGCCCAAAGTGACAGGAACAAAATGAGAAGACCGCTACCCAACCCTCCTAGCAGATCTGGGGAAACTGAGGGCCCAGGAGGAGCGGGTCACCCTGAAAGTAGGCGTGGGTCCCAGCTGGCAGCTGGCTGGCTCCTTCCCCTACCCACTTGCCTTGAAAGGCAAGAGCAGCATTGGGAGCAGCTCATTGGCCCGTCTGATTTGGGCAGCTCAGAAGGACTCTCTCTGTGACCCCTCTCCCAGCCCCTCCCTTGGGCGACACTCTCCCCCTCCCAGGGTTATTCTGGGCAGAGTGATCCAGCTACCCCCTGGAACTGCCAATCAAGGAGGGGGGGAGGGGGACAGGGACTTGGCTGCAGGAACATGCCTGGGTCCAGGGCACTGCCCTTCACCTTGAGGGGTGGTGAAGGGCTTCAGGGACCCTCTCCAAGAGGCCCCCCAACCCAGCCCGGTTTGGGGTTGGAAGAGAGGCCCTGGGGTCAACCCCAGCTCTGCCAGAACTCACTGCATGTCTTGAGTCATAGTGATGCCCTTCCAGAGACTCAGTTTCCCCAATGAAGCCCGTGGCCCAGTGGGGCCTGACATTCACAAACCCAGGGGAAGGGAGGGGAGACTGGCAGCTCCGGGTCAAGGTGAGGAGGCTTTCTCATCTGTAAGGCCCAGAGGTCTCTAGGCCACAAGCCAGGTAATTGAATGGACAAGGCAGAGGCCTGGAAGAGAGGCACCCCAATGCGAGTTGTGCCAGCCCAGCAGATGCCCAGGTTACCGACTCAATCCCCAGTAGGGGGCGTGCAGGAGGCAGCCAAAGAGATAGATGTTTCTATTTATCCCTCTTTCTTCCTCTTTCTCCAAAATCAATAAAAACATATGGGGGGGAGGGCGCGGAAACAATGCCTGCCACATAGTAAGCACTCAAGCAATCCCACGGAAAGACCCAAATGCAGCCATGTGGGAAAAGGGGGGTTAATGATACAGTCACGTGAGAAAAGCTCCGCATACAAATTTTAAATTGTCCTGTGGAAAACGCATGCTTGTCACACAGCCCGGACTTGCATATTAAAGACATTCATTTATCCCATAACTTTTTAGAAAGAAGCGCAGTTCCTGTCAACCAGACGGGAGTCCATCCGCTGACTACAGTGACTACTTGCATCAAAGGTAAGCCTTGGGCCGGAGGTCCCATGCTGACCTCCCCCCAGGGGCCTGGGGGTGGAGGGGATGGGCACTTAATGGGGTGGGCCGGCCATTAGGAAGGAAGGTTAAAGGGTTCGTTTGGTGCTCAATATCTCTGTTCAAATACTTGGGCGGCTACAATGAGCAGGTCCTGGGCCAGCTGTCCTGTCCCTCCACCGACAACCAAATTAGCCAAAATGAATTGGGAAGGACCCCATGAGCCTTTCGGTAAGATAGAGGCCGACACTGAGAACCCCACTCCTCTGGTCTGGTCTCCCAATCGACAACGAGGCTGATCATGGTCACCATGGAATGAAATATTCCTCTCTGGCCCCAAATGGCCACTGCCAACCCCTTGAGGGGTGACTGAAAGCCGGGGTTTGAATGCTGCCCCCGCCTCTTCCTTCGTGAATTGGGCCTGCTGAACCCCTACATTTAATGCTGGGAAACAGGGAATAAACCACCTTGTAAGGAAAGCAGTCACTAACAGACTGAGTGGTGAGGGTCCTGTCTGACACCCAGCAGATGCTCAGGAAACATTAGTTTTAACTAAAAAATCGAATTACCTCTGTCTGGACATCACGCGCCTCCTGCATCTGCACAGACCGCCCCTCCCCAGCCTCATCACCAGCCACTTAGCGCCGGGGGTGTTCACTAGTTGTTTCGCCCCCTGGACTCGGTTCGCTCCTTGTCAAGGCAGGCCAGTGAAATAATTAACGCCGGCACCATGTGTGAAAATGCTTTCTGAGTCTCGTCCGCTGCAATTACAGCAGATGTTCGCAAAGTAGTGACACGGGAGCCCTAATGATGAAACGGGCCCTTACTGTTCCCATCTCCCCTGGGAGAGAGGTGCTCCTCCGTTTG
Source organism: Myotis brandtii (assembly GCF_000412655.1). Taxonomy (NCBI): domain Eukaryota; kingdom Metazoa; phylum Chordata; class Mammalia; order Chiroptera; family Vespertilionidae; genus Myotis; species Myotis brandtii. The sequence goes on from NW_005369964.1 coordinate 2,023,142, forward strand.
TAAATGGGCGCCCCGAGCCTGGCCTCTGCTCCCACTCAGGCGGGCCCTCCTCCCACGGCCGCCCGGCTCCTAGCCTGCAGCTCCTGGCCACCAGAGACACCACCAGACTCCACTGAAACCCCTCCCGCTAGAAGACACCACCAGCTGGTGCTCTCCACAGTGGCTTCCATGTGGGGGCCTCTAAAGAAATGAAACAGAAGGGACCCCTATTTCTAAGAATTGAGGCGGGGTGGGCACCGTCCCCGAGTTCCACCTGCTCTGCCAAACCCCTCCCTTCACCAAAGCTCCCCAGGGTCACCCTTCAAACACCTCCTCAGGAGCCCAAAGTGACAGGAACAAAATGAGAAGACCGCTACCCAACCCTCCTAGCAGATCTGGGGAAACTGAGGGCCCAGGAGGAGCGGGTCACCCTGAAAGTAGGCGTGGGTCCCAGCTGGCAGCTGGCTGGCTCCTTCCCCTACCCACTTGCCTTGAAAGGCAAGAGCAGCATTGGGAGCAGCTCATTGGCCCGTCTGATTTGGGCAGCTCAGAAGGACTCTCTCTGTGACCCCTCTCCCAGCCCCTCCCTTGGGCGACACTCTCCCCCTCCCAGGGTTATTCTGGGCAGAGTGATCCAGCTACCCCCTGGAACTGCCAATCAAGGAGGGGGGGAGGGGGACAGGGACTTGGCTGCAGGAACATGCCTGGGTCCAGGGCACTGCCCTTCACCTTGAGGGGTGGTGAAGGGCTTCAGGGACCCTCTCCAAGAGGCCCCCCAACCCAGCCCGGTTTGGGGTTGGAAGAGAGGCCCTGGGGTCAACCCCAGCTCTGCCAGAACTCACTGCATGTCTTGAGTCATAGTGATGCCCTTCCAGAGACTCAGTTTCCCCAATGAAGCCCGTGGCCCAGTGGGGCCTGACATTCACAAACCCAGGGGAAGGGAGGGGAGACTGGCAGCTCCGGGTCAAGGTGAGGAGGCTTTCTCATCTGTAAGGCCCACAGTGATGCCCTTCCAGAGACTCAGTTTCCTCAATGAAGCCCATGGCCCAGTGGGGCCTGACATTCACAAATCCAGGGGAAGGGAGGGGAGCTCTGGGTCAAGGTGAGGAGGCTTTCTCATCTGTAAGGCCCAGTGGTCTCTAGGCCACAAGCCAGGCAATTGAATGGACAAGGCAGGGGCCTGGAAGAGAGGCACCCCAACGTGAGTTGTGCCAGCCCAGCAGCCCTCGGGAGGGCCCACAGTCCCCTGGGACCCTCCTCAAGGGCCCCCAGGGAGCCACCGCTCTCTGTGCCCACTCCCAACTAGGAAGCTGAATGAGAAGGGACTACAGCCCTGGTCCTTCAAGCCCAGATGGCTCTGAGTATGTCCTAGAGGCGGCCAGGGTCTTTGCCTGATGCTGGCCCGAACACCCATCCTGGTAGCCCAGAGAACCAGGGTCCCCTGTGAAGGCGGGGGTCTAAGAGGCCAGAAAAGGGGAGCACGGAACACAGAGTCCCAATCCCCCTCTTCTCCCTCTGCCCTCATGTACACCATCTCTACCGTCCTCCTCAGCAACTGGGCCTCCCGCCCTCCTCCTGTGTCCTCACCTCTTCCCTAATTCCTCCGCCCCCCGCTCTTACCCCAGGCTCAACTCTGCTCCTAAATATCCTCTCATCTCCTCTTCCAAGCTCTATTTTTAAAATCAGATTTCCTTTACTGTACAAGTGAGCTGACAGGCAGAGGTATTTGCTGAGGGATTGGCCCCCCCGCACCCCCCCACACCCAACCCTTCATAGACACACGTTGGCAGCCCCGACCCAATGGGCCACTTGCTCGGAGGCAAGCAGGGAGCTGTCCTGAACAAGAAGGCTCTGGGCACGGCAGGTGGTGAGGCTGGGGTGTCTGTCTGTGGGTGCCGGGGGTAGGGGGTCTGACTCAAAGACCCCAAACCAGGTGCCCTCAATCCTAGCTTGGGAGGGGGGTATGAAATGAGAATTTCCAAATCAGTAGATATTTTTTTTAAATCGTCCTGTGGCTTGAGACCTCAACATAGATGAAACTACATTCGTAAGACTGAGAGGCCAGAGAAGAGGCAGGGGCAGCTGTGGGCATGGAGGGATAGGTGAGAGGGCGGGGGAACCCCACCTTCAGAAATGATGGTCCCAAGGCCCCAAAGTCCTCACCAAAGGATGGACAGCTGAGCCCAGAGAACCCTGAAAGGATATGCTCACCAGGGGTGGAAGGGGGACCTCCCAGTCTTGCCCCCCAAACCCCACGCTCACCTCCAGCATGGCATGAAACCGCAAGGGCGTGGTCCCCACCTCCTTGCTGATGACAGACGTCCAGCAAGGCAAGGCTGCCTCCATTTCTTTACCCCCAGGATCCAGTGGCTGTCCTAGAAAAAAGAATCAGGACATGCCGCTGTATGAATTAATGAACTATACACAGAGGTACCAGCTTCAAAATATAAAAAGACCTGGAGGCAATAAAATCAAGATTTGTTTGGGGGCAAGAAGTAGGATACCAAGTCTTCCTGCGAAGTATGAGGAGAAATGGGGGCTAAAGCTTAGGCTTTGTATCCAGAGTAACGAAGAGCATTGTGAAGATTTTTCAGCTTAGCAAACACTTGGTGCAATTTTCATTCCACGCTCAGACCTTTGGGTTTTGTGTTGGGGACATGAAATAGGGAAGGTTTTAAACTGAGAATACCACCAGTAAATCGGTATCATGCTAAGATGTCCAGGTATTTTGTCAGTGATGGAGATTCATGAAAAGATTTTAAGCAGGGCTTTCATGAATAGATTTGGGAGTTTGGGGGAAGAAATCTGGACTTTATTTTGATGGGTGACAGAATCAAACTTTTAAATCATACTAAAGAGTTTGGGTTCCTGCCAAAGGGTTTTAAGAAATGTGGTGAGGATTTTGTTGTGGGAGATAAAGTCTGCAGATAAACATGATAAAATGTATTTTAAGGCCAATGGCTTTGGACTCTTACATTATAGGCAATGAGGAAACATTGAAAATTATAACATGAAAAGGAACAGCCATAAATTACGCATCATGCTAAAAACATTTGGACTTTATGGGTCGAGGGGATGCTAATGTCTGACTTTGGGAACATGCCAAGAAGGTTTGATTGATGTTGGCACCAAAGCTGAGAGATTTCAATCAGGGGACTTCCATGATCAACATTGGGAATATGCAAAAATATTTGGAATTTATTTCCAGGCACTGACATGATTAGATTCTTCCACACGCCTAGAAATTTGATTTTAGCCAATAAAGTTCTAAGAGAGGGACATCATGATATTTCTTTGTGTTTGATAAACAGTATGCAGTGAAATTATAAAATAAAATTCACATTTTATGCTAAGAACTTGGCCTTTTATTCCATAATTCCACAACTGAGAGAGGGAGTGTGTGAGTTAAGGCAGAGTTACAGGATCAGATTTTATATACTGTGCTAGGAAGTGTGAATTTTATTTTAAGGGATGACAAGATCGAATTTTTATACCATGCTAATAAGTTTGGATTTAAGCCAATAAAGGCTTTAAAAGAATGACGGGGTGAGATTTAGGTTTTTTTATAGACCAGTCTGAAGATAAATTACATGGTAAAACGTTGCATTTTATGTTAAGTAGTTGGGACTTTATGTTACAAGGCAATGAAGAAAGCTTGAAAAGTTTCAAATTGAGTTACATGATCAAACTTATGCATTTCAGCAGAGCTACAAAAGTAGATTTTTATGGTAAAGATAATATGATCAGATTTTTATATCACGCCAAGTAGATGAGATTTCATGTGAGAGTTGAAGGCATTTGAGCATTTCATTTTAGGGAGGGGTATGATCTCATTTTTGAACCCTCAATGCAGAGGCATTGGGATGTTAGCCAATATAGTGTTTTAAGGAGTGACTGATAAGAGTTTTGTCTCCAGGGGAATTTGCTGGCAAAACAAATTTTATGCTAAGGTGACTGGATTTGATGAGCCAGATGATAAACGAGCATGGACAGCTCAGGGGAGGCACACTTTGGCACAAGTGCATCCTTTTGCAGTTCATGCTGAGGAACTGTATCATTCACAGCAAGTAACGGGTGGGCGGGGCGGGGCTCATGTGAAGGTCATGTGACTGAATTCCCATAGCACTCGAAGAGGGTTAGACACTACTTGGAAGAATGACAGGATCACTTTTTTGTGCCTCCTAAGGAATTTGGATTTGGGCCATTAAGAAATCTTAAAGAAGGACGTGGCAAGATTTCTGTGTTTGATAAGAGCAGTGTGCCTAGAAATTACAAAATAAAATGTTTATTGTATTCCAAGGAGTTTAGATATTGTCTTAAAGGTGATTAAGAAATATAAGCATAACTAATGGACATAAGACACTGGGGGGTAAGGGAGGGCAGGGGATTGTCAAGGGCGGGGGAGGGGGGGGAAGGACACATATGTAATACCCTTTGTAATACTTATTATAATATTTTTTTAAAAAGAATAATAATAAAAAAATAAAAAATAAAAATAAAAAAAAAGAAATATTATAGGCTTTTCCACATAAGTTACAGGACCAAATTAAAGTGTCTGGCAAAGGAGTGTGACCTTTTATTTTGAGAAATGACATGGTCAGATTTTTGTATCATGCTTAGAAGTTTGGAATTAAGTCAATAAAGAGTTTAAGAAGTAGTTAGGTAAGACTTTGGGTTCTATATCCATCAGATTGAAAATAAATTACATGGTAAAAAAATGTTGTTTTATGGTAAGTGATTGAAACTTCATATTTTATAAACGGTGAAAAAAAACATTTGCAACCTTTAAATAGAGAGGTTATGAGATAATATTTATGCATCTTGTTAAAAGTTTAAACTTTGATATTAAAAGGATTATTAAGATGAGTTTTTATGACATGCTGAGGATAGTTGATTTTAGGTTAAGGACAAGAAAGTTTAAGGGCTTAATCAATTGCATCATCAAGTTTGTAAATATATTAATAATTGTAGACTTTATATTAAAGAAGGGGTATATGATCTATAGTTTTTAAATCATCTTGCTAAGGAGTTTAAATTTTAGCCAACAGAGTTTTAAGGACTTCGATATACTAAAATAAAATTTTAATCAATTAAAATTTTAAATATTAAAATTTTTAATATTAATAATAGGAAACATATTGAGATTTTAAATTTTAATCAATTTAAATTTATATCTGCCAATGGTTTTAAAAGACATATGAGATTTTAAATTTTATCAATTTTTTTATTTTAAATATTAGCCAATGAATAGTTTTAAGTGTTTTTTAGTGAGATGCTGAGGTTTTATATTTTAAATGTTATATTTTAACCAATTTAAATTTTTTAATTTAAAATTTTAGCCAAAAGAGGGTTTTATGGGTCTTAAGAGACATACTGAGATTTTTATTCCTAATAGAAAATTAGGTGAATTACTTAGTCAAATTTAGTATTTCAATTAGAACTTTATACCACAGACTTGTAATTTTACAATAATGACACAAAGCTTTTTATGAAGAGAAAATAAGTTAATTTATGCAAGGTATTCTATGATGTAGATGCTAATGGTGATGGAGATGATGATGATGAAGAAGATGGTAATGAGGAGATTTTATGCTAAAAAAAATATAATATCTACCTTGAGAAATAGCATGATCAGAATTTTCTATTATTCTATGGCCTTAAAATTTTAGCCAGAAAATGATTTTGGGGAGTTTATGTGTCAGGAATTTTATGCAAAAAGATTTGGACTTAATAATGTAGACAGTAAAGAAACAACAAAAGTTTTAATCAGAGGTCCTGCAGGATCAAATTTAACTGTCATGCTAAGGATGATTTACTTAATTTTGAAAAACAGCAGATCAGAATTTTGTATCTCATTGGATGGTTTGGCGATTAGGCAATGAAGAGTTTTACAGAAGGGCATGAATGTTTGTTTTTAATGGAGAAAACCGAGAAGTAACAAAAGGTGTTACACAAGTAAAAGCAGTAACCGTAGAGCTAACCTATTGAATGACCAGAACTCAGTTTGCTGTGCCCCAGCAGAGAAGAAATGTGCAAAACCCGTCCCGAAACATCGCTTTACATTCAGTCTTGGTCCACTAAAAACACCAGGACTAGATTTTCAAAAGTCCACTCCAAGACAATCAGATAGATGTCAAAGAGACCTCCCACCTCTACTCCTCACTCAATATCCCAACTCAACTGGATACACCCCTATGTTAGGGGAAAACCAACCAGCAACAGACAGGGTCTGTCTGCTAGAGTGAAGGGGTCAGCCCTACCCAGTAAGACTGGAAGTGGGGGTGGGGGGTAGAGGGGAGGGCAAGTCAATACGTTTTGCACGTGTAGAACTGAGGCCAAACTTTTGGAAGTTCCTGAACCCCACAGACAGAGAGGGCAATCCAGGGAAAGTAGAGATTTTAGCGGGGGTGGGGAGATGACTGGCAGGTTTCCTCAACAACTCGGAGTTGAGGAAAACACAGCAATGCAAGTTGATGAAAGAGAGGAAGAGAAATTAGCCAAAAAATTCCAAGTTAGGATCACATCGCAACGTGCAAATCTCTGGCACCTCCTCGTTGTTTTCTAAATATTTATGGGAAAAATAAAACCCAGAATCCAGAGCTCTATATCCAGCGCCCCCGCCCCCATTTCTACTCTGAATTTAGGGGAGGAAATAAAGCTATTTGGGGCAGTTGAGCCAGCTGACAGGATAGTGGCCAAGTGCCCATTTTCTCCTCTTCCCCTGAACTTGTTAAATAGCAGGCATCCCTGCTAGAGGCTCTTGCCTCACACCAAGGCCAAGCTTGCTCCAGAGCACTTGGCCTGCAGAGCTGGCTTTGGACAGCACTGACATGTGAGCTCAGTGGCTTTTGGGTGACCACAGGAGGGAAGGAGCATTGACCAGGCACGTGTGCCAGGGTGGAATGAAGTGGCCAGTGTGTTCTGCCAGGTGCCTGCCGGCGACGGTGCTCTGGGCCCATCACCCCACCAAATTTATGGGCTGTGAATTTCTCACAGCCGTTGGGAAGTAGGCAGGCCAGATAGGCAGAGGAAGCCTGGGAGAGAGTAGGCAAGAAGGTCAGGGGTTGACACATATTCTCTATTCTTTCCCTGTGGGCACCACACGTGGGACCCGAAGGCTTCCCTAGTTTCTCTCTGTTCTAATGTGTTGGAAATCTGATTTGTCCTGGGGAATCTGACTCTGACCTCTTGAGACCCTAAACCACTGCCTTTCCTGCCCATCTCCTTACCCCCACCAGGTTCTGATCGCTGTGATCCCAGTCACTGACTGGACGCATCACCACCTTACCAGTCTTCAGAGAACACTCCTTTCCATCCGACGAAATGATAGAACCCTCTGAAGACTCATTTGAGACGATGATGGAGCGTAAGAATCCATCATCAAAACAAATGGAGTCCTCTGAGGGCTCATCCAACACCACCATGGAGATAGAAGGCGGAGTACAGGAGGCGGCGGGGCCGGCTCAAGGCCCAGCCCAGGAAATGGGAGAGCTGCCCATTGACCTCCTCCAAGACATGGAGGAGCCATCCAGTGGCCAACATAGTGAAATAAAGGATCCACCCAATGACCTACTCCAAGACCTGGAGGAGTCATGCAAGGCTTCCCGTCAGGAAGTGGGGGATCCCATCGGTGAGGCGCCTGGTGAGATGGAAGAAGCATCAGTCAATGAGGGAGAGCTGGACGAAGAAGACGACGACACTGACCTAAGTGAAGACGAGGAGGAGGAGGAGGAGGAGCCCGGTGAGTTGGAATTAAGGGGCAGGGTCAGCTCCTTCACCTCTATGTACTTCTGGATGCAAGACCTCAAAGAGCAGCAAAAAATAGCAATAGAGATCCTGATGAAAGCGATCAGAATAGGCCGCGTGCCAGAACCGCAAATCTTCTCGGGCGATCGAAGAGATTACCCGGAGTTCTTCGTGCACTGCCACATGATCATACAAGGCTACCCAAGAAAGTTCCGCAACGACCGCCGGCGAGTGAGGTTCGTCATCAGTCACCTCTCAGACACGGCCCTCGAATGGGCCCAAAATCTGAAGCGGCAAAGAAGCCCCCTGCTTACCAACTACCCAGCCTTCATGGAGGCCATGACAAACATGTTCCATTACAAGGAGGAACTGCGTGTGGCAGAAGACACCATGCTCAACATCACGCAAGGGGATCGCGCCGCCATTGACTACATCGACGAGTTCCGGGAGCTGGTACCCACCTTGGGTTGGCCAGACGAAGTCCTGCAGGCCCACCTGTGCCTGGGGCTCAACGAGGAGATCAGGCAGTATCTGTTCCAGCTCCCTCAGCCAGATTCGCTGGACAGTCTGATGGCCCTCGTCCTGCAGATAGAAGAGAACCTGGCAGAGAGAAAGGCCATGCTCAGGATGCGTCCAGAGACCCACTCTCGGAACCTGGCCAAGATGGACTCACCTGCTCCGGAGAAGTGGCCGGTCAGCAGCTGGCTGACCTACGAAATCCAGCCCGATATCGATCGCAGGCACGTCTTCCTGCTGCTCATGGTGAGAGTGAACCCTTACCACAGTGTCGCGGTCCAGGCGCTGGTGGACTCGGGGGCAAGCTCCAACTTCATGGATGAGAGATTTGCCCAAGAGCACTACGTTGAGTTGTTCGAGAAGCCCTACCCACAGTCCATCCACACCATGGATGGCTCCCTGATTGGCAACGAGCCCGTTTGGCTGCACACCGAGCCTCTGGTATGCTTTCATCAGAACCACCATGAGCTTATTGAATTCGACATCGTTCCTTCACCCAACTTCTCCGTGGTCCTGGGCATCAACTGGCTCCGAGTCCACTCCCCCGATATCGACTGGGCCAGAGGCCGCTGCACCTTCCACTCTCCCTACTGCCTGAAGAACTGCTTCAGCCCACTCCCACCATCGACCACACTCGAGAGACATGCCATAAGCCTGCTGCCCGGACTGTTGCCCCAGTATTCCGACCTTGCCGACGTGTTCAACCCGAAGAAAGCAGATGATGAGACTTCCGACCAGCCAAGCTCAGACGGATCCGATGATCTTTCTGAATCAGAGCCCTCTGAGCTTCAGCAGGCTGGAGACAGTGATCACAGCAACACCGCCGACACGTGTCCCTCTGTGGCTCCTCCGGAACCTGTGGGTGCTGGGATGCAAGAAACAGCCAGGCTGGGGAATGAAGAGGAGGAATCGCAGGAGGATAAACAGATAATTCCAGAACTGTTCCAACAGTTACATGGAGCTACGTGGTTCACAAGGCTGGAGCTGCGTGGGAGCATTGTGGAGGAAGGCAAGAAAAAGGCAGCAGAAGAGCTATGGAAAGTAGCGTTTGGTTTGGAGCTTCAAAAGAAGACAAGCTATCAGCCCTTTGAGATCTGCTCAGACCCTCTCATCCCTCAGAGCGTAATGCACTGCATCCTGAAAGACCTGCTGGGCAAATGTGTGCTCTCCTACGGGAATGAGGTCGTGATCTACTCAATGAGCCAGGAGGCGCACCTCCGGCACATCCGCCAAGTCCTGGTCCGCTTCCGACACCACCACGTCTACTGCTCACTGGACAGGAGCCAGTTCCACCAACACACTGTCGAATTCATGGGCTTTGTCCTGACCCCCAAAGGGGTGAGGCTGAACAAGAGCGTCGTGAAGACCATCAGGGATTACCCGATCCCTCTCTCGAAGGAGTCCCTGCAAAACCTGATGGAACTGATGTCCCCCTACTGCCACTTCGTGGAGCGCTTCGCTGCCATCACGGAGCCCCTGCGGCGGCAGCTGCTGACCACCAACCCCTTCCACTGGGGTGACGAGGAGCAGGAGGCCTTTGAAAGCGTGAAGCGGGCTTTCCGCAAGGCACCCCTCCTCCATCACCCGAAGCGCCACAAGCAGTTCTACTTGGACACAGGAGTCAACATGACCGCTCTGTATGCCTCCCTCATGCAAGTTGATGAGCAAACCGGCAAAAGAGTGTTCTGTGCTTTCTTCTCCCGCGACCTCTCTCCTGAGGAGGCCAACTCCTCTCCGCTGAGGATGAAGACTATTGCGATTAAGGCTGCCTTGGATGTGTGGTCTTGCTACCTGGAGAGCACCGAGGAGCCCATCATGATCCTTCTCAATACAGAGGATCTAGCCTCCCTGAATAATGACAGGCTCACCGTAATTCTCCCGGGGCAGTGGGCCAAGTTCTTCGGCCGCTTCCATTGCGATGTCATGGAGAGGCCCGAACAAGATGGCAGCAGTTCTCTGCCGCTGCAGAACCCCAACCGTGGGCCTCTCCGGGCCCACATTGCCACCCGGGCCCGCACTGCCACCCGGGCCCACACTGCCACCCAGACCCACAC
>NW_005369964.1:2033991-2052370 GCF_000412655.1 Myotis brandtii
GGCCCTCGCTGACACCCGGGCCCTCACTGACACCCGGGCCCTCGCTGACACCCGGGCCCTCACTGCCACCCGGGCCCTCACTGACACCCGGGCCCTCATCGACACCCGGGCCCTCACTGACACCCAGACCCACTCTGACACCCGGGCCCTCGCTGACATCCGGGCCCTCACTGACAACCGGGCCCTTGCTGACACCCGGGCCCGCACTGACACCTGGGCTCTGAGTCCTGTCACCACAGAAGGGTCCCTCAGGGATCAACTCCCAGAACTAGGGGAACAAAAGGAGAATGAACATGTACCTCCCCAGGAAGAGCCAAGTAGGCAGAGCCAACAGCAAGAGGCCCTGACTCCGTTACAAATGGACCAAATACTCAGCAACCTCCTTGTCCATCTCAACATGGACCAGATGAGGAGCCTCTTTCTGCACTTCTTCCGAGACCTGCATATCAGTCAGGAAGCCCTGGCCCCCATGGCCGTGCTGGCAATACTGAAGATGAAGCAGCACCTCCCGCTGCTGCCCGCACCCACTCTGGAAGTGGCACTACTGCCAGCCACGCGCTCCCTGCGCCTCATTCTGGACTCGTCCCTCCTCACAAACCATGGCATTGCCACGGCCATCACCCAGCTGCTGACCCAGATGCCCCCTCTCGTGGGCACTGTCACCATCCGGGCTGAGGAACAGGCCGAACAGAGGGCCCTGCTGCCCCAGGGCTCCCGGGTCCTACCCCTCCCATCTGAGTTCTGGACAATGCTGTGCGAGCGCTTTTGTGTCAGAGTCGCTCCCAGAGAAAGATCCCAGCCCCTCCTGCACGGGAGGAGCCACTACCTGGAGCTGCACGTCATCGGTAGTGATGTCGTCTTGCGAGAAGCCCTGCAAGACGACCTGCAACGTTACCGTCAGTGTGGCCTGCATGACGGCCTGCAAGACACCTCGCAGGACGCGCAGGCGGATGACGACGTGCAGGAGGACGGCGCACAAGGGGTCCAGGCGGAGGAAGCTAACGAGGGAGGGGACGAAGAGAAAGAGGACCAGATGCAGGAGGCTGCGGCGGCCGACCCCGCCCCTACCGCCCCAGCCCCACCACGGGCCTCTGGTGGAATCCTGGACTCCCTGTATAGACAGTTGTATGGGGACCGAGATCAACCCAATCTGCCTCATCAGGACCCTGCGGCCAGGAGCCTGGCCCACTTCCTGGCCATGATCTGCGCAGAGGATCCAGTCCCCCTCCGAGGCAGACAGGCCAGGGGCGGAGCAAGGCTAGAGGAGCTCCCTGAGGGTGATGAGGACTCGGACCATAACTGAAAACACTTCCTCACCAGCAACAAACCCTCCACTCCTCTGCGCCAGGCACCCAACACAACCTCCGCTCAGCCTCCCTGTGCCTCAGTCTGCTTCGCTCGGACCCAGCGCTCCTCCTGCCACTCCTGACTCAAGGGGAACCCACTCAAGAAGAGCCATGATCTCTTCCACTCATCAACCAGCAACATCTACAGTGCCAACAGACTAGCCAGTCATCAGAGACCCAGAGCCAGCTCAGGGCTACACATTCCTTCCGTCTTAATTCTCCAGGTCCCAGGCCCACCACTGGGAGTGAGATCAATGATAGGAGAAAGCAGTGATGAGCAGAAATGACCCCATGACCCCAGGCCAGGTGAGGAATCGGGCACAGCAGAAGCAGCCAAGCAAGCAGATGCCAGAGACCCACCCCGCTGACGTGGCAACATGGCCACCTTGTGCCATCCTGGGACACTGACCTCGGGTGCTCCACTGACTTCTACCTCCAGCTCCGGTGCTCCTGCTCCCCTGGACCCGACCCCACTCCCACATCTTCACGTGCTGTGGTGCCGTCCCCATCCCACCCCCACCACCCCCTGCAAAGCGAGCCACCCCCACAGTCTGGTCCAGCCCATTCCGCACTCACTGCCTGACCCTGACTCTGCCTCTTACCTGGACACTGTGCTCCACGGAACGTCCCATCGCACCAGTACTTACCGGGCTTGCAACCTTGAGAGTCCCCCTGACTCCACAGGACACTGAGGGCTCCCAAACCCCCTCCCAGCACTGACAGCACAGGGGGCTCCAAAAGAGACTGAGGACATGTGAGACCCCCAGAGCCTGTGCTGAGTTGCTGAGAGCGTTCCTACCAGACCACCGCTTTCTGCCACGGGGATGAGACCCTTCCCTGCATGTCCCCCCATTCTACCCCAAAATAAAGCAGAAGAAAAGATTATCCGACTTTGTGATTTGTTCTGAAGGTAGAGAGTGGGGGGGCAGACAGGATAGAGGAGGGGGGAGGCGAGGAGAGGGGAGATGGTAGGGCGGAACTCCCCACTGAAACAGGCCCTGCCTGGCGCCTGGCACACAATCCAGGAAGGGGGAACACTGGGAATGCCTCTTCTTGAGGGCCCAGAGTAGGGACCCCAGAAACCCAAGTCCTACCTCTGGCCTGGGCCTTCCTCCCCCACGAGAAATGAGGGGTGGGCAGGTTGGACTCTGCCTCCTAATTCAGGGTCTGAGAACCAAGGAACCGCAGTTTCTAACTCTCCCCCGACTGTCCCCCACCAATGGAGAAAGCCAAGGTCCTCACACTGCCCTAAAGTGGCAAAATGGCTCGTGGGAGAGTGCACAGCCCTGAGAAGGGGGAGGGTCCCACGGGATAAGTGCAGTGTGGGGGGAGGGGAGGCTGGAGGGAGGCGCACTGGCTCCCTCAGCGCTCACTCATGCCACCATCCCACACTTGCTCACCCAGGGCCCCCTGCCTGGCCTTGGGGTCCCCCCACCCAGCAGCAGCTTCAGACCTCGATGAGCACCCCTGCCCCACCCTGCACAGGGACCACTCCTGGCCTGACCCAGAGCTGCAGCTGGGCCTGTGGGCCTGGCACCCAGGGCTGTCCCCTCAGCACAAGAATCTCCCCTGAAGGCACTCCCTTGAGGTCACCAAGCAGACCTCAGGGTCATAGGTCAGGGGCTCTCCAGGGTCCTCACTTCCCATCCCCCTGGCAAGCCTACCCCTCCCCACTCACCCTAAGGAAAGCCACATCCTCTACTGACCCCCGACTTCCGAGCCCTCCACATTCCACACTGGCCTCATGCCCTACGGCCTCCCTGGTCCCCAAGGGTGACTGGCCTTCACGCACCCGTCCATCTGTTCTAGGCATCTAGCCCTGATGGCAGCACCAGGAGATCATGGTCAGGGTCTCCAGGTTTAGAGCCAGGGCCTCTGCTCTATCTCTGGGCCTGTCCCCACCCCAACCAGTCCCAGGCTGACTGGCTGCACACCCCTCTCACAGGTTCAGTTTCCTTGTCCGGGATTGGGATATGGCAAGAGAGAAGGCGAGTGTAAGGGGCAACAAGACACAATCTCCAAGGGCCCTTGGCTCCTAAAATCCCATCTGTTCCCAGATGACACTCTTCCGGGGCTCACATCCCTTGGTGTGAATTCTCTTGGGCCAGAGCCTGGGGTCATGGTGAGGAGGCCACTCCCAGCACTGGGGACTTGTTCAGGCAGGCCTTGGGGTACCAGAGAGTGGACCCCCAGGGCAAACCTACATGCCTACTTGGTAGGGGCTGTCCTGAGTGGCTGGGGGGTGGATGGATGGCACCTCGTGTCCCTGCAGCCCAGGTCAGTGTTGGAGGAGGGTCAACGGGACCACTCCTTAGTTAAGGCCAAAGGGATAATTTGTCACCAATCAATCAGACCTGTCCTTCAGTGGGGAGTCCCAATACCCACTATGGTGCACGTGTTTTCCACAGTGACACGCACGTGTGCGTGCACACACAGGGAGACCAGTGGGGCTGCCAGCACAGAAGTGGCCATGGCCTCCTACACCACCTGACAGGGAAGTAAGTCCTGGCCGTCCTGGGTCCCACCAAATCCAACCAGAGGGGCTTTCTCCCGACTCACAGAGAACAGAGGCAGCCCCCGGGGCTGAGGACGGCTGAAAAGGCAAAGACATTGGGTGATGAGGTCCCCACTTTCTAGAAACAGTTAAACACACATACAATACAAACCTTTTTTTACTCCTGAAACAAAAAAGAAAGAAAATTCATATTAAATGACATACTGGGCTTTGATATCATGGCCACCACAAAAAAATAAAATAAAAACTCAAGACAAGCATCTGATTACTCTGGACAACAGGTGCCCAGCACATAGGCCAGTGGCCATGCTAGACCATGCCCCAATGCACCATGTCCACCTTCCCCAGCCGCCAGATTTCTGGCATCCACCAAGCTCTGACACCATCTGAGAGACCAGGGGGACCCCTGAGTTCCACCCCAGATGAGGCTGTTGACCTATTCCCACCTCAGCCCACCCCTGCCATCAGGCAGCTGATGGTACTCACCTCTCAGATCCGGATTTGCCCATCCTTCCTTCAAGTGGCCACTGGTCCAATTAGGGGCTCCGTGTGAGAGGTGTGGCAGGAGCTCTGGAAGCTTGAAACCCCCTCCCCGCCCACCGGGGCAGCCCTGCCCCACTCCTCGAGGGGGAAAGAAGAAACGACAGACAGAGCCCATCTCTCACCCCCACCCCCAACCACCCAGGCCCCTGCTGCTGGCTGATGGGCATCACCAAGAGGGGATGGTGGACCCAAACAGCAGCCCTCATCCTGACCCCTGACAAGGTCTCCCAGAACAAACAGGATTTGTTCCTGATGTGCCTTCCACCTACAACATCGCACAGCCACCCGGCAGAGAACCCAGGCCTCCACAGGGGTCAGTTTAGTTCTGCAAAAAGGAAACTTAGAAGAGAGAGGCCCGCCTGCCACACACTGTCCACTCCTCTTTTTATATCAAAAAGCGTCACTGAGTGGGGTAAAGGCCTGTCCTGAGCTGACAGCATTCCATGATGGCACCTCCATTCCCTTTGTCACACACACACACACACACACACACACACACACACACACGTCTTGCTCCAACCCACTCACCCAACAAATGCACACACCACACACTCCCACTGCCCCACGAGGTCACCCAGCCTTTGTGCAAGCTGTGTCCTCAGGAAGGTCTTCCCGAAGCAACAACCACCTCCTGATGCCATGAAGAACCAAAGTTGCAAAGGTGAGGAGGGGGCACGGGAGAGGGGGTGCGGAGGAGGCAGGGGAGGAGAGAGCGAGGGGGGTAGGGCAGGAAAGGAGGCGGGAGCCATGACCCCTGTCCTACTGTAAGGGCCCTCCCTGCCCTCCTCCCACGCATGTGCCTGGGCTGGCTGCATGGCTGGTTAGTGGGTTAAGGATGCCACTAGCCCAGGGGATGAGCACAGGTTACCTCCCACCAGGTACCCGAGATAGTGAGGGACACAAAAGACAGAGGCCATGGCCCAGGGGGACACTGGTCTTGCGCCCTTTGGGCACCCAGACTGGGCAGGGCTGGGCAAGAGCGAAAGCAGGGCACCTGTTGGCAGCTTTCGTCTGAGGGAGGGGACACAGAGCTGGGAGTCCTGGGGAGGCCGGGACTGTCTCCAGACTGGGTTCCAGGAGAGAGGAAGCAGCCGCCTGTGAGGGCCCTCAGCCTCCTGGTCATGGAAGAGTCCTGGGTAGAGGCTAAGGCCCCTCAAGGAGACCCTCCTCCTGTGACAGCGAAGGGTCAGTCTGCTCAGAGCCCCGCCCCCCTCCCCAGTCCTGGGAACAATGGACACGGTCTCCCCAACACCTGCCCCTCTTTCCTGGGAGCTGGATCCCCTCAGAGGGCTCCCTACGAAAGCACAGCACAGCCCTGTCGGTGGGAGAAGCCCTGCTCTACAACTGGCCTGTCTGCTCTTAGCCACCAAGTCAGAGGGTGGCTCTGGGCCCAGCCCTGGGGAGTGTCCCACTGGGGGTATAGCCTTTCCCTCCAATGATGGGGTCTCAGAGATGGCCCAGCCCCAGGCACCCCTCCAGGATCTCGGGGAGCTGCAGAAGAGAAAGAAAAGAGCATGCTGGGAAGAGACTGGCAGGGCAGCACAAGCGTGAGGGCGTGACCCATGCAGCCAGGGGTGCAGAGGAGGGTCCGGGGCTGCGCTGGTTGAAGGGGATGAAGAAAGGCATCATCTAGGCGCTGGATAACTGGGCATCAACTCCTGGATGAAGCCGTTCTCACCCCCCACTTACTGACTGTGGCCGCGACCCTCCTCCAGGAAGCACAATGCAAGCGCCATGATAGCAGGTAGGACACCTGCTGCTAGCGGTTAGAGGAGCGACAGCAAGGGACAGCCAGCCCAGGTAGCGTGGCATGCCACTGGGGACCTGTGGCACAGTTGTGCAACCCACCTCGCCCTGCCGCTCCCTCTGCTGGCCAGGGCCTGGATTTCCAAGAGAAGCCCAGGAGACTGTGGAGAGGGGCCAGATTGCAGAGGTGGGAGAAATGGGGGGGAGCGGGGGAGCATGCCTGATGCTGGCGCAGAAGCTGTGAGTGACATCAGAGGTCTGATCCCATCCCATCTGCCTCACCTTCTATGTCTGCAGTGGGGCTCAGCGGGCACTTCTGGGAGCCTGGGAGGAGTCATTGAGCCCCACGGGAGCTGTCTCCCCCAGACAGAAAGCGGATGAGGGGCTGGCTAGGGTTGGGGGAGCAGGGATGGGAGCATGGGCAGGAGAGCTCAAGCCTGTGGGGTTTCTTATAGGGGTGATGAAAATGTTCTAAAGTCAAATGTGTGCATGGTCACACATACCTGTGCATGTATTAAAAACTATTGAATTGTGCACTTTAGTGGTTGGATTATATGTTTGTAGAGATCCCAATAAAATGTTGTCTTAAAAAAAAAAAAGAGCTTCCTTTTTTCCTGCACATATTTCTTGCCCACTATGTCCACCTTCCCCTGTGATGGGCCTCACAGTGAACTCACTCACCAACACCACATTCGCACAGCCTGCCTCATGGTCGGAGGCCAGTAACTATCAAAGGCCCTAAGGAGAACTGGGCGTGGAAGCGGGAAAGGGTACACAGATGAGGAGGTCCATGTGATACATGGGTTGGGGAAGGGCTCCGTGTGACACATGGGTGGGGGAGTGGATCCATGTGACACATGGGTGGGGAGGAATTTAGCAGGACACTAAGTGAGGGGCCTCAGTATGACACATGGGTAGAGGAGGAAATCCATGCAACACGTGAGTGGGGGAGGGGCTCCATGTGACAAATGAGTGGGAGAAGGACTCAGTGTGACACCTAAGTGTGATACATAGTGAAGGGCTCAGTTACACATGGATGAAGGACGTGCTGTATGAGACATATGAGTGAGGGACTCTATGTGACAGGTGCATTTCAAGGGCTCTGTGACACATAAGTGGGAAAAGGGGGTCAGTGTGTCTATGTGGGACAGGAGAGGAGGAGAGACTCTATGTGACACATGAGTGAGTGAGAGCCTTAGTATGACACATGAGTGGGGGAAGTGCTCAGTGTAACACATGGGTTGGGGAGAAATTGGATGTGGTACATCGTGGGGGGTACATGTGACATTAAGTGAGAGAAGAGTTCATTGTGACACATGGATGCAGGAGGTGCTCCATGTGAAACATGCAAGGAGAAAAGATTCTATGTGACACATGAGTAGAAGAGGGGACCAGTATGGCCCACAGGACTGACAGAAAACCAGTGTTGTACATTAGTTTGACAGAGGCTCAGTGCAACACATGATTAGTGGAAGGGCTCAGTGTGACATATTAGTGTAAGAGGGGCTCAATGTGACACACAAGTGGGAAAGGGCTCAGTATGACACATGGGTTTTACAGGAGTCAGTGTGACCTATGAGTAGTGGAGGGGCTAGGTGTGACACCTGAGGAAGGGCTCAGTGTGACATATAAGTGGAGGAGGGATCAGATGACACATGAATAGAGGAGAAGCATAGTGTGACACATGAGGAGAATAGAAGCTAAATGTGACTTATGAGTAGAGTAGGAGCTCAGTGTGTCACATGATTAGAAGAGGGCCTCGGTGAGACATAGAAGTGGAGGAAGAGCTCAGTGTGACATAAAAGTGGAGAAGTTCGGTATGACATGTGAGTGGCGGAGGAGCTCAGTGTGACCTAAGAATAAAGAAGGAGCACAGTATGACATATGAATAGAGAAGGGGTTCACTGTAACACATGAGTAGAGGAGGAGCTCAGTATAACACGCATGAAGTAAGAGTTCAGTGTGAAACATGAGTAGAGGAGGAGCTTAATTTGACACCTAAGAGGAGGGGCTCAGTGTGACAGTGTGACAAATGAGTAAAGGAGAAGCTCAGTGGGACATGAGCAGAGGAGGGGCTCAGAGTGACATATGAGCAGAGGAGAGACTCAGTGTAACACATGAGTAGAGGGGGAGCTCAGTATGATACACAAGCAGAGGAGAATCTCAATAGGCACATGAGGAGCTCAGTGTGACACCTGAGTAGAGTGGCTCAGGGTGACATATGGGTAGAGGGCCTCAGTGCAACATATGAGCATAGGCGGAGCTCAGTGTAACATGTGAGTAGAGAAGGGGCTTAGTATGATATGTGCGTGGAAGATGGGCTCAGTGTGACACCTGAGTAATGGAGGGGCTCAATGTGACATATGAGCGGAGGAGGGGCACAATGTGACATATGAGCGGAGGAGGGGCTCAGTGTGACACATGAGCAGAGGAGGGGCTCAGTGTGACACCTAAGTAATGGAAGGGCTCAGTGTGACACATGAGCGGAGGAGGGGCTCAGTGTGACATATGAGCGAAGGAGAGGCTCAGTGTGACATATAAGCGGAGGAGGGGCACGGTGTGACATATGAGCGGAGGCGGGGCACGGTGTGACATATGAGGGGAGGAGGGGCTCAGTGAGACATATGAGGGGGGGAGGGGCTCAGTGTGACATAGGAGCGGAGGAGGGGCACGGTGTGACATATGAGGGGAGGAGGGGCTCAGTGAGACATATGAGGGGGGGAGGGGCTCAGTGTGACATAGGAGCGGAGGAGGGGCACGGTGTGACATATGAGGGGAGGAGGGGCTCAGTGAGACATATGAGGGGGGGAGGGGCTCAGTGTGACATAGGAGCGGAGGAGGGGCACGGTGTGACATATGAGGGGAGGAGGGGCTCAGTGAGACATATGAGGGGGGGAGGGGCTCAGTGTGACATAGGAGCGGAGGAGGGGCACGGTGTGACATATGAGGGGAGGAGGGGCTCAGTGAGACATATGAGGGGGGGAGGGGCTCAGTGTGACATAGGAGCGGAGGAGGGGCACGGTGTGACATATGAGGGGAGGAGGGGCTCAGTGAGACATATGAGGGGGGGAGGGGCTCAGTGTGACATAGGAGCGGAGGAGGGGCACGGTGTGACATATGAGGGGAGGAGGGGCTCAGTGAGACATATGAGGGGGGGAGGGGCTCAGTGTGACATAGGAGCGGAGGAGGGGCACGGTGTGACATATGAGGGGAGGAGGGGCTCAGTGAGACATATGAGGGGGGGAGGGGCTCAGTGTGACATATGAGCGGAGGAGGGGCTCAGTGTGACATCAGTAGAGGGTCTAAGTGCAACACATGAATGAAGGAGGAGCTCAGTGTGAAACATGAATGGAGGAGGAACTCAATGTGATTGATACATATGTACAGGAGGAGCTCAGTGTGACAAATGAGCAAAGGAGGGGTTCAGTATGACACATGAGTAGAGGGGGTGCTCATTGTGACAAATGAGTGAAGGCAGAGCTCAGTGTGACACATGAGTAGAGGAGAAGCTCAATGTGATATATGCATAGAGGAAGGGCTCACTGTGAAACACAAGTAGAGGAGGAGCTAAGTGTGACACATCAATGAAGGAGGCGCTCAGTGTGAAACGTGAGTAGAGTAGGAGCTCAATAGGGCACATGAGTAGCGACTGGGTTTAGGAGCTCAATGTGACACATACATACAGGAGACGCTCAGTGTGACAAATGAGTGAAGGAGAAGCTAATTGTGAAACATGAGTAGAGGAGGAGCTGATTGTGACATGTGGCTGAGGAATTTGAGCAGAGGAGGGGCTCCCTATAGGAGGAGCAAAGTATGCCATTATCAGTGAACAAAGAGTTCAATATGGAACATGAATGGAGTAGGAGCTCAATGTGACACATGTGTACAGAAGGTCAGTGTGACACATGAGCAAATGAGGGGATAAGTGTGACACATGAGTAGAAGAGGAGCTCACTGTGACATGAGTAGAGGAGGTGCTCAGTGTGACGTATGAATAGAGAAGGGGCTCAAGGTGTCATATTGGTAGAGGAGCTCAGTGTGACATATGAGTGTAGGAGAGAATAAGTGTGACACATGAGTAGAAGAGGAGCTTAGTGTGACATATGAGTAGAGGGGGGGCTCAGTGTGACATATGAGTGTAGGAGAGAATAAGTGTGACACACGAGTAGAAGAGGAGCTCAGTGTGACAAATGAGTGAAGGCAGAGCCCAGTGTGACACATGACTAGAGGAGGAGCTCAATTTCACACATGAGAAGAGGAGGAGCTCAGTGTGACACATCAGTGAAGGAAGGGCTCAGTGTGAAACATGAGTAGAACAGAAGCTCAATGGGACACGTGAGTAGAGGAGGAGCTCAGTGTGATACACGAGTAGAGGAGGGGCTCACTGTGACACATGAGTAAAGGAGGAACTCGTGGTGACATATGAGTAGAGGATGGGATAGTGTGACATATGAGTAGAGGAGGAGCTCCCTGTGACACACGGGTGGAAGAGGAGCTAAGTGTGACACATCAATGAAGGAAGTGTAAATGAGTAGAGCAGAAGCTCAATGGGACACGTGAGTAGAAGCTGGCCTCCGTATAAAACATGAGTAGAGGGGGAGCTCAGTGTGACACACGAATGGAGAAGGAGTTCGATTAGACATAAGAATAGAGGAAGAGCTCAGTGTGACACGAGTAGAGGAGGGGCTCACTGTGACACATGAGTAGAGGGGGAGCTCAGTATAGCACAGCAGTGAAGGACGAGTCCAGTATGACACATGAGTGGAGGAGGAGCAAAGTGTGACATGCGAGGAGAGGAGGAGCTCACTGTGAAAGATGAGAAAGGAGGAACTCAGTGTGACATATGAGTGGAGGAGGAGCTAAGTGTGAAACATGAGTACAGGAAAGACTGGATATATGAGAGAAGGAGGAGCTTAGTATGATGCATGAGTTAAGGAAAGGTTCAGTGTGACATATGAGTGGGGGTGAAGCTAAGTGTGACACATGACTGAAGCAGAAGCTCAATGTGAAACATGAGTGGAGGAGGAGCTCAATTTGACACATGAGAAGAGGAGGAGCTCGGTGTGACATATGAGTGGAGGAGAGGTTCAGGGTGACATATATATAAGTAGAGGAAGGGATCATTGTGGCACATGAGTAGAGGAGACGCTCACTGTAGAAGATTGGCTAGTGTGACATATGAGTGGAGGAGTGGCTCAGTGTGACATATATGTAGAAGAAGGGATCGTTGTGGCACATGAGTAGAGGAGAAGCTCAGTGTGACACATGAGTAGAAGATTGGCTAGTGTGACATATGAGTGGAGGAGAGGCTCAGTGTGACATATATGTAGAAGGGACATGAGTAGAGGAGACGCTCAGTGTGACACATGAGTAAAGGAATGTCTCTGTGACACATGGGATGAAGCTAAGTGTGACTTATGAGTGGAAAAGTGCCTCAGTGTGACACATGAGGATAGGAGGTCCTCAGTGTGACATTTGAGTGGCGTGGCTAAGTGTGACATGAGTGGGGGTGGGGTAAATATTACATGAGTAGAGAAGGGGTTCAATATGATGCATGATTAGAGGAGGAGATCAGTGTGACATGAGTAGAGGAGGTACTCAGAATGGCATATGAGTAGAGGAAGAGCCTAATATGACCTAAGAGTGAAGAAAGAGCTCAGTTGAAAATAAAAGTAGAAGAACTCAGTAAGTGACAAATGAGTAGAGTGGGAGAGCTCAGTGTGACACATGAGTAGAGGAGGAGCTCAGAGTGACACATGAGTAGAGAAGAGGCTCAATATGACACAGGAGTAGAGGAGGGGCTCAGTGTGACATATGAGTGGAGGAAGTGCTTAGTTTGACACATAAGTAGAGTAGAAGCTCAGTGTGACATAGTAGTGGAGGAAGAACTCAGTGTGACCTAAGAGTGGAGAAGTTCAGTATGATATATGGGTAGAAAAGGAGCTCATGTGAAACATGAGTAGAGGAGGAGCTCAATATAACACATGAGTGAAGGGAGAGATCAGTATGACACGTGAGTTGAGAAGGGGCTAAGTGCGACACATGAGGAGAGGAGGAGCTCAATGGGACACATGAGTAGAGGAGAAGCTCAGTGTGACACATGAGTACAGGAAAGGCTCAGTGGACATATGAAAGGAGGAGCTCAGTATGACATATGTACAAAGGGGGAGCTAATGTGACACATGAGTAGAGAAGAAGCTCAGTATGACACATGAGTGAAGCTGGGCCCAGCATGGCATTTCAGTGGAGGAGGAGCTCACTGTGACACATGGGTAGAGGAGAGGCTTAGTGCAATACGTGAATAGAGGAGTACTTCAGTTGACATATGAGTAGAACAAGGTCTCTAATACTGAGTAGAGAAGAATTTCAATGTGACACGTGAGTAGAGGAGAATCTCAGTATGACACATGAATGAAGGGCGGGCTCAGTGTGACAGCTGAATAGAGGAGGGGCTTAAGGTGATATATGAGTAGAGAAGGGGGTTCCTTTGACAGATGAATGGAGTGACATAAGAGTGAAGGAAAAGCTCAGTGGGACATAAGAATGGAACAGTAGCTCAGTGTGACATATGAGTGGAGAAGGGGCTCAATATGACACGTGAGCGGAAGATGGGCTCAGTATGACACAAGTAGAGGAGAGGTTCAGTGTGACATGAGGGGCTCAGTGTGACATACCAACAGATAAGGGTCTGAGTGTGACACATGAGGGAAGGAGGAGCCCAGTGTGACACATGAGCAAAGGAGGAGGTTATTGTGACAGATGAGTAGAGGAGGGGCTCAGTGTGACACATGAGTGAAGGAGGAGCTCAATATGACACATGAGTGGAAGAGAAGCTCAGTGTGACATAAGTAGAGGATGTGCTAGTACGAAATGTGAGTAGAGGAGGGGCTCACTGTGAAACACAAGTGGAGGAGGAGCTCAGTGTGACACATCAGTGAAGGAAGAACTCAGTGTGAAACATGAGTAGAGGAGGGGCACAGTGTAGCATATGAGTGGAGGAGAGACTCAGGCCGACATATGAGTAGAGGAGGAGCTCAGTGTGGCATAAGGATAAAGGAAGATCTCAGTCTACCATAAGAATGGAGAAGCTCAGTGTCTACCATGCATGTGTCTACTGGAGCCAAGTTCATTCACTCTGGCTTGGGGCATCTCTGAAGAGGCACGCTAGTGACTGAATGGATAACCCCATGCATCACCATCGTGCCTACACTCCATCCTAATACAGTGACTGAACCATGAAACTTGCCTTTGCTTCTTTTTACTTTTGCCTCTGTTTTTCCATCTATAAAATGAGGCTCTCTTCCCCTTAGCTCTGTTTTTGAGTTACCGAGTTGAAATAAATGCAAAAACTCTTCTTCAAAAAAAAAAAAGGATAAAGGAAGATCTCAGAGATCTCAGTCTACCATAAGAGTGGAGAAGCTCAGTGTGACACATGAGTAGAGTTGGAGCACATTGTGACACATGAGGACAGTAGGAGGTCAATTAGACACATGGGTAAAGGAGGAGTACAAGAGGGGTGCGGTGTAACACATGAGTGAAGTAGGGGCTCAGTGTGACACATGAGTAGTGTAAGGGCTCAGTGTGACATATTAATGGAGGAGGAGACATAAGAGTAAAGGAAGAACTCAGTGTGACTTAAGAATGGGGTAGAAGCTCAGTTTGACACGAGTGAAGTCAGGGCTTAATGTGACAATTGAGTAGAGGGAGGGCTCAATGTAACATATGGGTAGAGGAGGGGCTCAGTGTGACATATGAGTAGAGAATGAGCTCAGTGTGACATAAGAATGGTGTAGAAGCTCAGTGTGACACATAAGTGGATGGGGGCTCAGTGTGACATGAGAAAGGGAGGAGTTCAGTGTGTCATATGAGTGAAAGAGGGGCTCAGTGTGACATAGAATGGAGTGGAGGAGGTCACGTGTGGAGTAGGCGCTCATTGTGACATATGAGTACAGGGAGGTCTCTGTGATGGGAGTAGAGAAGAATCTCAGTGTGACATATGAGTGGAGGAGGGGCTCACTATGACATATGAGAACAAGAGAAGGTCAGGGTGACACATGAGTAGAGAAGGATCTCTCTTTAATTACAAATGGAGGAAGGGCTCAATATGACACATTAGAGGAGGAGCATCTTGTTAATTATGAGTAGGGGAGGGTTCAGTGTGACATATCAATAAAGGAGGGGTCAGTGTGACAATTGAGTAGAGGAGGGGCTCAATGTGACACATGAATAGAGAATTGGCTTAGTGTCACACATAAGTAGAGGAGGAGCTCCCTGTTAATATGAGTGGAGGAGGGGTCAGTGTGACATATGAGTGGAGAAGTGGCTCTACTGTGACACATGAGTGGAGGTGGGGCTCAGTGTGACATATGAGTGGAGGAGGGGCCTAGTTGACACAGGAACCTAAGAGTGGTATCTGTCCTCAAAAACATCCCAGAGCTGCAGTCTCTACCACAATAAGTGATGGCCATGCTGAGGGGAAGGTAAGACACCAAGGGTGCCACCACAACCCCACAGGTCCCTAGGCAGTCTGCACACACCACCTGATTTCTGATTCATAATCAAATGGAAACAGGCAACTGAACAAGCCTAAACGTTCTAGAAGTTCATCTACCAAAGGTAGAAATCCTGAAACATCTGAAGACCACCAAGGTCCCTACACTGAGTCCACCCCAATTATTAAAGGAGACCTTTAAGACATCTGAGCCACTGTCACATCCCACAAGTTCATAGCCCTTCCCCCCAGAACATCCGCAAGGTCTTCATGGACAGGGTCCAAGGTTCTGACTCTCCAGGACCTAGAAACTTCAAAAATAGATATTTGACAGCCAAAGACATTAAAATCAATAGACAAAACACCATCATGACCACCATCATTTTAGATAATGTAAGTACATTGTAACAGCACAAAGTAGCAAGGACATAGCTCAGAATTTTACAATAGAACAAATTTTGCTTTACAAACCATTCACAATCTAGTCTTCCATTTTCTGATTTTACCCCAGATGCATGACCAGTCCCATCACAGACTAGCCCACCCATCCCCACTCGCAATAACTCTCCCTCCTCCAACCCACATTCCTATTCTTGAACTCTGCCTTAAACAACTCCAGGGCTGTGCAATGAGAAGTAAAAGTCTGCCGCCCCCACTACTACCCCCATCATTCATGCATTTATTCTTTCCACCAAATTCTTTGGTGTAAAGAAATTTGATCCTTAACCCTCCATCTGAGTTCCTACATGTGACATTCAAGAAACCTGTCTGAGCATCAGTTTTACCATCTAAACAAGGGAAAGATGTAACCAACATCAAAGGATCTGGGGAGGATTGGATAATCTCCAACAAAGTAGACAGCAAGGAGGCTGGCCCAGAGAATGCGATGCAGAGTGAGAGGAGCCAATGTTCATGGAGAGGTAGGAACCAGGGACCTGGGAGGGGGGCAGGACTCCTGGCTCCATTTCTGAGATGTCAGCCACCAGCGAGAGAGAAAGGCACACATAACTTCTCCTTTCTGGGCCCCTCCTACTCCCTACCACCACAAAGAAGTCAGGTGGGCCCTTCTCTGTACCACTTCCCCAAGCCACCTTGGCTCAGGCTCTCTGCCATCCGCCGACTCTTGTCCATCTCCCCAAGGTGTGCACTTTCAAGGGCAACGTCCGTTTACTCGATGTCTGACACAGGGCCTGGCACACAGTAGACCTTCACCGAATGTGCAAA
Organism: Myotis brandtii; assembly: GCF_000412655.1. Taxonomy (NCBI): domain Eukaryota; kingdom Metazoa; phylum Chordata; class Mammalia; order Chiroptera; family Vespertilionidae; genus Myotis; species Myotis brandtii. Next base: position 2,049,857 of record NW_005369964.1, read on the forward strand.
CGAATGAATGAAAGCCTACCATGTACAAGGCCCTAGAGGCCAGATGAGCCTGAAGCGAGGATGATGGAGGTGAAGTAGATGATAGATGGGTGATGGCCAGGTCCACAGTGATAGAGATGAGATGCTGCACCCAGAATGACAGAGGCCAAGTGGAGGAGAGGGGATCCCGAGATGACCCACCCATGGGGAAGGATGGACCAGGCCCTGGGACCTGATAGTTGCAGGTGACAGTAAGCAGTGCTGGGTGATAGGAGCCATGAGGATGGAGCCCATGGTGACAGACATGCATGAGATGGACCCCCAAAAGACTAGAGTGGGAGGAAGAAGAACACAGGACCCACACACTGGGCCTGGAAACCTCTGAAGGTCAAGGTAGAACATAAAAAGGCTCTTGAAGGTCACAGCCCAACCCAGTGTCCCACTCAACACCTCATCCCACCCCCTTGCATTATCACAATATCCATCATGTGCAAAGTTTGGAGAACAATGACCAAGCCCAAGAACCTTGCCAGTGAGGAACAGCGGACGCCCTATAACAGGGGTGGGCAAACATTTTTGCTTGCATACCCCATAAAGAAATTTTGAAAAGTCCCCTAACCCCTCTCCTAAAGCCCATTTTTTAATTAGCAACAAAATGTTCACACCAATCTTAAAGAGTTGCACCAATGTAGCCTCCTGCATATAACATAACATATATGTGACATACATAGATATTTGTCAGCCTCAGAGCTGCAAATGAAGCTCATTTGAGTTGTCCACTCTCAACGCACTGGCAAGCCCATCGGACAAAACATACTCTCATCAGAAAGTCTGATGTCATTTGGGGCACTTTGCAATCCAAGTCAATATGTGCCTATGCATCAGTGAGGACAAACATTGCCCTCTGGATTCTGAATTTCAGGTAGTAGTCACCTGGGTGACAAAGGGAGTGGGGTACCGTGGAACACGGTGGGAACTGACCTGGACGTGCAGCAGCTGGTCCGAGTGCACAGGTGTTCTCCAGCTCTGAGGCTCTGTTGAGGGTGTGGCACAGCAGCCAGTGCCTGGTTCAGAGGTAGCTGGCCAGTGCCCGCAGGTGGCAGACACCACCGGCAGCAGCTGGAGGAGCTGGGGAGGCTGCGGAGGCTGGGCACAGGGACCCAGCCAAACCGTGCTCAACCCATTCTTGCCCCTCTATCCATGAGGTGTCTCAATGTCTATTGTGAGCTTCCCAGAAGCTGGGGTCTAAGGGCTAGTGGGAGGGGAGTTGGTCAAAACCCCAAGCAATGGGGTAGGAGCTGGGGGGCTGTGGGAGGGGAAGGCTCCACTCCAGAACACAGAAGGGGGAGGCTACCTGGGTAGACTGGACAGCTGGTGAGAGAGTATTAGCAGCTCATGGGAGCAAGGTTCCCCACCCATAGCAGCATTGCCAAGGAGCGGCAATGGGAGGGGGTGGGACAGTGAAGGATAAGGGGCTGGGGCAGAACTAGATGCACAGATGGGCTAGTGGACAAAGCTCTGAGGGGAATGTGGCAGTGGTGATTGAGGGCAGGGGTCTTGGGGAGAAGTGGATGTGAAATCCAGGCTAGGGTATCTGGGGTTAGGGAGAGACCCACTCTGTCTCTCACTTCCATTCACTCAACATCTGTTTCTCTCTCTCTCTCTCTCTCTCTCTCTCACACACACACACACACACACACACACACACACACACGCTCACACATGTGCCACACATGCACACACATACGTACATGCGCACACAAAGCACAGGCTGCACATACATGCACACTCACACATGCACACACAAACACACCCAGGTACACATGGAAACACGCACAGATTGCACATGCATACGCACACATGCACACGCACATACACACACCCAACAACACCCAGGCAAGCACAGGCAAACATCTACCCCCAGGCCAGGGTCCCCTGCACACTGAGCCCTCCCTGGGCCAGGACAAAACCTGAGCTTAACCCGGGGAAGTCACCCAACACCCACACTGGGCGCCTACCTGGTGGAAGAGTGCAGCTGCTAGTAATCCCTGGACTGTGGGCACCAGATGGCAGAAGGCCTCTGGAAGCAGCATGCTGGAAAGTGATGGGCACAGGCTGAGGGATGGAGGTTTAGGCTAAGGCCTGGCCCTTGGGGTCCTGGGCAATTCTAAGTAGAGGGAAGTGAGTTCCAGCCTGGGTAATAGTTCCTAAAGGCCAGGTCTGGGGTGTACCAAGGGGCTGTCCTCCTAGCCCTATGGCCTTCTGATTCTGGGGCACCGAGGCCCGCCATATGTCACCGGAAAGGCCCCTCCTGACCCCAGGAGAATTAACCCCAGACCTCGGGGACTCACATGTGAGTCCACCCAGAGCACCCTCTGCCCCTCTCCAAGCCCAGGGTCCCACCCCTGACCTGGGGGACTGACGAGCATACAGTCCACTGACAGGCACACTTACTCCTTCCATCTCCAGTCAACACCAAGCAAACAGATAAAGTGCTTTGTAAAGTGCAGGTATATAGGTAATACTCCACATCAC
>NW_005369964.1:2052438-2104265 GCF_000412655.1 Myotis brandtii
CCCCCACCCCCAGGACGTTCTGCCTATAGAGGCCCCTCAGCTGCAATCGAGCTGACAGAGACCACTATGGGCCCTACACTAAGACCACAGCTGCACCCCCTGGAATTTGGTCTTTCCCACAATCGAATTAGTCTAATAAATGCCTCCCTGGGGTGAGAGGAACCCCTTCCTTTGCAGACTAACCCAGTAACATCTGGCCTGAATTTGGCCTCACTCTCTGTGCCAATTAGCTGCTGCCCTGCTCCCCACTGTGCTGCCCACTCATCTGCCCAAGCCACCTCCGCCCACCCATGGCTGGCTTCCCTGGAGGCCCTACTTGATAGCTGGGTGCCGCGGTCTGGGGGAAGAGCCCAAAATGTCCCCTGAGTAGCACAGGGAGGGCAGTATTAGGAGCACTGCCTCCCAGGTGGCTGCTGTGAGGGGAGCTTGAGAGAAAGCTTTGCTAGACACCTGACCCTACCACACGCCAGTCCACAGTTCGGTAATGGCGGCCACTGGTCAGGAAGGGGAAAATTATAGTCATCTGGGGGGAAAAGTGCAGCCAGGGCATCAATGTGCCCTGCTCCCTAAAGGCTGAACTGGGAGTGTCAGTGAAATCTGAGGTCCAGCTTGGTCCCTTCTGGGAAGGAAGAAGGCTAGGACCTCCTCTCCCTCAGTAACCACCACTCTCCCTGCCACTGATCCATTTAGTCAAATGGCTGCTACTTACAACGTGTGAGTGGTGACTCCCACCAGAGAATGTCCCTCCAACAAGCAGGAGAAAGACAAAGTGAGTGGTGGGGAAACTGAGGCCCTGAAGGGGAGAGTCGGAGACGAATTATGGCTGGGCCTGATTCCCAGAATTCCTAGATGAAGTTCCTCCCGGAGCATCCTTACGCCTTGTGGTCTGGTCTTCTAGCATGGCACTGGGTACCAGCAAAGTCACTCTGCCCAAGGGGGTGGGAGATCTGGAGCCAAGCCTTCCTATTTCTGCTCTCTTGATGGGTGACTGAAGGTGATCCACTCAGGCTTCCGGGGTCTTCCTGAATCTCAGTGAAATCAGTTGTAGGCTGTGATAGGATATAGTGGTGCCAGGGCCTCCAGAGAGAGGTCTGGTCTTAACGAACATCAGGAACCAACCTTTCTCTCGGCCTCAGTGTCTTCAACTGTAAAATGGGGGAGTGAACTGGGAGACCACTATGGGCCCGATGCTGAGAGCATAGCAGGACCATTTGGAATCTGACCTTTCCCACTTGGAGGCCAGGGTCTGAATCGCACTCATCTCTGCCCCCAGAGTCTCAGCACAGTGCCTAGCACACTCCCCCAACATCTTGGAGTTTGACGACCTTCCTGAGAGGGGCTGTATAATAATCTCCAATTTCTCTGACTCAAGTCAGGGGATGCTACCTGGTGATCTAGAGGCTCCACCCATCCCTCCTGCCACTACTGCAATTCTACTTTGAGCCTATCTCCCTGAAACTAATGACTTTAGGGAGCAAATTTCACATGTTCTTCACAGACATTACAAACCTGGCTCATCGGTTTTGCATCTGGCTTTGAATTTGTTGTCTGGACTTCTAGGAAATCAGTAATGAGTGATTCTAATAATTGTTTGTTCTTGGAACTCTCCTAAAAATAACTTGGTCAAATGAGGGTGGTGGTGGGGTGAGGCAGTCCTCTAAAACATTTCTCCTTCATTCCATCTGAAGTCTTGAGTTCCAATTACTCATAAAAGTTTCTGTGTGCATAGTTCCAAATTCTAATGAATTTCCAGGAAATATCACCAAAATGATGCTGGCATCGTCAAGATGTGTTCGTTTTGTTTTGTTTTGTTTTTTCAAAAACTCTTGCTAGCTGCTCCCTTTCGTGCAGACAACAACTGCATAAAATATGTCAGTTTCTGGGGTATATTATTGGAGCTGTGTCTTAATGGCATAACTGATGATATCAGATTCTCAGAACCATCAAATCTTGAGATTTCAGAGTCAGCATGCCCAGAGTAATACCCAGCAGTCTCTCCTCCCAAAGTTGACACTTTTCATAGCTTCACCTCAATGTCCATCCATGACGTTCTATGGTTTCTGAGCAAGTCAATATTTTGGGCCTTATTTCTTTAATTGTCATCTCTTTCCAACTAAGTAAAGAGTCTGATATCAACCAAGTTCCTGAAGGAGCCCAGTTATGGTCAAGGTGCTCAGGGCAAGGTCCCAGCCTAAAGTGCAGCTGCATCTGGAAAGCTGCCATCTTGTCCCCATGTAGTTGGGGAGCCTCCTTGCCATCCATGCCATCTCCATGCCCATCATGATGGTCCAGCCCTGTCCCAGTCCCAACCTCAATAAACTTCAGTTGCTGGAAAGAGGCAACCAGATCTGACCAGCCCCAAGGCTTCAGCTTCACGCCGGGCTGGCGAGTGGGCGTTTAGCACCTTCCCCTGGCAGAGCAGCTAAGCCGCAGAAATGAGCTTGGGTTACATTCCAGGGTCCAGCCAACTTGGCAGCCCCATGAGTCAAGGCTGGTGTGTGGCCAGCCATGAGTCTAGCACAACTAAAAGGCATAAAACCGTACTTTGCTGTTGAGATACACACCCATGGGCAGGCTTTATAGGCAGTTCCCCAGACACAATCCTTGACTTCTGCTACCATGCTCTTCTTAACACCCTTCCTCCTGCCAGGAGTCTCCATGGCACATGTCTCCTTATGCATCTGGAACCCAGCTCCTCCGATTATGCTAATGAGGAGGGCCACAAGGCATGGGTGAAGGGCAGAGTCTCCTCTGTCATCTCTGATCTCAAGTCAAATCTCAGCCACATCTACACCTTCACAGCAAGTCCATGGCTTTGAGGATTTGTCACCAGTTCTGCATGTCACAACTTCTTTGGAGGCTGGAGCTAGGATCTTGACTCTAGAACATCAAGGGTCCCCTCATCATGGACGTCTTAGCTTCATCAGAAGTCAGAGCTGAGGTCTCAGCTTTACAACATCAAGCAGAGCCATCATCATGGGCATCAAAGCTTCATCGGAGACTTGAGCTGGAATCTCAGTTCTGGAACATCAAGAGGGCCATTCACTGCTGACATCTGAGCTCAATTAGAGGCTGGAGCTGGGGTCTCAGATCTGGAACATCATGAGGGCCACTCATGATGGACATCTGAGCTCCATCAGAGGCTGGAATTGGATTTTAGATCTGGAACATCAAGTGGACCCTTCATCATGGACATCTGAGCTTCATCAGAAGGTGGAGCTGGGGTCTCAGTTCTGGAACATCATGACGGCCATTCATCATGGACATCTGAGCTTCACTGGAGGCTGGAGCTGGGTCTCAGTTCTGAAACATTGAGATGGCCACTCATCATGGACATTTGAGCTTCATAAAAGGCTGGAGCTGGAGTCTCAGATCTGGAACATCAAGTGGGCCATTCATTGTTGACATCTGAGCTCAATCAGAGGCTAGAGCTGAGGTCCCAGATCTGGAACATCATGAGGGCCACTCATCGTGGACATCTGATCTCCATCAGAGGCTGGAGTTGGAGCTGGAATCTCATATCTGGAACATCATAAGGGCCACTCACTGTGGCCATCTGAGCTTCACTGGAGACTTAGCTGGGTTCTCAGTTCTGAAACATGAAGGTGGCCACTCATCATGGACATTTGAGCTTCATCGGAGACTGGAGCTGGGTTCTCAGATCTTAAACATCATGAGGGCCACTCGTGGACATCTGAGCTCCATCAGAGGCTGGACCTGGGGTTTCACATCTGGAACATCAAGAGGACAATACATCATTGACATCTAAGCTTCATCAGAGGCTAGAGCTGAGGTCTCAGTTCTGGAACATCAAGAGGCCACTCATCATGGACATTTGAGCTTCATCACAGGCTGGAGCTATGGTCTCAGTTCTGGAGCATCAAGTGGACCCTTCATCATGGACATCTGAGCTTCACTGGAGACTTAGCTGGGTTCTCAGTTCTGAAACATGAAGGTGGCCACTCATCATGGACATTTGAGCTTCATCGGAGACTGGAGCTGGGTTCTCAGATCTTAAACATCATGAGGGCCACTCATTGTGGACATCTGAGCTCCATAAGAGGCTGGACCTGGGGTTTCACATCTGGAACATCAGGAGGACCCTTCATTATGGACATCTGAGCTTCATCGGAGGCTGGAGCTGGGTTCTCAGGTCTGGAACATCAGGAGGGCCACTCGTCATAGATAGCTAAGCTTCATCAGAGGCTAGAGCTGAGGTCTCAGTTCTGGAGCATCAAGAGGCCACTCATCAGGGACATTTGGGCTTCATCAGACTCTGAAGCTGGGTTCTCAGTTCTAGAACATCAAGATGGCCACTTGTCATGGACATTTGCGCTTCATCAGAGGCTGGAGCTGAGGTCTCAGTTCTGGAACATCAAAATGGCCACTCAACATTGACGTATGAGCTTCATCGGAGGCTGGAGATGGGGTCTCAGATCTGGAACATCATGAGTGCCACTGGTCGTGGATGTCTGAGCTTCATTGGAGACTTGAGCTGGGTTTTCAGTTCTGGAATATCAAGATGGCCACTCTTCAGAGGCTGGAGCTGGGGTCTCAGATCTGGAACATCATGAAGGCCGCTCATCGTGGACCTCTGAGCTTCAACGGAGGCTGGAGCTATAGCCTCAGCTCTGGAACATCTAGGAGTCCCTCATTCTTAATGACTCAGCTTCATCAGTGACTGCAGCTTTACCCATTACATACAGGACTCTCCTGGAATGAGTGTTGACTCAGGATCACAGCCAGATTGTACCTGCTTGAGACTACCTGCTTGGCCATCCACTTGCCATCAGTTCTAAAATGATAACTGCCTGACCAGAGGCCCCCACCACCACAATGTGTGAGGAGGACAAGAACCGTAGCCCTGGGGGCAGCCCCTCTGAGGCTGCAGAAGCCAGGACAGTGAGCTCAACTCAGACTTCCTCTGCCATCTCTGTATATTCCTTTCTGGAAAGAAACCTGGCATCCTATGACCATTAGAAGAAGGGGGTCCAGCCAGGTTAGCTCATCCAAATATACGTCAGTCCCAGAACCTCCACCAGGCCAGCCCTGCTTCAGGACATCTTATCACCCTTGAGTGCCAGATGGGTAAGGGACAGGCGGGGACTGGAGCTGGCTCCCCTGCCCTTCCCCACCCATCACACTGCCCAAAGAGAGAAGCCCCAGTGAGAGGCACATTTAACACTTACCCGTCCTTACATTAGTAGCACATCCATTACTGTGTTTGTTAAGGCAAAAAAAAGATATTTATTGAGAGCACAATAGGATGTGCCAAGCCCCAGGTTGGGCACTTTCAGACCGCATCACAGGCTCCTCACAACAACCCTGTGAGGTAGGTGCAGAGCCCCTTTCACAGATGCGGATGGCGAAGGCACAGCCAGTCCCCTAAGTCTCAGGGTGCGTAAGGTGTGGGCAGGCGTCAAGCCCACGTGTCTGACCCTCAGCTCAATGAAGTCCATCCGCAAAGGGTAGGCGGCTACCGCAGGGGAGGCTGAGGAGGAGGACACACCCCTCCTCGCAGGGGGCAGCCGGGTCCAGAGTCTTTGGGTCCAGCCTGTCCCGAGGGAATGTGAGCAGGGCGTCCCCGTGGCTGTGGAGGCTGAGAGAGACACAGGTGCAGATGAAGGCCACCCACTCCCGGTCGCACTGGCTAACAAGCGTTCTCATGCAGACAGGCAGGTCAGGTGTGCAGAGAGGACAGGAACGCCCTCTGCTTACAAGACGAGTGCCTGAGAACCTGGACATCGCAAGAAAGGCCCTGGCTCCCCGCTGCCATGGGGTGGAGGGGAGCACCCAGCCACCAGCTCCGGCCTTTCTACTTAGTTCCCTTCAGCCTCTGGTGTCCTGCACATTGACCTGGGTCTCTTCCACTCGCACAGACTTCCAGAAGCACAACCCTGGTCATGGCGCCCTCCCCGACCAGCCACCTCTCACAGTGCTCACCTCACTAACTCAAAATCTGAAACTCCTAGCCTTTCCAAAGACCACCCCAGCTCTCCAACCCATTACCAATGAAACCTGAGTGTTTTCTAAAATATCAGCCTCGTCCTACTCTGGGGGTTTCTGGGAATTCTCCCTGATCTTCCCATTTTGGCCTCTCTTCCCCAAACCTGTTAAATCTCTGTATGCAAAAGCAAACCTTTCCCTCCCTCGCTGTCTCCCCAGAGTTGGCCAGGTGCCTCTCCCACACCTCCACTCTGTCCCACAGTCCCCTGGGCCAGAGGCCAGGGAGCACAGGGCTCTGTGACCAGCGCCCACAGACTGCAGAGCATGGCCAGCCTCAAAGCCCCCAGAAGGGCGAGGGCTTCTGTGTGCCAGGTAACAAAGCATTTATTTTCATATAAATAACCTCACTGAAGCAAAAACCATGTCAGGTATGTGACTAGTTCCAGGTTACAGGTAAGCAAGCTCACATAGCTCCCACCCACACACCCACAAACACACATGTGTAAAAAGGTGCTGGGGCAGCTCAAACCCAGATCTTGATTCCTGGGAACCAGTACACGGGGTGCAGCCAGGCACAGCCACCTTTCTCGGTGTCTACCAGCATCCCCTGGAGGACACAATCATGATGCACCCAATCTACAGGTGGGAATGCCAAGACTCGGGGTGGTTTAAGTAACCTGCCCAAAGACCACTACACTGGCAAATAGTAACATCAGGACCAGAAACTAAATGGGCAAGACCTCCAGAGCCCCCTGCAAGGTGGGTGCTAGGTTCCCCCGCAGAAGATAGACCCAAGCAGTCACCTTAAGTTTAAACACCACACATTTGTCTAGCTCCAAGGTTCTGGCTTTGCCCAGTCTACCTACTCTTCAATGCAATAAATAAAATGCTGAATTCTCAATAGTGTCCCCAAGGCCCAAACCTTGTCCCATGCTGGGAACAATAGGCTAAAGGGGGGGTCTCACCACGTCTGGGACCTGCATGGATGCTGGGAGCTGCATCTAGGGTTTGCCAAGCGCCATGTGGCTTGGACACCCTGCTTCACTGATGAGTTGTTCCGTACAGACCCCTCACAGGGCATGGTCCTTGTCATCCACAAGAGCAATCATCTCCCCCAATTTTCTCTAAATAGAGCTGAGCATTAACTAATCTCAAATGGGGCAGGAATGGCTCTAAGATCTCCTCTGTGGCGCCAGACCAAGGTGCGCTAATGACTTGAAAGCCTGCTCACGGCTGGAACCAGCCCTTCAACTCAGGCCCCCTGGCTCTCACTCGAGCCTCTTGAAAATATGGGCTGTGATTTCTGAGCACGCAGGGAACACAGTTTACTGATTACTAATCAACCTCGTTTTGTAAGGAACAAAGTTGGAAAAGATAATCAAACTTTCAACAGAACTCAGACTTGGAAGTGGCAGCTGAATAAGGGTCTCACCTGATGACTGACACACAAACACAGCCCCTTGCAAACTTGCTTAGCTCTCCTTCCAAAAGGAGATGTCAGAATGAATCCTTGTGAGCTGGCCCTAGTCTAGCACTAGCTGATTTTTAAAATTGTGTGTTGACTGGGAGTGAATGAAGGAAGGAATTAAGGGATGAAGGAATGGGTTACAACCACAGCCATCTGGTGGAGGAACCTGGAAGGTGGAAGGCAAAGGTTATGGAAGAGACCAGGCACCACCAGACAGGGTGGCCTGGTGAGGATGTCTCCGCTGGTGGGCAGGGGCCCTGTCAGACCCCAGTCCTGGATTCATCACTGTGTGTGATGCATGGGAAAGCACCTTAGAGAAGGAAGCCATATGGGTGACAGTGGCAGATGAGATTCAGCTGGGACTTGCTTACAGCAGTGACTCTGGAGGAAGAAGCTATAAATATGGGTGTTTGCTATATGACCACAGCCCATGGCACTACACACCACACCCAAAGGAAAAGGTTTGCTTTCAGAAAAGGGAGAGGCCAAAACGCCATGTTAAGAAATGTAGGACAAATTCAAGGATGGATGGATGGATGGATCAAATTAAGTTGGAAATCATCGCCAACCTCCCAAGAATATCACTGACAACTCATTACACTTTCATTCATCCCTTCATCCTCTCATCCATCAGCCAATCATTCAATCACTCACTACACATTAATCCATCCTTCCATCCTCTCATCCAGCCACCCACTCACCAACTCACTACATCTACAACCATCCATCCATCCTGCCATCTTCTCTTCCATTAGCCAATCAATGACCATTCACAGCACATTCATCCATTCTCTAATTGATAGGCCAATCACTTACCCACTCACTCACAACTTCATCAACATTTGATTATCTCATCCACTAGCCAATCACTGACCACATTACACCTTCAACATCCTTCCTTTTATTCATCAATCAGCCAATCATTCATCACTCACTATACCTTCATCCATCTTTCCATCTTCTCATACATCTTTCTATCCTCTCATCCATTAGCCAACCACTTGTTCACTCACTAAAACTTTTTCACTCACTAATATTTCATCCATCCTTCCATCTTTTCATACATTAGCCAACCACTAACCCAATCACTACTTCTTCATTGCTCCTTCCATACTCTTATCCATCAGCCAACCACTCACCCACTGATTCACATCTTCATCCACCCTACCATCCTCTCATCCATTAGCCAATCACTGACCACTTACTACATCTTCATTCATCCCTCCATCCTCTCATCCATCAGCCAATCACTCATTCACTCACATATTCATCCATCCTTCCATCCATGTCATCCATCAGCCAACTACTCACTCACTTACTACATCTTAAGCCATCCTACTATCCTTCCATCCTCACATCTATTAGCAATACACTGACCACTCACTACATCTTCATCACTTCCATCTCTCATCTATCAATCAACCACTCACCTCCCCATTCATAGCTTCACCCATCCTTCCATCCTCTCATCCACTAGCCAATCACTCAATCACTCACTATACCTTCATCCATCTTTCCATCTTCTCATACATCTTTCTATCCTCTCATCCATTAGCCAACCACTTGTTCACTCACTAAAACTTTTTCACTCACTAATATTTCATCCATCCTTCCATCTTTTTATACATTAGCCAACCACTAACCCAATCACTACATCTTCATTGCTCCTTCCATACTCTTATCCATCAGCCACCCACTGATTCACATCTTCATCCACCCTACCATCCTCTCATCCATTAGCCAATCACTGACCACTTACTACATCTTCATTCATCCCTCCATCCTCTCATCCATCAGCCAATCACTCATTCACTCACATATTCATCCATCCTTCCATCCATGTCATCCATCAGCCAACTACTCACTCACTTACTACATCTTAAGCCATCCTACTATCCTTCCATCCTCACATCTATTAGCAATACACTGACCACTCACTACATCTTCATCACTTCCATCTCTCATCTATCAATCAACCACTCACCTCCCCATTCATAGCTTCACCCATCCTTCCATCCTCTCATCCACTAGCCAATCACTCAATCACTCACTATACCTTCATCCATCCTTATACTGTCTTATCCATCTGTCAAACAAAAACCCACTCACTACATCTTTATCCTTTCTTCCAGCCTCTCATCCATCAGCCAATCATTTATTTACTCACTATACAGTCATCCACCCTACCATCCTCTCATCCATCATCCTACCATTCACCCACTTACAACATCTTCATCCATCTTATTATCCTTCCATCCTCTCATCATTAGCAATACACTGACCACTCACTACATATTCATCTCTCCTTCCATCCTCTCATTCATCAGCCAAACACTCACCCACTCATTCACATCTTCATCTATCCTTCCATCCTTACATCTTCTCATCCATTAGCCAATCACTGACCATTCCCTACATCATAATCCATATTCTCATCCATAATCCAATCATTCAGTCATTCACTACACCTTCATCTATCTTTCCACTGTCTTATCTATGAGCTTACCAAAAACCCACTCATTACATCTTCATCATCCCTCCATCCTCTCATCAATCAGCCAACCACTCACTCAATCACTACATTTTCATCACTCATTACATCTTCATCATCCCTCCATCCTCTCAATCAGCCAACCACTCACTCAATCACTACATTTTCATCCATCCTTCTATCCTTCAATCCTCTCATCCATTAGTCATATACTGACAACTCACATCTATATACATCCCTTTATCTTCTCATTCATCCACCAATCTTTCATTCATTCACTACACCTTCATACATCCTTTCCTCATCTCATTCATCAGCCAACTAAAACCCACTTCCTAAATCTTCATCCATCCTTTGATCCTCTATCCATCAGCCAACTACTTACCTACTCACTACATATTCATGCATCCTTCAAGCCTTCCATGAACTCACCCATTTTCCAGTTGTTCACAACTCACTACATCTTCATCCATCCCTTTATCCTTGCATCCATCAGACATTCACTTATTCACGCACTATACCGTCATTCATCCTTCCATCATCTTATTCATCAGCCAACCAAAATCCCAACCACTACCCATGCACCAATCCTTCCATACTCTATCCATCAGCTAATTTTCATTCACTCACTACACTTTATACCATCCTTCCATCCTCTAATTGATGAACCAATCATTCACCAACTCACTATATCTCCATTTATCCTTCTGACCTTCCATCCGCTCATCCATTAGCGATTCACAGACTACTCACTACATCTGCATCCATTTCTTTATCCTCTCACCAATCATCCATTCACTCATTTACTCACTACACTGTCATCCATCCTTCAATTGTCTCATCCATCAGCCAACCACTGACACACTCACATCTTCATCAATCCCTCCATCATCTCATTCATCAACCAACCACTCACCCCCTCATTCATATCTTCATCCTTTCATCCTTGTTCCAATCACCCACTCACATCTTCTTCCATCCTCTCATCTTCTAATCCAACCACTTGTTTGCATCTTCACCCATCCTTTTATCCTTCCATGCTCTCATCCATTCGCCAGTCATTGACCACTCACTACATCTTCATTCATCCCTCCATATTCTCATACATCAGTGAATCACTCATACACTCACTACAAATTCATCTTTCCTTCAATCTGACATACATCAGCCAACTACTTACCTATTCTCTACATCTTCATCCCTCCTTACATCCACTCAATCACATCTTCATTTATCCCTCCATCATCTCATCCTTCAGACACCCACTTACCCACTCAATCACATCTTCATCAATCCTTCTATCTTTCAATCATATCATCCATTAGCAAATCCCTAACCACTTACTACACCAGCATCCATGCTTCCATACCCTCAGGCATCAGTCAACCGATCACCCATTCACGACATCTTCATCCATCCCTCCATCCTTTCATCCATTAGCCAAGTCATCACCCACTCATTATACCTCATCCATCAAGCCATTCTCTCATCCATCAACTAACCACTCACCCAATCATTGAATCTTCATTCATCCTTACATCCTTCTATCTTCTCTTCCATTAGTCATTCACTGACCACTGAAAACATCTTCATCCATCCCACCATCCTCTAATCTGTCAGCCAATCACTCATTCACTCACTAAACCTTTATCCATAATGCCAGCCTCTCATCCATCAGTCAATGACTGAACCATTAACTACATCTTAGTCCATCCTTCTGTCCTCTCATCCTTCAGCCAAACACAGACCCACACTCCCATCCTCCTCCATCCCTCCATTCCATTAGTCAACCATTCATCTACTCATTCACATACTCATCCATCCTCCTGTTTATTAGCCAATCACTGATCCACTCAGTACATCTTCATCATCCTTCAGCCAGACACTCACCCAATCATTACATTCTCATCCATCTTGAAATCCTTCCATTCTCTCATCCATTACCCAATCACTTATGACTTACAACTTTATGCATTCCTCCATCCTGTCAATCCATCAACCAACCAATCATCCACTCACTAAATCTTCATCAATCCTTCCATCCTCTCATCCAGCAGCAAACCATTGACCCACTCAGTACATCTTCATCTCCCTTCTATGTTCTAATCCATCAGCCAACCACTGACCCATACACACATCTTCATCCATCCTTTCATCCTTCATCTTTTCCATAAAACAAACCACTCACATACTCATTCACAACTTCATTCATTCTTCCATCCTTTCATTAGCTGATCACTTAAAACTCACTACATCTTTATCCATTGCTCAATTCTCTCCTTTATCAGCCAATACATGACCCACTCATTACATCATCCATCCTCTCATCCATGAGCCAACCACTAACCAAACCTCACAGCTCTCCTTCCAAAGACTGGAATGCCAAGACTCGGGGTGGTTTAAGTAACTATTGACCCACTCACTACATCTTCATCACTTCTTCACTTATATTTACATCTTCTCATTTATCTGCCAATCACTCATTCACATCTTCATCTATTCTTCCATCCTTCCATCCTCTCATCCATTAGCCAATCATTCACCACTCACTACATCTTCATCCATCCTTTTATCCTCTCACCCATCAGCCAATCATTCACTCACTACACTTTCATCCATATTATCATCCTCATTCACTTCTTCACTTATATTTACATCTTCTCATTTATCTGCCAATCACTCATTCACATCTTCATCTATTCTTCCATCCTTCCATCCTCTCATCCATTAGCCAATCATTCACCACTCACTACATCTTCATCCATCCTTTTATCCTCTCACCCATCAGCCAATCATTCACTCACTACACTTTCATCCATATTATCATCCTCTGATCCAGCACCAAACCAATTACTCGCTTACTACATCTTTATCCACCAGCAAATCACTAACCTACCCACATCTTCATCTGTCCTTCCATCCTCACATCCATCAGCCAACCATGGATCCACATTCATATCTTTATCCATCCCTCCATCCTCTCATCCAACAGCCAATGCATCATGCATTCACTACATGTTTATCCACCCCTCCATCCTCTCATTTATCAGCAAACTACTAACCACTACTACATCTTCAAACTATCTTTCTATATTCAACCATCAGCCAGATACTCACCCACTCATTACATCTTCACTGATCATTCCATCCTTTTATTCTCTCAACCATTAGTCCATCACGGACACTCACTACACCTTCATCCATCTCTCCATCCTGTCATCAACCAACCACTGACCCACGAGTCACATCATCATCACTCCTTCCACTCACTCAAGCAATAGCCAATCACTGATGACTAACTATATCTTCATCCATCCTTCCATCCTCTCATCAATTAGCCAATCACTGACAACTTGCTATATCTTCATCCATCCCTCCATCCTCTCATTCATCAGCCAATCACTCACTCACTCACTACACTTTCATTTATCCTTCCATATCTTGTCCATCAATCAACTACTGATCCACTCACTACATCTTCATCCACCATTCTATCCTCTCTTCCATCAGCAAGCCATAGACAGTCATTCATATCTTCATGCTTCCATCCTTCTACTCTCTCACCCATTAGACAATTACTGAACATTCACTACATCTTCATCCATCCCTACATTCTCTCATTCATCAGCCAATCACTCATTCACTCACTTCACTTTCATCCATCCTTCCATCTCTCACCCATCAGTCAACTACTGACCCACTACATCTTAATCTAGTCTTCCATCCTCTGGTCCATCAGGTAACCATTGACCCTATCATTCACATCTGCATCCATCCTTCCCTCCCCTTATTCATGAGGCAATCTCTGATCTAGATCCCTCTTTGCATCCTCTCACCCATCAGTCACGCTCACATCTGCATCCAACCTTTCATTCTCCTATCCATCAACCCACCATTCACCTACTCATTCACATCTTCATCCACCCTTCCTTCCATCCTCTCATCCATTAGGTAATCACTGACCTTTCACTGTGTCTTCATCAATCATTCTATCTTTCTATCCTCTGATCCATTAGCCAATCATTGACCATTCATTACATCTTTATCCATCCTTTCATCCTCTCTCCCATCAGTCAACTATTGACCCACAGTCACATCTTCATCCACCCTTTTATTGTTCCATCCTCTCATTCATCAGCCAATCACTCGTTCACTACACTTTCACCTATCATTCCATCTCTCATCCATCAGTCAACTATTGACCCACTCACTACATCTTCATCAAGTCTTCCATCTTCTGATCCATCAGGCAACCATTACTCTATCATTCACATCTTCATCCATCCTTTCATCCCCTTATTCATTAGGCAATCACTCATCATTCACTACATCTTGATCCATTCTTCCATCCTCCCATTCATTAGCCAATCACTCATTCACTCACTACATCTTCATCCATTCATCCATCCTCTCACCCATCAACCAACCATTCACACTGTCATTCACTTCTTCATCCATTCTTCCATCCCCCGCCTCATTGGTTAGGCAATCATTGACCATTCATTACCTCTTCATCCACCATTCTATCCTCTCACCCATCAGCCCAGCTATTGACCTACACTCACATCTTCATGCAACCTTCATTCTCCTATCCATCGAACAACCACTCACATATCATTCACATCTTCATCCACCCTTCTTTCCTTCCATCTTTATCTTCAATAACCGATCATGATTACTCACTACATCTTCATCATCCCTCCATCCTATTATCAGCCAACCAATAACCCACTCATTACCTCTTCATCCATCTTTCCATTCTATTATCCATCAGTCAACCACTGACCTCTCATTCACATCTTCATTTATATCTACATCCTCTCATTCATCAACCAATCATTCACCCACTCACTGCATCTTCATCCATCCTTCCATCCTCTCAGCCATCAACCAACTATAAACCCACAGTCACATCTTCATCCATCCATCCATCAGTCATTCACTCACTACACCTTCATCCATCAGCCAACCAAAGACCCACTCAGTACATCTTTATCCATCCTCCATCCTGTCATCCATCATCCATTCACTTACCCACTATTTAGGTCTTCACCCATTCTTCCACACTTCCATTCTCTCATCCATTAGCCAGTCACTGACTATTCACTACATCTTTATCCTTCTATCCATTCTCTCATCCATCAGTCAATCAGACATTCACTCAATACACATTCATCCATCCTTCCATCCTTCCTCTTTTCATCCATTAGACAATTACTCACCCCACTCACTACATCTTCACCCACCCTTCCATCTTCTCATCAATGAGCCAATCACTGACCACTCATACATCTTCATCAGTCCTTCCATCCTGTCATCCATAATCCATCCACTTATCCACTATTCATATCTTCATTTATTCTTCCACACTTCCATCCTCTCATCCATTAGCCAGTCACTAATTGTTCACTACATCCGTATCCTTCTATCCATTCTCTCATCCATCAGTCAATCAGACATTCACTCAATACACATTCATCCATCCTTCCATCCTCTCATCCAATAGGCAATCGCTGACTATTCTTCCATCCTTTAATCCATTAGATAACCACTCATAAACTCATTAAATGTAATCCTCCCTTTCATCCTCTCAATCAATCAGCCAATCACTGACCACTCACTACATCTTCATCAATCCTTCCATTCTCTCATCCAGCAGCCAACCATTCAGTCATTCACATCTTCATCCACCCTTTATTCTTCCATCTTCTCATCAATTAGCCAGCCAGTGTCCACTTGCTACATATTCATCCATCCCTCAATATTCTCATTCATCAGCCAATCACTCATTCACTCACTACTTTCATCCATCCTTCCATCTTTCATCCAGTCAACTACTGACTCACTCACTACATCTTCATCCAGTCTTCCATCCTCTGATCCTGCAGCCAACCACTGACACAGTCATTCACATCTTCATCCTTCCATCCTCCTAACCATCAGCCAACCACTAACCCACTCATTACATCTTCATCCATCCTTCTATCTTTCCATCCTCTAATCCATTAGCCAATCACTGACCACTTGTTACATCTTCATCCATCCCTCCATCCTCTCATCCATCAGCCATCCACTGACACAGTCTTTCATATCTTCATCCTTCCATCCTCTCATCCATTAGGCAATCACGGATCTTTCACTATGTCTTCATCCATCCTTCTATCTTTCTATCTTCTAATCACATTAGCCAATCAGTGACCATTCACTACATCTTTATCCATCCTTTCATCCTCTCTCTCATCAGCTTGCTATTGACCCACACTTCCCATCTTCATCCACCCTTTTATTCTTCCATACTCTCAATCAGCCAATCACTGACTACTTGCTATATCTTCATCCATCCCTCCATCCTCTCATTCATCAGCCAATCACTCATTCACTCACTTCACTTTTATTCTTCTTTCCATCTCTCACCCATCAGTCAACTACTGACCCACTCACTACATCTTCATCCAGTCTTCCATCCTCTGATCCATCAGGCAACCATTGATCCTGTCATTCACATCTTCATCCATCCATCTATCCCCTTATTCATTAGGAAATCACTGATCACTCACTACATCTTGATCCATCCTTGCATCCTCTCACCCATCAGCCAATAGTTGACCCACACTCACATCTGCATCCAACCTTTCATTCTCCTATCAACCAATCATTCATCTACTCATTCACATCTTCATCCACCCTTCCTTCCATCATCTCCTTCACTAACCAATCACAAACCATTCACCACATCTTCATCCATTCCTCCATTCTCTTATTTATTAGCAAACCAATCACCCACTCATTACATCTTCATCCCTCCATCTGATTATCCAGTCAACCACTGAGCACTCATTCACATCTTCATTTATACTTCTATCCTCTCATCCATGAACCAACTATGAACTCACAGTCACATCTTCACCCATCCTTCCATCCTGTCATCCATCAGCCACCACTAACTCACCCCACTATTTACATCTTCTTCCATTCTCCCATGCTACCATCCTCTCATCAATAGCCAATCACTGATCACTTACTACATCTATCATCAATCCCTCCCATCCTCTCATCCAATAGCCAATCACTGATCACTTATACATCTTCATCAATCCCTCCCATCCAATCATTCATTCACTCACTACACCTTCACCCATATTTCCATCATCTCATCCATCAGCCAACCGCTCACCTACTCATTCACATGTTCATCCATCCATGCTCTTATCTTAGCCAAACACTGAACACCCACTACACCTTCATCCAAACATCCATCCTATCATGCATCAGCCAAAGAATCATGCACTCACTACATCTTCATCCATTCCTCCATCCTGTCATCCATCAGCCAACAACTCACCCACTCACTATATCTTATTCCCTTCTTCAATACTCTCATCAAATAGACAGACACTTATCCACTCATTATATCTTTATCCATCTTTCCCCTCTCAATTATCTCATCCATTATCCAATTACTGACCACTCACTAGACCTTCATCCATTCCTCCATCCTATTTTTGAACAGTTAAACAATCACCCACTCACTATCTCTTCATCCATCCTTCCATCCTCTCATCCATTATTCAACCACTGACACACACTCACATCTTAAATCCTTTCATCCTTTTATCCATCAACTAGCCACTCACCTGCTCATTCACATCTTCATCTATCCTTCCATCCTGTCATTCATAAGTCAATCACTTACCATTCACTACATCTTCATCCATCCCTCCATCCTCTCATTTTTCAGACAAGCAATCGCCCAGTCATTACATCTTAATCCATTCTTCCATCCTCTCATCCATCAGCCAATGACCTACCATTCATTCACATCTTCATTTATACTTACAACCTTACCACCTCTCATCCATCAGCCAAGGAGTCATCTACTTGCTACATTCATCCATCCTTCTATCCTCTTATCCATCAGTCAACCACTCACCCACTCACTGCAGCTTCATCTCCCCTTTCATCCTCTCATCTATCAGGCAACCAATCACCCATTCACTACATCTTTTTTAATCCTCACCCAAAGAGTAAAGATATTTTTTTCCACTGATTTTCAGAAAGAGTGGAAGGGATGGGGGAGGAAGGAGAGAGAAACATCAATGTGAGAGAGACACATCAATTGGATGCCTCCTGCACACACCTCAACCCTGGCAGGGATACAGCCTGCAACCCAGGTACATGCCCTTGACCCAGGAATGGAACCTGTGATCACCAGTTGTGTAGGCTGACACTCTAAACACTGAAACACAATAGCCAGGGCCCATTCACTACATCTTCATCCAACCTTCCATCCTCTCATCCATCAGCCCACCATTTATCTTCTCATTCAGATTTTCACCCATCTTTCCAACCAATCATCCAACAAAGCAATATTTAGTATTTGTAACATGTTGGGCATTGGAGATGCAAAGATCAATTCAACATTCTGTTGCCCTTAGGGGCTCACAGTCTAGCAAGAGAAACTGGCATGCCTATGAAACAATGATCATTTCTGGGTGTAGGAAGATAATTCATAAGAATGAGAGAAAGTGGGTGTGCTAAGCCATTAGCTGTGACATAATTTATAACATTAAAAGGAAAGATGCTATGCATAACAATAGCAGGTAGGTGTTGTGAATAATAAGACACAATGCATCTAGTGAGGTGATGAAGACTATGCAAGCAAGAAAATTGTTGATGACAGCATATTAATGGAAAAGGCAGGGCATAAAAACAGCATATGTGGTGAGGAATTGCAGTTAGGTCATTAAAAAAAAGATGTTCGTTTTTTAAAAGTGTGCATTAGACAAGAGTTTGAAGGGGATAAAGAAAGATGGGTGCTATGTCAGGTTGATGGATGACCTCATTCTCTAGGTCATGTGCCATTTACACAGTTTATATTAGGAACACAAGAGGGCCTTGGCTTGTCTTACCTAGAGGCCCAACCTCCATCCTCCATCCTCACAGGTGACCCATGCCCAGGGAGGGGCCAAGGCACCCACTTGGCCCAACACCCCTTGCGCATGCAACCTTCTGCAGGGCCCTACATTGAGCCCTTCTGCCTATCTAGGTCACAGAGCACTGCCAATAGGCATAGTATAAGCATCTGCCCCCCGACCCTGATCAATCCAAGTGGGAAGCTGATGCCATTCCAAGGCTACAGATGGAGAAACTGAGGCTGAGAAAGCTGAAGTAAAATGGAGTACACACCAAGCAATGGCAATCACTTGACAGCTTCCTGAGCCAGCGCCTCCCTGCAAGGTACAGTGCATGTAACAGGCACATGACTTGCCAAGAGCTATCCTCCCTGGTACCCACTTTCTTCAACTGGCTAGATCACAGGAAGCCCAAAACAGGAAGGAAGGTTCCTCCCTTTCTTTCTTCCTCCTATCCACTCCCTCCCTGCCTGTTTTCCTCTCTTTTCCTTCCTTCAGTCACTCATCCATTCACTCATTTGAATCAAATGAGATTAGATTTGATTACCTTATTTATGGACTTCAGAAGCACAACTTTAAAGGAATCATAGCCCTTAGTTCATAATCCCTCCTTTCACAAGTCCTCTTTACTCATTCATATATAATTTTTATTCCTCATTTTTTTTTATTTCTTCCCAAATTTCATCTTTCTCCCTTCCTCTCACTCTTCTGTACATTCTCTCATTCTTATAAATTCAGGTGCATAGGATGCACCAGAGTCCTACATGCAACATCCTTATCCCTGGTCTATGCGGCTCCAACCCTCATTCATTCATTCATTCATTAACTCAGTTCATTCTTTCACTCGCTCATGCATTTGTCCTTTCTTTCTTATTCTGGGTCTTCTTTTACTTATTAGGTCTCCTGTGAAATTGTATTAGTCAAAACCCCATGTGCAAAATGAACCTCACTGGCCCATGAATTTATTTTCCCGTGCAATCTTTCTTCCCTGCATTTAGTCACCTTTTACATTCAGTATTTATTATTTTTAGTTCATTCTTTCACTAGCTCATGCATTTGTCCTTTCTTTCTTATTCTGGGTCTTCTTTTACTTATTAGGTCTCCTGTGAAATTGTATTAGTCAAAACCCCATGTGCAAAATGAACCTCACTGGCCCATGAATTTATTTTCCCGTGCAATCTTTCTTCCCTGCATTTAGTCACCTTTTACATTCAGTATTTATTATTTTATTTATATACCTCGATTGCATATATTTTACTGCAGTGGCTGTTTCTTTGGCCAGTGTTTTCTCAATTTTTCATTTATTCTTTGAAAGGTGTAATGCATTTATCTATTTAAGGAGTATGTATGTAAACCAATTATAATCCCCGTTCAGACAACCTCTTAACTAGCCATTTATCATTTTGGTTGTTTATTTATTGTTTCCTTTTTTGCATTTTTTTTTAATTCTCATTTTCCCTTGCCCTAGACACAGGATCGGATGATCTCATCCATCTTTAGGACTAATGATGACCCATTACCAGCCCCAACAGGCTTTTCTATCTGAGACCCACCCATGTTACCTCTTTACGGGGTTTTTTGGTGGGGGTTTTTCCTTCTCTTTCACTTAGTTTCATCTTGCTTTCCTCGTCTCTTTCTTTAACTCTGATGCTTTTTTCTTGCATCTGTTCATGTTTAGGGACCACAGGTGACATGCTCCCTAGAGTGACATGAGCATCCATCCCATGGCAGCCCGGCCCTGGCGGATGCTGGCACAGCCGTTTCTAAGGCAGCCGCTCAGATATCTGTTCATCCTTCCTGTCACTCCTTTATTTCAATATTTATCCTTTTATCTATGGGCCTCAGGTGCACAGAATTGGATTAACCATCATCTGTGGTTCCTGGAGCCTTCTCAGCACCTGTCCGTGGGGCGCCCTTTTGCTTGTTAATTTCTTGTACTGGTGCTTGGCTTTAGGGTTTATTTAATTACATCAAAAGCCCAGTTTTCAATCAGTCATAATTTGGGGGTCAAGATATTGTCTCATTTTTTTTGTTCTAGCATGGCCCTCTCTCTCTTTCTCTCATATATGTGTGTGTGTGTGTGTGTGTGTGTGTATACATACATATATACATATATATTCACTTAATGTTTTTATTGCTTATATTCATCTTGTCATAATTTTCCATGCCTCCCATTCCTTGTTTTCTCAAATCATCATTTCTTATTCATTTATTCACACAGCCATTCCTCTGCTAATTCCTTCTTTCTTTTTAGCCACTTGGGGTTTTTTTTACTGTGGAAACTCACTTTTTATTACTAATTATATTTAATGAATATTTGTTCATTATATTTAAATACTTATCTAGTAAGTGCCTTTTCCCCCACACGTCTATTTTAATTTCTTTTCCTACATCTTTTTTCTCCCAGTCTTTTTATTTTCAAACTCTTTTTCTTGCTCTCTCATGGAACACATGGATTTATTCTCTGTGTCTTTTGCGTGTGGTATTGTTTTTATTATTTATAAACTTCGGGGCCACAGATTTGAATTAATGTGGAAGATCAGTGTTAAACCAGTCCTCTCTCATACATGGTAGTTTTTTGGCCTACTTATTTATTATTTTTCTTACTCCTTTTATTTATGTTGATTTTTCCCCATCTTAATTGGTTTTTCTACCAGTCTTTCAACCTTTCTTACTGCCTTTCATTCTTTTGGAGACCAGGCACCAGGGATTGGCTGAACCCTAACCCCCTCTACAACCCCCTCCTCATCAGTCAATGCAAATCTTTTTCTTCATTCTTTCCCTCATTCATGCCTTCATGCATCCATTTAGTCTTTCTACTTAAATTGTTGTTTTTCCGCTTCTGGATGACAGATGCAGCTAATTGGATACATGATAATCTGTAGTCAATGGGTCCTCCCCTCCCTGGCCTCACGGTGGTCCTCCCTTATGTGTGTCAGCTTTGAACTGTTTCCTGGGTGGGTGGGTGGTTGCCCATGTCAGAAGCACAGATTTGAATTAATCAGAGTTTGGTTCATGCACCCTCATTCTTATTCCTAGAATGGCTCTCTCATATATTTATTTGTTACCTAATTACCTTCTTCTTCTTTAGATAATTTTTATATTTCCCTCCAACTTTCACTATTTCTCCCCTTGACTCTCTCATTCTTTATTTCTTTGAGCTCAGCTGCCATGGTCGGATAAATCCCACTGCCTCCTGCAAACACCCACCATGGCCCCCACAGGCCCAGTCTCATTAATTCCTTCTGTGCTTCCTTCAACCACGCATCCATTCATTCTTCCTTCCTGTTTTCTTTCTTTTTACTAGGTATTTACTCCTCTTCTAGTGAATGGAGGGCTCAGTTTTGGACCTGTTGTGATCCAATTTGTGAGGTCCCCTCATTACCAGTCCTAGCCTAACCCTCTCCTGAGGATCTACCACTTGTTCATTTAGTCACTGTCCCTTTTTATTCTTCCTGTCTCTTTTGTTACAGCTTTCTATATCCCCTCTTTCTCACTTGACTTCTTTCATTCTCCTAGAGCTTCTGCCCAGAGGGAATTCATGAACCTCCACCGTCCCGTCCCCCCCACACCCACCCACCCAACCTCTCATCAGGAGTGCTGTCCTTAGGGTCTCCTCTCCTTGTTTATTTATATGCTTACTATTTTATTGTCAGTACTGCAGTTTTAGACTTGGATTCACCCTACCCCCTGATTCGTGGCAGTCTTTTACCTCCCCTCTTAGCATCAGTACACCCATTAATGTACTTCTGTACCTAACACCTGCTACTTTTTCTTCCCTATTTCTGGACTTGTATTTAGATGTTTTATTTATCCTCTTGTTCTTTCATCATTTCATGTAACGGACCTCAGCTCCCAGGGACTGACAACGCAAAGCCCCTCACACCACATTCCCAACCCAGGGCCAGGTATCTCACTGCTCACTCAGCCATTCTATTTCTCCTTTCTTTTTGGCTTTCTTTCATTTCAGTATTTATTTATTTATATGTACCCAGAGTTAAAAAAACACTGTTGGTTAAAGTTATTTCTCATCTTTGGTCCCCTGAATCCTCCTTCCTCTTTAATTATTCTTTTAACTTCCTCTGTTGTTTATTTTTCTATGCCAGGAGCACCTACTCAAATTAATCAGCTTATAATAACCTGACATAGTCCTTATATTTACTCATCTCCTAATTTTTATTTTTTTTTTAAGATTTTTTTATATATATTTTACTGATTTTTTACAGAAAAGAAGGGAGAGGGATAGAGAGTTAGAAACATCGATGAGAGAGAAACATCGACCAGCTGCCTCCTGCACACCCCCCACTGGGGATGTGCCCGCAACCAAGGTACATGCCCTTGACCGGAATCGAACCTGGGACCTTTCAGTCCGCAGGCCGACGCTCTATCCACTATCTCCTAATTTTTAAAAGTTATCTTTCTAAGGACACATATGTAATAACTTAATCAATAAAAAAAATTTTTTTAAGTTATCTTTCTTCCTTTTCTTTAATTTTTTGCTTCTTGCCATTTTCTTTCTCCCTTTCAATCACCTGTCCCTTCTCTCCAGCATCTGTCCCACCTGGACGGGTCTCGGAACCTCACCATTGGTTTGTGGGGTTTTCCACAGTAACTTTCTCTTTATTTTTTTAATTTTTACCTTTTTGACAAAAAGCTATACAATAAATGTACACATGCACATCAGAATTTGGAGATAAGTGTGCACTGTGAAACCATTACTACAATCTGTGTCATACACTTGTCCATCACCTTGAAAAGTCTCTTCTCACCCTTGTATGTGTTATTACCATTTATAACAATGCTTTACATAAAATCCACCCCCTTAGCAAGCGTTTACACATACAATACAGTACAGTCACCATTGGTTTAAGCATTTCTACTTACTTCTTCTTTCCTTTATTTAGCTTTTTTTCTTTTGTTGAAAAACTTTAGGTGCTCTCTATTTGAATGGCACATATTCCTGGGTCCATGATGACCTGATACCAGTTCGTATGTGGCCTTATTCACACATTGATTCAGTATTTTATTGACTTACATAGTGATCTCCATTGGATCTTGTTCAGCATACACTCTCATTCTGGCTCGTCGCTTCTTTACCTATTTGTTTATTCATTCCTTCACCGAACCAATAAAATCACCATACCTTGGGCCTTTTTTTTTTTCCTTACCGAGTTAACCACCAAGACCAGGGTGTGCACAACCCACAGTCCTTAACACATTCACATGGCACCAGCAGGCACAGGTATAGTCAAAGTTAGTGTAGCCTAACCCACTGGGGACAGGGCGGGCACTTCCCCCCGGCCCTGTGAATGGCTATCCCATGAGAAAGCAGTTTCAGGCCCCGGGAGTACACACAGAGACACACACGTCGTACACGGTCTCCCCGGTGGGAAACAACGGATATGGAGTTCATTTTTAAATAGGCAGCTTTGTTTGTAGCAATATAAAAATATTTTGGCCTTTCAAGGCAAATACAAAAGGAATGACCCATTACCATTGCTGAGTGTCTCAGTTCTCAACAATAAAGAACTTGAAGAGGTTCAGCCGGACACCGTGAAGACAGAAAATCTGCCCATTCTGTTTTCCAGACATTTCAAGGGGGTGAGCGAGGTCATTGGGGCTGCAAGCCCATTTGAAAGGCAGGTCCCTCGGCCCGAGCTCTTTCAGTGGCCTGTGAAGGCCCCCAGCTCAAAAGGGCACTTCCATCGTAGGCTGCCCCGCAGCACAAGAGCCATAGGGACACTCGGTAATGAAAGGGCCATTCATTTCGAGGAGTGAAAGAAATTCTTTTAGGGTTTGGCACTCGAAGCTGCCTATAGAATTCTTTGCCACAACACAAGAGGCTGGAGGTCCTGCCTTAGAACATGAGCCCCCCAAGGTCCTCATTCGACTCGCTTGCTGGGCGCCCACCTCCCTGCCAGCAGACCAGTGCTCAGCAGTCCCTCCCACAAGGCTCGCCTGGCAGTGTGCAGAGTGGCGGCCCCCCACCCTCAGTGACAAGGCCATAGGTGTGTGCTCCGCATTCCGGGAACTTACGATTTCACAGGTGGAGGGTGCGGGGGCTTGTGTCTGAGGTCCCATCCCACGACGAATTCCGGACGATGGCTTCGTCTGGAAAGACAAGGCACTAGTCACTGAAGAGAACCTCATCCAACTGAATGGAGCAGGGACTCCCCAATGTCTAGCAAGTATGGAACTGGTGACGCCAAGCACCTCTCTTATTTTTTTTGGAAATATATATTTTATTGATTTTCCACAGAGAGGAGGGGAGAGGGATAGAGAGCTAGAAACATCGATGAGAGAGAAACATCGATCAGCTGCCTCCTGCACACCTCCCACTGGGGATGTGCCCACAACCAAGGCACATGCCCTTGACCGGAATCGAACCCGGGACCCTCGAGTCCGCTGAGCCAAACCGGCTAGGCCAGCATCTCTCTTTTTAATACACTGATCAAGCACTCACCTGCCTGCCGAGCTCCCCACCCCAACTTCAGCCACAGATGGAGAGGAGAGGGCAGGGGACAGCATGGAACATGGCTCCTGCGGTTGGTGCTGCCCGTGTACTAAGTTCTGTTTTGTGAAATCCAAGAGTTTAGGGCCACTGCCCAAGGGAGAGCTGAGCTGGACAACAAAAGCATGAACGGGATGGGATGCTCCCTGGAAGGGCACTCTGCCTGGCTGGAAGGGCAGAGCGGCCATCGGCGTGTGTTCAGGGAGATGTCAACAGTGCAGCCAGGTGGTGGCCAGGTGACCAGCAGAGCAGCTGGCCCGGGATGACACAGAGAAGGGGGTTGTGGGCAGCATTAAGGGTCACTGACTTCAAGCATTTGCCTTAAATTTTGAGTTTAAAGAAAGTGAGTTGGGTAATGGCAGGTAGGTCATTAGAGTTGTCCCTCCGCATCCACGGGGGATTGGTTCCAGGACCCCCCTCAGATACCGAAATCCGCGGGTGCTCTGTCCCTCACCTGAAGTGGTGTAGTGTTGGCGTGTCACCCATGCACACCCTCCCGCAGACTTTAAATCACCTCTAGGTTGCTTGTCATGCCTCATACCGTGTAAATGCTGTGTAAGTAGTTGTTACAGGGGATTGTTTAGGGAATGGCGACAAGAAAAAAGCCTGTGTGTGTTCAGTGGACGCAGCCAGCAGCCATTGTAGGCCTCACGACACAACACACGTTGTCAGCAGCAACGTGACTATTTTCCCAAATATTTTCAATCCACGTTGGGTTGAATTCATGGGTGCAGAACCCACGGATCCAGAAAGCCAACCGTATATTGGCTCATCGATTGTAACAATGTGCCACACTAATGCAAGATGCTAATGACAGGGGAAAGTGGGGGTGTGGGGGTGAAATGGAAATTCTCTGGATTCACCACTGACTTTTTCTGTAAACCTAAAATTACTCAGAAGAAATAGTCTATTCATTACAAATTTTTAAGTGAGTGGATTTTGAACATTTATTAGAGTCTAGTGAAGGTAAGTAGGTATGGCCAACAGGTGGTCTGCAATGGCTGAGGTTTGAACAGGCGAGAGGGCGGAGCCTGAGACTGGGGAGAGAATGAGAGGGCGCAGGCTGCCCCTGGCCCTCCAGGGAACCCCAAGGAAGAGGCTCTCGCTAACTCCCCTGCCCTGACGTAAGCCACTGGGGATAGCCCTGCTGCCTTTGCCTCTCCATTCCCTGCTGCATCACTCCAACTCCCCTGCCCTGACGTAAGCCACTGCTGCCTTTGCCTCTCCATTCCCTGCTGCATCACTCACTGGGGCCCCCAACATCTGGACAGGGCACTGGGGATACACCTTTTACCTCTAAACCCTCCTCAAAACTCCTTCCCTGGTCGTGAGCTTCCCAAACACTGTTATTCCCTAATGGGTTGCTTTTCTATCCAAAAAAAAACAAAAAGTATTTTAAAAATAAGTACTGATGAAGCAGTTACAGCTCATGAGTGACCAAGGGCGGACTGGTTATCTGAGGGTTCTGGGACCTCCGTTTGTGCGGGATACCTACCACCTGAGATGTGCCCCGCCCTCCCAGGAGCCTGAGACACCTGTGGTGGCCCTCCCACCACCCACGGGGCCCTAAGAGGACAGAGGGACTCCAGAGCCTGAAACTGCAGCAGGACTGACCGCGGGCACGGCCACTTCCCCCAGGACAGGAGCAGGGAAGTACTTTGGGGATTGTTCTGGTCTCTTAGGTAGTTTAATGGGACCTGCTTCTGCTGGGGGTGGGAGGACCATGCGCCCTCAGAGTTCCTGGTCGCCCTGGATGAACTTTCGTGCAGACCCCAGGCTGCTCTGGGAAGACGCAGGCCTGAATTTGCGTATTGTGCTAATAACACGGTCCTGGGCTGAAATCTTAACAAATGTCAGAGAAGCTGCAAAGATGAGCCAGTGCCTGGCGCCACAGGAAAACACGAGGTCCCCTTACGGAGTCCAGAGGAGCGACTGTCACACACTGGTGCCTGGGAGACCTCGCAAAAAGGTGTGCAGAGCTCCAGATCCACCCAGAAAGCACCGTGGACACACCCCCTATCTCCTCCCCAGCTTAACGGGGTTAGAACATTCTCGTTCAGCATCCCAAGATCTTTAAACTCACTCTTTTCTGGAGGCACATGGAACCTAAGTGATCTGACCTGTCTTTGGGGACAAATCACTGGATGTTTAGAGCCCGCCCTGAGATGCAGGTCTGTGCAGAACTCATTTCCTGGACCTTTGTGAGGGCCAGGGCCCTGTGCATTATGGGCCCATTTACAAAAATGAGAGCGGTAATTGGAACATCTTTTGAAATCCTGTCCCTTCTCTCTGTCGCCGGCCCCCTCAGCCGCCTCACCCCCCCCTTGGTGGGTGGTGAAGGATGTTTACATATGCCTCTTCCTGGAATTTCACTCTTTGCTCCAGGAGTGGGCAATTAGAGAGAATTAGGGCCTATTTGGCGTATGGGTACCGTTAATGGATAGAATGGCAGAGGCAGCCTTGGGAAAGGCAGTCTGCTGGTCTAATTGAAGCTGGCAATTTTTTGATTCCTTGTTTCAGCTCGCAGGTATTGTAGTAACCAAGGTCACCAAACAAAGCGGCAGCCCACCATGGTAATGACGGGTGCAGCCTGACCGAGGCTCCGGGAGCTGTTTGTTAGCGCCCACTGAAGCACAGAGAGATGGCTGGGAATGTTTGCAAAGCGGGGCTGAGGCGCGCAGCGGCACAGGGCCGCTGGCTGATCACTTTTCCAGAACTTGCCACCCCGATGGCTTCTGCAGGAAGTGCTCGGCTGAGCGGGCCAGGCTGCCAACTGGGGTGTTGTGTGTTGCCAAGGGTCTCGTGACCCAAAGGCCCAGGGGGAGCCACAGGGAAGGTGTGGCCACCGCACCCTCCTGGGACTGCAGCCGCGGGCCGGTCTCATTACACAGTGACCGCTCCACTGCCCAGAGGTTTTCCAGGACTGGCCGGCGGCCCACACATTTGGAAAAGTGCTCCATAAAATGCAATCCTCGCACCACACAGCCCCTTGGAGCGAGTGTGGGGCGTGAGCACTATTAGACTCTGTGTTCACGAGAAGCTGACCGGGAGGCCGGCTACTGGCTGCAACCCCACCGCCAGGCTGGTCGAGTGCAGCCAGCGTCGCAACAGGTTCACAGCCAGGCCTGCCACCTGGGCTCTGGTTTGCTTGTCCCTAAAGTACATCTCTTGGAAGCTAATGGACCAGTAATCTCAGCCCCTGACTCTAAAGACCCAGCAAACAAACAAACAGGCCACAGATGACCACCGAGGAAGCTGGGAGGGTCCCAAAGCAACAGGGGCACTCAGATAATGGTGATTAGGCACCGCCCCATTTCACAGATGGGAAAACTGAGTCCCAGAGGACTACAGACAGGGGCCAACTGCAGTCAGTGCTATGCATAGGCTGGAACCAGGTGTCCAAAAGGCCTCTTAGGGCTGCTGCCTGACCTCCCAAGAAGCTCTCCTCTGACCACCTGGCCAGTCCCAAGTAGCAGGGGTGTGCCTTCATCCCAGTGCCCAGCTAGTAGACTCATGGGCTCAACCTGGACACTTGGGACCTCGGACCCGTCCTCTGGTGAAACAGGGCCTGGCCTGTCCAATACTGATGCCCGGGCTTCTTCTGCCTCACGGATTACGCACACCTGACAGGCTACTGCCTCACTTTACAGATGGGAGAACTGAGGTCCCGAAGCCAGTGGTCACAAAGACACCAGCCAAGTGAGACCTGGGACTCCATCTCTTGCAGGGACTTTGCCCTGGTTCCCAGGGAGGGGACTCAAGCCCTCGGGGCAGTTTGGGGCAATGGTGACTCTGTTCTCAACAGGTCCCCTTGCTCCGGGCTGTTCCTGCTCCCGGGGTCCCTATCGACTCTCCCCCAACTTTCCTGATCCCAGCACAGTTCCATGGATCCCCAGGTCGTCACCCCAACTTCTTAGCCTGGTGGGAAGGACTCTCTCCACCGGGAGTGGCCTCAACAAAGGGCCAGGAGGCGGCAGGAGCCACGCAGCTGCGGCCCTGGACGGCCGGCACAGACATGCGGTCAGCCTTTGGCCCCCTGACTGTCCTCCTTCCCCAACTTTCCATCCTGGAGTTTTGTCCTTGGCCCCATTCTGTCTCTCTGGCTGTCTCTCGGGCGCCGGGCCCAGTTTGATCAAATTCTTCTTTATAGGCACAGCCACTGATTCGTCCTCCTGAGAATCTCGCAAAAAGAAAGCCCTAGAACACGGAGCGCGAGCATGGCCGGGGTCACGCGCTGGCATGGCTGGCTGAGCACGCCTTTTGTGTCGCCTCTTGTCTGCGTCTCTGAAGACACACACAAGGGCAAGGGAGCCCGCGGGGGCAGCAGCCCCCAGAGGGGACACACACACACACTCCCACACCCTCCTCCTCAGGGGAAGGTAATTGAGGTTTTCTTCTTTTCATCTGAAGAAAAGGCACCTTCTATTGAAAGAATGTATTCACAGACCTGGGAAAACTCATCTGCACTCAGCCCTCCCAATTACCCCAGGTGGCTGTGCTCCGCGGGGCTCCCCCACATTCCTTTCTGCCCGCGCCTTTGTTCCCAGCTGAACCGGCCCTGGGAGCTCCCAGGCTAAGAGTCTCCTCCTTAAGCCCCTGCCAAAGACCCTATTCACTGCGCAGAGCGACGCCAAGCAAAAGGTGGTGGGGAGCCTTCCTTGGCCCCGACCCCCAGGGTGGGGGATTTAAGAAGTCTCCATCTGGATTTTTTTCTAAGCCCAAAGAAATTGGAGAGCAATTAAGAGAGTCATGTCTATACCCTCCGCCATCCTTTCCCTTAATTAACTCCTCTCTCACACACATCCCCCCAAGGTGGGGCCACCCTGGCCTCAGCCACCCAGCACCTGCTCTGCTCACTGCTCCCCGTGACCACCGAGGGCTTAGGCGGGCAGGGAGCTGAGAAGACAGATAGAGACATATCTGGTGACTTTCTAATCACCCCGAGTTCCCCCAACAATGGCTCGAGCGATCCGTTTTCCAATGAAGACTGGAATACGGGTCCAAGTGTCTAAAACGCACTAGGGAGGCACTAGAAGTACCAGGATGTATGGGCACCTCAACGATGCCCCTCTTAGGTACCGGGCAGCTTGCCTTGGCAAAAAGTAGGGGGTCCCCCCACCTCTACTGGACCCAAGTGAACTTGGGACCCCTCTCCCTGTCCCATCCTACTGCAGTGCCCGGGTACCCAGGAGGGTACTGTCGAGGGCTCCCTCCCTTCGCACCTTTCCTGACTCCGAGACACTGAGCCGACGCTGCTGGTTTCTACACTGGCCACGGCCCTGTAACCCTGTGGGACCTTAATTTGGGTCGTTCCTGTGTAAAGCCACCTTCCCCCTTTTTTTTTTTCAAGGAAAAATTGTGTAAATTCTGTGTAAAGCCGCCTTCCTCTTTTCAAGGAAAAATTCATTAGCAAGCTCATTAGAGATGGACAGATTCTCCTTTTCTTTCTGGACATCAGATTGCACATAAAAACACGGCTAGGTTTCTGCATGTAAATGAATGAATGAGAAACACATGCATCGCGCTGCCCTGGTCCTTGCCAGGCTTCGACATTACTTGGAGAAATGTGCTTGGAAAGACATTTGGGGTTTGAATCACGAGTCAGGAGGCACAAGGGCAGGGACCCTGGAGGCTGCAGGTGGGCAAACTGGGGGGTGCCAAGAGGGAGCACCTTCTCCCTCCCCACGAGTACAGCGGCTGAGGGACACACGGCCCCTCTCCCTTGCCCCTGGGGAGGCAGGCGGGGCGGGAGGGCCAGCTTCCAGACAAGGCCACCGCCTCTTCCCCGACATCGGTGCCCATCCGGAAGCATCCAGGTAGAAGCAGACCCCGGGGAACAGCTGAGTATAAGGACAAAATGGCCAGCAAACCGCCACCCACCACCACGACAGAGTCCTCTGGCTGTTCCGGGTCTCATTTCTACCCCTTACTGCTCAAGGACGGACCGCTGCACCAGAAAAGAATTTTCCTGAAAATATTTTTGACACTTAACAACAGCCCTCCTGCCATTCCTGGGATGACTGGGATGCAAGGCTGATTTATGATACATTCAACTTCTTTCATTGAGAATTTGATCTGTTATTATCTATTTGATAATGGCTTATGCCACACGAACCCCAACACGTGTATTTGCCTGGAATTGACCATTCACAAGTGTACCTGAAATACAGCTCGGCCCAAAGCCCGGCCACCCCAAACGACTGAGCAGGGTGAGGGGCAAAGTCTGGAACTGGCTGGGCACTTGCTTTCACCTTGACTCTGCCCCTCAGCTCAGCCCGCCGTGAGGGAGTGCTGAGATGGCCCTAAGGAGGAGTCTAGAAGCCCTGGGCATTTGCCTCAGGCTAGCTTCACGGACCTCTCCGGGAAGCTCCGGATCGAGCCCCCCAGGAGTTCTGTGTAAAGTTCCCGCCCCCGCCTGTCTTCCTCGGCACCGTGTTTGCAGGTGGCTTGGCAAATGCCAGCTGTGGAGTAAATATCACCGGGCACCATCTTCCTGGGGCCCCTCCCTGGGCTTAGCCCTGGGCACACACACCCCACCTCTCTCCAGCCTGCCGGGCTCCCCCCGGAGCGAGAACAAGCACACACACAGGCAGCACTGCCCGGGTCCGCGTCCCTCGCCCCTCTCTGCCTGCACCGATGTGTTTTATTGCAATATCCGCACCCCGGTTCCATTTCGGGGAGGAGGCGGGGCTGTGAAGGAGCTGCCCTGCAAATGCCCTCAAAAGCATTGTGGGTGCTGCGTGGGACCCCGAGGCATCTGGGGGACTGAATCAGATTCGCCCTGGCCTACAGGTCTCCCTCACCTCCTGGCTGGACGCCTGGCAGTCTGCGCTCACCGTTCACCCAGCAGCTCCCCGGGAGCAGCAGAGGAGAGGCTGGCCAGGCACAGGGCCAGCCGCTCACCAGGACACCCCCACTGGGCTGCCACCTCCGAAAACCCCCCGTGTCCCTCCACGGGACTCAGGCTTCACCCTTTCCTGAACTCGGCCACCGGGACCCCAGAAAGGAGGGTGCTGGCAGCAAAGCCTCTTCTCTTCCTGTCACCTTGCTTAGCTGTCCCCGTCGCTGCGTGGGGCCT
Source organism: Myotis brandtii (assembly GCF_000412655.1). NCBI lineage: Eukaryota > Metazoa > Chordata > Mammalia > Chiroptera > Vespertilionidae > Myotis > Myotis brandtii. The sequence goes on from NW_005369964.1 coordinate 2,084,845, forward strand.
CCCAGGACACCCAAGTGGACCCTCTGGGCCTGCAGGCAAACCTGGGCTCCGGCACCGCAGAAGGACCCCCACCCTGAGCGCCCAGGCGGCGTGAACGAGGGAACCGCGGAGAGACGGGTGACGCCTGGGCTGGTGTGTGGCTGCCACCCCGCTTTCTTCTTCCTCCCCACCATCACTGATTGTGTGTAAACAAACACAAACATTCCCGTCTCGCTGCAATTTCAGGGGGAAGGAAAAGAGGCCGAGAGGAGAACTCACTCAAAACCACTATTTGATTAAAGGACATTATCAAAGCCTCGTGTGCGAGGAGCCCGCATTCTCTCAGGGACTGACGTTGCCATGGCTTGGGGCAGAAATGTTTTTCGAGCTGCGGAGCAGACAGGCATTCCTACTGCCACGTCTCCACAAGTGGGGGGTGCTAGAGAGAGCAGTGCACCCTCATTCATCTCATGAAATGCTCAGTGAAGCTTTGTTGAGGACCTATGATGTGCCTGACCCAAGCCGGTTCTCGGGGCCCAGACCAGAGTTCGACGCTCCTCACTTACCGTATGGGGGGACGGGGGGGCATACAGCATCCGGTCAACCAAGTGGCCCCATCACACGCTGGCTTGGTGGGGCTCCAGGCAGCAGCCAGATTCCCAGGCCCCGAGTTGGAGTAGAAGGTAGTGATCCCCCCAAGCTAAATGTGTACATTCTTGAATGTGAGGTGGACTTAACACATTGCGTACCGCTCAGGAGTCTTCTCGTGTTTCGCGCGCCATCTGTAAGGACCGCTCACGCGTGTTCTTGTTTTTCACGCCCATGGAAAAAGGAGCGAATCTAGATACTTATGTAAATTTTGTTTGGTCCCTCTTCATAGAGGAAAATGTTTTACGCAGTACCATACGTTAAAAAAGTACTAGGAACTTTAATTGTTTAATTGTTTTTGTAAATAAAAATGTTATAATTATTGAAAAACAACACCTAAAGTGCATTATGATGATTTAAATAACGTGCAGTTTGCCCAAAAACGTGCGGTCCCTGGCGTATGTCTTAGAGATTTCTATGCGGTACGCAATGTGTTAAATAAAAATGTTATAATTATTGAAGAACAACACCTAAAGTGCATTATGATGATGTAAATAACGTGCAGTTTGCCCCAAAACGTGCGGTCCCTGGCGTATGTCTTAGAGATTTCTATGCGGTATGCAATGTGTTAAGGAAATCTTGGTGTTTCAAGAAAGCAAAACACTCACCCCAAACCAGACGGAGGCGAGAAGCTGGGCGCGGGGTTGGGAAGGAGGGCTTGGTCCAGGGCGGTGTCCTCCCGGGGCTCTTCTGCCTCTTCCGTCAGTTCTTCAGCTGACCCGGCCCCGGGTCAACCTTGGGGAGGAACAGAAAGTTAGAATACAGCGAGGCCAGCACCCCAGAAAAGCCACATTCTAAGAAAAGGCAGAGCCGTCTCACCAGAAGCCTGGTTTTCGGTGGAGGGAGGTGGCTCATGGGAATGAGCAGTGATGGGAAAAGCCGAAGGCCTGGGTGGCAGCTCCCAAACCAACTGGAGACCTGGGGTGACGCGGGGTGAGCAGGGCCGGGGACTCACAGGGGCGGGGCAGGCCATGGGATTACCTGCTTGGGTACAACAAGGGATCTGTGAGGGAAGGAGGCAGGACCGAAGGTCACGCAGACCCTGGGAAGCCAGGCAAATGGGAGTAGGCATTAGAGGATGTTTGCGGGAGGTAGCATGCCAGCAGGGGCTTGTCCCATAGGCACTGGGGGCCTGTTGGCAACCTGGGCAGCAGGATGGAGAAATGGCTCCTTGGGCTGTGGGGTGTCTGGACCTAGCAGCAGGGCCAGAGGAAGCAGGTGAAAGGTGGGTGACGAAGCAGCAGGGGCAGTTAAGACAGCAGGCTGGCAGCTGAGGCCCACGGGGTCATAAGCCAGGTGAGCCGGGCACAGAGAAGAGGGAAAGCAGAGCTCCTAGTGGGCAACAGACCAGGGGAGGAGCCGCCAGGTAGAGCAGACAGGTAGGCAGCCAAGCGGAGGCAGAGCCTACAGAGCTCCCTGGAGGTTCCCAGCCACCTGTCCTTTGCATAGGACAGTCTCCAGCCAAAGAAAGGAGCTAGATTTAGCCCCAGGCGGGAGGCAGGTATCATGGAGGGAGGGGTCCAGCTCACGGACCCCCAACTCAAGAGGGAGACCATGTGGCCAGAGCCCGAGGGTACACATACCACATTCCGGGGTGCATTCAGCTCTGGGCTGAGTCGGGGAGGCAGAGAGGGCAGGAGAGGCTGGCTACGTAAAGGTCACCGGCCAACTGGCCCAAAGGCAAACCAGGCCAGCCCCTCGCACAGTCCCGCTGTCCTGCCTTCTACAGAGCAGTCGCTGCGCCAGTGCTGGGAGGCCAGGCCGCCCTCGGCAACGACACCCCCCGGCCCGCTCTCCCGAGGGCAGAGGCCATCAAGGGACCGGCTAGTGTGGCGGGTGCTCAGGCCGGGCCGGGCTATGGGCTAGCTCAGTAATGATCAACTGTTGGATGAAGGTTGGCCGCGTGAGTGAATGAAGGGGCGAGACCGGCAAGGCCCCTGCTCAAGTGGGGGTGCCCACCCCTCCCTAAATTGAAATCCACTCTCTATCCTTTTGACCTACATGTAACTCCTAGCGTCCCAACAACTCCTCTAGCAGCCGAGGTCCTTCGTTGACTCACCTGCCCAAACAAACAAACATCCCACATACTTTTACTGAGCCCCACGTGTGCCAAGCTGGTGCTGGGACACCCAAAGGAGGTGTGGGCTGGCCTAGGGCACCCCCAGAACACTGGGTTAGGAAGTGGCAATGGAGGGGTGAGGGAGGAGAGAAGGTAGCATGAAGAACAGAGGTGGGAACGAGCAAAAACAGGAAACCGGAATTCAGAATAGCTGGAGAAAGGGGAGCATCTCTGGGTCCTACTCATCCTCTAGGATCCCACCTGGCTACAGCCTCCTCCTCCATCACCGGAGCCTCCAAGGTTGACTTAAGGATGGATGTGGAGAAGCGTGGGCTCTGGAGGTCAGGGGTCAACCCAGGAAGTCACCCAAGACCTCTGAGCTGGAAGAGTGGGACACAGGGTCCCACGTGAACAAGTGCACAAGCAGGTGCCACCCCTAAGGGAGCCATGAGCTCAGACCCCTCTGCTGGTGAACACAGAAAAGCTAGAGACCAGTGGGCCCAGAAACCCAAGCAGGCGGGGATGTGGGAGCCAGTTCCCCTAGGGCAGTGATGGCGAACCTATGACAGGCGTGTCAGAGGTGACACGCGAACTCATTTTTTGGGTTGATTTTTCTTTGTTAAATGGCATTTAAATATATAAAACAAATATCAAAAATATAAATCTTTGTTTTACTATGGTTGCAAATATCGAAAAATTTCTATATGTGACACGGCACCAGAGTTAAGTTAGGGTTTTTCAAAATGCTGACACGCCGAGCTCAAAAGGTTCACCATCACTGCCCTAGGGCCAGGCAGTTGGGGCTCCAGGAATAACACAAACCCCCAAGATCCTGGCCAACTAATGCCTTCCACCCCTCCTCAGGTGCTCAAATGCTGAAATACCGGTGACCTTGGGCTTGTATTTTAATTATCAGTATGAATTTGAGGTGAGAAGGGTTCTCTGGATTTTTTTTTTCCCCTATTAAAATGCATCCTCTCATTTAGAAACACCAGAAATTGTTCTATTCCTTTCCACTCCAGTCCCCTCATCTGGGCAACATCTGGGTCACCTCTAAGGTAGGGCCTTCAACCTTTTTATTGGGGAGACAGATGAGAGCTGGTTTTGCTAACTTGGGAAGAGGGCAGAACTCTGATTCGGGCCTTCAGCTGACAGGTAAGTGAAGGGAGAGGCGTAAATTTCCTACTAATCAAGTTTTCTCGCTCCCAAGCACCGCGCTTCCCTCTTAGTTTTTTTCCATTTGGCTGCAGGTCTGGCCAGAGCCTGAAGTGTAATTAAAATAACCTAATTTAACTGATTGATCTACCTCGGGGTGGGAAATGTCCAGAACTGGAGACACACAGGGCAAGTTTCAGGCTCTGGCCAGACCTGCTGACATTAACGGGCAAGGGGGAGTTCAAGTATCAGGATAGAAGGGGGTTCAGGTGGGAAGCAGGCCGTATGAGAGGGGATAGGACATGTTCTGATGCAAGATCTATTGTAAAGTCCCCTTGGCAATCCTCTGGTGCTCTGAACCTCACTCTCCTCAGAATGCGGGACCAAAGCGTGAACCCCAAACCATGCCCTTTGGGGGGGGGGTGCCTTTGTGATAATCCCCCGGGCCCTACACCTACACCTGTGAGGTGGCATGCTTTTCATGTCGGGTGGATGCTGAAACAATGAGGTGCATGCTGGAGTGGGAGCCCTGCACCCCATGTCCTCATCTGTGAGTGAATCCCACAGGCAGGCAGCCCCTGGCCCAGTGCAGCTGCCCGCCGGGCCCAACAAAGGAAACTTCTGCAAAGCAACCCTCTCCCCAAAGCCGCCTTCCACGTTCAGCCCCACTCAATGGGCCTCGCCAAGGCTGAAACGAGGAGCAAAGGAACCCTGGGCCCCGGCCCCGAAATTACAAGTGTGGCCTTGGGACCATCGCCTCTGCCCTGCAGACGGCAGTTCACCTCATTATGATAATCAGTGTGTTTTTCCTTCACAGACAAAGAAGGCTCCTTATGAGAGGAACACTGGAGCCCAGCAGCTCCCTCATTAGCGTCTGCAGCCTCTTCCTTGACAAGGTCCAAGACTAGCCCTGTGTTCATTAAGGGAAAAGGGCGGAAAGTGCAAGGAAACTGAAAAACACAGCTGGGGGGAGGGGAAGGGCTTTCTGTTGGCCATTCATTCATTGAAAGACTATGTGTACCTTCAGGACTTAATCACCAGCCAAGGGGCCAGGGAGAGTTTAACCAGGATGAAGGCGGTAAAGAGGTTAAACTTGATAGGAGTTAAAATCCCAAAACGGGGCAATTTGATTTGAAAGCTTCCTGGGACTTGTCACTTGGATCATTAATTTAAAGCCTGTTTCCTGTTTATTTTAGCCCAACCCGACACTAGAGGAAACTTTTCCCTAGATGTGTTTTCCGCCGATGTTAATATTTTCTAAGTCCCCTTCCCTACTTTATTGTCTTTGGTGCCTTTTCTCATTCTTTTCTTTCTCTCCCACCTCTCCCTCCCCCCTCCCCCCCACTTCTTTCTTCTCTCTATGGCCCTCCCCGTGGGAACTTTACCTGTAAGAAAATCTGTTGGTGACTCTAATTGAATTTTCTCACGAATACTTTAACGACCTTATTTCAAGTCCCTCAAATAGTGTCTGGTTCTTACCTGCAAGGTAGTTCGCCAGACCTGCCAGGTGAACATTATTAATCCTATTTTGCGACTGAGAAAGAAGTGGCTTGGAGAAACTGACCTAACTTAGGGCCTCAGCACTAGGTGGGTCAAGCCAGGACTCAACTCCAAGGAGGGATGGTGAAAGGCAAGGTCCAGAAGTTGGGAGCTCTGGCTACGTGAGGTCCTACGAGAAGGGATGCTGGGGCAGGTGTCCCTGTGGATTCTAGAGGGAGTGTGTGTCAATAGGTGTGAACCAGGGCCCAAGAGCCACATGAGAAAAAGACTGGAAATGTGTCCGTGTGTCCATGAGCTGGAAACTACCCAGGTTTAAGCTACAGAAAAGTCATTACCTTAGTGAAAGCCGCTCGACGGAGTAGAGAAGACAGGAAGCAGTGGGTTGAAGAGGAAATTGGAGGTGAGGAAGGAAGACAGCAAGTGGAGACAGGCCTTTGGAGAAGCGTGGCTGCGAAAGGAAAGAGAGAGATGGTAGTGGCCAGACAGGAGGACAGGAGGAGCCGGAGGCTCAGGCTGCGGAGAGAGCAGTTAGGAAGACGGGGGAGGTAACTGGAAGCTGGAGGTGAGACAGGAATGACCAGTGCAGAGGACACCTCTTCCTTTACAACGCAAGGGGGGTGCAAATGTGTGTGGACCCCAATCTGAAGGGCCCCTTGACAGCCTCGGATCCCCTGGGAGGCGGTAGGCCAGCCCCGGGTCGGGACAGGGAGTTGTGAGGTTCAAATGAATTGACAATTGCAAAAAGGCCTTTGCAAACGGCAAAGGGAGACTTAGCGTTCACTGTATTTACTCGCTGGTAGTGGGAGGCCTGAGTTTACAGCCCACTCAAATCTCACTGGGGCCTGGATTTCACTGACCATAAATTATGCGTCCTTACATTAAGGATGTAAAAAGCAGTGGCAAAAGCCTCTGGAAGACAAAAGGTTCCCTCCTAATAGCCTGGATTAACTCAAAGCAGATCTCCGCCCACTTCATTCGTCACCTTCCAAGTCACCCTTCCACCTTCATTTGCCATATAATCCAATCAGGCCCTTTCAGAGGCCCGGGAGCTATTGTCTACACCAAGCTGGGCTTCTCAAAGCGGCCTGAGCTGTTTTTGTCTTGTCTGGACAAAACTGCTTGGCTTAAAAGGGGACGAAAAAAAAGTGCTGGTCAAATGAGGACCCCAATTAGCTTCCAAGAGACTGTTTGCATCATCTTTGTGTCACGTACCAGGCCTGGTGTGCTGGGCATATTGTCGGTGTTCAGAAAAGGTTTGTTGAATTAATTCTGTTTTTATTCATTTTGAAATTTATTTATTGAGCGCACACACTCACAGCACCTACTGGGTGCTAGCCCAATTACTAGGGCTGGGCATGCGAACAATCAGTGTTAAGGACCTTGCAATTTCCACAGCAATTTGCAAAGCACTTTCCTAGTAGTTACATCATTTGGTCTTCAAAAGCACCGTGTGGGGTAGATAAAGGCGGGTGGGTTTTTTTTATTTTTAATCCTCATTTAGACCATGAAAGGAACTGAGACCTGGAGAAGTTAAGCGACTTGTGTAAGGTCACACCATTATTGAGGTGGAGCCAGCACATGGTAGCAGCATTGGGGCCACCCAGACCCCCAAGGCCACCCTAGGCAGTTAGGATTTCAGACGGTCCTGCTGTCAAATGCTTGATTAGAAATCAAGAGCTCTGAGTCTAACTCTGGGCCAGGGGGGTAAGAGGTAGCTACAATGTCACCCAGGGTCCAACTCTGACCCCTCGTCTTGCCAGCAGTTATGACAAAATACTTACGCTCCTCCAGCCTCAGTGCCCTCACTGTAAATGTGAATAAATCCTGTCCCATAGAAGGGCCATTCAATCCCCACCCACCTTTATAAAATTACCCAAGTCAAGGCCAAATTCATTCTTATCTGTAAATGATCATCACCTATATGTCTGACATAGAAATAACATAGTCAAAGATCATAGAAAGTGCTCTGGAAATGACTGCATGCATAATTGATGTTCCTATTCAAGTCAGCCCATCACCCTTCTTGGTGGCGCCCTACCTGTGCAGGAGAGCCCCGTGGACAGGGGCTGTCGGAGAGCTGTGGGAAAATAAACAAGAGGCATCAGACAAGTGACACGGATGGGGATGGACTGACCTATCAAACTTTCAACAAATGTTTGCGGAACACCTCCTCTGTGCCCAGCCCTGCCCCAGGCTAATTTGGCTCATTTAATACTCACAACAACCCTAGGAGGTTGCTCTTCTCATCACCATTCCCCGGAAAGGACGGGGATGCCCATGACGTCAGGGCTCATGCTCATTCCAGAAGCCCACCACGGCTTTGGAATTGCCAGTGAGATGCTGGCGGAGCCCTTGGCCCAGGTCCCCCTCCTGAGAAGTTCCCAAAGGGATCCTTCTATTCAGGACATCATCCGGGCAACAATAGGGTCAGCTGAGAAAAACTGACACCTTCTTGGGGAGGGAAACACTCCAGGTCGCTGGCATATTAACACAAGCAGAGACTTACAGGAAAGTATTCATAGCAATAGGCACAAGCATAGCAAAGGTCAGGGGTTAATGTCCAATGCCCCCTCACTAGGGCATTGGATTAAGTCTTTAGCCAAGAGGAACAGCTGGTTGGTCAGTTCTGGTCCTCTTCAGCCTCCGTGGTCCTGGTCCTGGGGGGTCTCTGCCAGTGGCTGCTTGGTATGCGGGTGGGATCCAAAAATGGGCGCTCCTGAGGTCTTCTGCAATTGATCAAAGGTTAAAGAAACCACTTAAAAACCCAATTCTAGGTACTAATTAAAATTTAAATGAGTTAATTATAACTAAAACTAATTAGTTAAAATTTAAAATTGTCCTTTAATTGCTCATGGGTCTGGGGGTAGTGGGAGGAGTGTGGCAGGGGTGGATTTGGCCGCCATGTTGTACATAAACCACCACAAGGAGGGGTTGCATACCATAAGGTGAAGATGAGCAGCAAGCACCTTGGCAGCAGCTGGGCATCGACAGGTGGTCCTTGAAGACAAGGAGGTGAATGGTGATGTCATCCCTGAAGAGAGAACCTATAGCATGGGAGGGGGCCATATTAGAAACCATCTTGATGACCTCTAATGGCCAGCGCAGGAACAGCAGAGAGAGGGAGGGGGCAGTCAGAGGGAAAGGAGGGGGGAGTGGAAGAGAAAGGAGGGAGGGGTGAGGAGGGAAGTGGGAGGGGTGAGGAGGGAAGAGGGAGGGGTGAGGAGAGAAGAGGGAGGGGTGAGGAGGGAAGAGGGAGGGGTACAGAGGGAGGAAGGAATCAGAAAGAGGAGGGGGTAAAGGGGGGGATGAGGGAAACGGGAGGGGAGGGGAAGGAGAGAAATGGGAGGGGTCAGAGATGGGAGAAATAGGAGGGGGAGGAGGGAGAGCAGAAATGGGAGGGGAGGAGGGAGAGAAGTGGAAGGGGAGGAGGGAGAGAAGTGGGAGGGGGTAAGGAGGACTTGATTGACAGGACACAAGTGTTAACTGTGCGCATGCGCAAACTCAAGCCGGATTTGGCGGGCTGAGAACATTTAAAGGCACAGACCGCTAGGGGGCGCACAGTCAGCTCCAGAGCCCAAGAGCACAGCCACCTGCGGAGGGCGCCTCTCGCCCCTCCCGTGCCTGGCCCGCAGCTGCCAGGGCAACAGCTGGCATAGGATGGGCGGGAGAGCGCCCAACAGGTCTCAGGCTATGAGGGTGGGCACAGCCCACCCCAGCTCATCACACAAGACCACTAAGTCCACCAAAATGCAGGCACTCCATCACCAGCCAGAATCCACCTGTGGACATGCGGCAGCACCCCCACGCAACCGCCGAGAGGGCCTTCTGTGTCTCGCAACAGTGGGGGTCACCAAAGAGATATGAGGATATCAAGAAAACACTCGCCATAAGGGTCTTTCCAGAACATGATTCCACTTTTAATAAGTAAAAACACAGAAAGCTTGGCCCCGACCTTCGGTAAGTCCAATTAAACAAATTAAAACGTAAAAGATCCGGTTCTCAATACAACACTTTCACTCATTTCAGTGGTCTCTGGACACATGATACAAAATATGGTATTCTACAAAATAATATAAAGGCGGCCAAAACCACCGCAACTCATCCAAACCACCATTGCCCCCCGCCCCCCCCGCCCCAATCTAGCCTCCCTCCCTTCTCCACAGCAAGAATTCCAAGACCCCGCATGATGGCGCCTAATTGACTACTGCATGGCCTCTTCATCCTGCTCAAATGAGCCACACCTTCCTGAGATCCTCAAACCGAAAACCAAATGAAATAAACTAATCCGCGTCCACGCATTTCCACGACCCCCAAGTCACGCAACCAGTGTGGATCAGGGCATCTCCGCCCAGCGCGAACCCTGCAGCCGTTCCCCAGTGAACCTAGGGATCTTAAAACATTCCCCACTTGGGTAATCAATACAGAATTCTCCAGTAAATCTCACGCCTGACCCCCTCCAGCAGAAGAACAAAGGCCACCTCCCCTCCCCACCCCGCCCCCCAAAATTCCGCAGTGCCACCAGCGCCCTCTGGCGGCCATCAAGAAAACATTCCAGAAACCTGCCACGTAGCAACCCGCTAGCGCCCCCCCACACACGCACACGCACGCGCGCGCGCGCGCACACACTCACACTCACACACACACACACACAGCCCGCCATCCCTGAGTGGGGAGGGGGTGGTATGGGGGGGCTTGACAGGGACAAAGGAAATGGCAAACGGCGACTTTATCAAAAATCAAAAGCCCGCAACATGTCAGAATCTTCCAGAGACCATCACGCAATGCTGAAAGGACCCTCCGACTCCCAATTCCCAGCTCACGGCGCCCAGACCTCCCAAACACACCCCCTTTTCTGCTTTTTCCTCTCTTCCCTCTTGCTTCCCAGACACAGCCTTCTCTCCACGCCAATCCACCCCCCTTTTCTCCTCTGCCAGGACCCCCAATTACTGGGCCCTCCCTCCGTCCGCCCTTCCTACAGAACTGATCGTGGGGGGCTTCTGGCAGGTTTGCACTTGGGCGCCATCTCTCTCCACCGTTAACAAGGAGGTTTATCCGAGTGAACCCAGATGATATCGGTTAGAAATTTTACTCTTCGTTTTTCACTAAAGCGGGCTCTGCACTCAATCTGTGTGCTTGCCTCGGGAATCCCTGGCGGGTAAGAACCTCTACTCCTCACGCCCACAGGCCACCAACGTGCTCACCAGAACCTGGGGGGTGGGAGGACTATGCCCAGGAGACCTTTCTCTTCGGGTGCTTTTCCCCCCTAATCCGCGGGGCATGCAGAAGGCGTCGGCCGCCATATCTCCCACCATTTGTGGTTCGAAAGGTAGCTTTAAACACAGAAAATCGGGGCTTTGGACCCCAGTGACTACGGGACACGGGATTCCGACATGGGTTTGGGGCCGATTCCTCCCACTCCTCTTCATTTAAGCCCCCACCACCCTCCCTACTCTCATGAACTGGACGAAAATGGGGCCCTGATCCCCCCCCCAAAAAAAAATGTGCCTCGAGATTTTCCTTCCTGACAGCATTTTGTTGCCGATGCTTGGGACCAGGCGAGGTGGCCACCTTTCAGAGAAGGTCCCGGCGGTTGTCCTTCAGCATGTCCAGGAGGACAGCGGCCGACCCGGACGAGGGTGTAGCCTTTATTTTGCACATCCTTTCCGCCAAGGATGGCCAACGACTCACCTGGCGGGGAGATTCTCGCGTGGGCGCCCCGGTTCTTCGGAGGAGCTGCGGCCCAGGCCAGCAAGCCAAGGCGCGCTCCATCCAGCTCGTCGCCGTCTGCGCTAGGGGCTGGCTGGGTGGGGTTTATATGGAGGCGCAGAAGGGGTGGTCTCTGACGTCAGCGCATTCTGCTGCAATGCGCTCATTTCTCCAAAAGTGATTGGCTGGAAAAATGAGCCCCCCAGATTCTATGACAAATTGCTCTAGCCGCACCCAGATTGCAGCAAAGAAGGGAGGAAAAAATTCTGCCGCAGTGCCCCTCGCCGCCATGACCAACACCCAGTGCTCACGGGTGTTTTTTCCCTCCACGAGCCCCGCTCGCCACCCGGGCCATTTGTGTGCACCGTCTTCTGAGAGAAGGGGACCAGGGGTGTTTTTTCGCGGGTGGGCCGAGGGTAGAGCGGGGCTCCAGGGGTGCTCGGTCACGCACCTGGCTTTTTCGGAACCTCTATTCGAGGAGGCATCTTAGGGAGAGAAAAGGATGCTGTCTGCGTATTGTCCTGGAAAATCACATCCCGGGCAAGATAACCGATTCCCAACCGTAAATCGGCGCCTGTCACCCCCTGTCAGCCCACCCGCCCATTTCTGATCGGTTCCCTTTGGCACGGGAGACTAGGCACACAGCACCTTCGACTCCGAAAAATAAAATAAAAAAATAAACGAGAAAAAAAACACACAAAAAAAACGGGTTTTGAGTCCAGGCTCTGCTGCTTTTTACAACCCGTGTACCCAGAAGCTGCAGTACCCCCTCCTCTGCTAGGGGGCCCGTTTCTCCACGTTAACAAGGCGGTACCCCCTAACGGGATTGTGATAGGAACCTACGCCTGAGCTTTGTCCCTCTAGGGACAGGACTTTTCGAGGTCTGTGTCCCACCTGGAGGTGAATGGGGTACCCCCCCCAAAAAAATGGAGGTGCTTTGCCCACACGTTCACTTTGGAAAGCAGCCCCCCACTCCCCTGCAGCGCCCCGGGGAGACGGGCAGTGACACATGTTGCCGCAGAGCCGGCCCGGGCCCCCGGGATCCGATCCCTAACAGGTGGCGCTCTCGGCAGCTCGGCCGGGCACCGAGGGGCAGAGCGGGCAGGGCCGTCAATCAAATGTCCTCCCGCAAAGGTCAACACGCTGTTGAAAGGGACTAAGGATCTATCTTAGGGTGACAGGTGGGTGCCAGCCGGGAGGGCGCGGATGAAGCGCCTGGTGACAGGAGAGGGGTGAGCATGAGTGATGGGTCCCCAAGGGGCAAGGGAGCGGGGCCCCGCGGGGGATCGGGTTGGAACAGCGCCCCCCGCCCTTTCTGCGGGAGGTGGGGGGGAGCAGCTTCCGAGAGCGCCCCCACCCCCCGCCCCGGGCCCCGCGGTCCTTCGAGGCGGCTGTAGCACAGACGGGGTGTCCTGGGGCAGAGACAAAGGGACAGGGCTCTTTGTAGAGGCCACGGCTAGTGACGGGGAGGTGACCATGGGCCACCAGGCCGCGGAGACACCCCGCGCCTTGGGCGCCGGGCTCGTGGGTAGATCCACGGGCGCCGAGGACAAAGTGGGCTTTGGGGGTTCACGGCGGGGAGCCGCCCTAACGTGTCAGATCATGGGAGGGAGGCAAGGACACCCCACTGGTAGCTTGGGGGACGTGCAAGGCGCCTCGGAGACGAGAGCCCCCCCAACAGGAAGGCCCGCGCCAACCACAGACGTCAAGAAAGCTTCAAAAAATCATGGCTCCGAGCATCCCCGTCAACAGGAGAACGTTTATTAGCCACGGTATTAATAGCTAGGAAACAGCCCGAGCGGCCCGGGCCAATCAGCGGCCAGGAGCCCCTGTCGTCAGGCCTGCTCGGCCAATCAGACGCCAACAGGCCGAGTTGCTAGCCTTCCCGGGCAGAGGAGAGGGGCTTGCATTGTCACGGGGGCTCCAGCTCGCCCTCCACGCGTGGGAGGCCAGTGTGGGAGCCCAGGCAGCCACCAGAGAGCGTCCATCGTCACGCACTCGGGGGTCCCTGGAGTCTGTCTTAGAGACAGTGCCTCCTGGCATGAGTTCTGCAGCCCCAGAGATCATGAGCTGACACTCTGGCAGGAGCCCCCGGCCTGGGTTGGGGTGCCTCAGGGAGGCCCAGTGGAAGGAGAAACTCCAGACATGCAATGCGCATCTCTCTCCAACAGGCTGGGCCCCACGAGGGGAGCGGGGCCTCCCAGCGCCAAGTCAGCCTCTCTTGCTTTTTTTTTTTTTTTTTCCTGGGCTCCCTGGCTCCTCGCCTGCTGCTCTGAGGTTCACAGTAAACCCTGCTCCTCTTTTTCAGGGTCTTAACTGACAGGCCAAGGCAAAGGACCCTGGAAATGATGTGTTTCTGACAAAAGTGGGGCGGGTGTGCGTCCCAGCGCTGCCCCCTCCGATCTGGGAGGCTGGGGTCCAAGCCCTTCTCCCAGGGCCCCCTATGTCCTCATCTGGAAAAAAGAAAGAGTTGGACAAGATGGTCCCCAAGGAGCCTTGCAGCCCTGCTTTGCTTGATTTGAATGTATACATCAGGCGAGTCAAATGTCTTCCAGAACATTGTGCCTGACAGTAATTAGTATCAGGTGTGCCCTGCAGCCCATGTGGTTACTTCATCACGCTGCTTTTCTTTCCATTGTATTTTATTTTAAACAGAACTCCATGGCAACATGTGTATTCTTCTGGCTCCCTAAAAGAAAGGAAGAAAGAAAGAAAAAGATAGAAAAAGAAAAAGGCTGCTGTAAACGGATCTTGCTGAGTGTGGTTTAACCACACTACAAAAAAAATTTAAAAAAATAAGAAATCCATATGTTTAAATGTTTTTGTTGGCTTTTCTCAAGCTCAGAACCTAACTTTTAAAATATTTATTGGTCCAAAGCAATGGAAGAAATAACTTAAAAGAGCCAATCTATGGTAATCTCTGGATCCCAACGGTTCCTCCATGCGAGCGGTATCGGGCATGCTTTCCTCGCTCGAAAAAGACCTTGGAGGGCTCAGATTCATATCTATAGGGCAGAACAGACGAGGAAATCCAGGTTGAGGAACGGCTCACTGTCTTTTCTGTACATGCTGAAACCCAACTCTCCTGAAGGGCCCTGGAGGAAAGCCATGTCCCAGACGCATGGCTTAGCCTGCTGCCTTTTTTTTTTTTTTCTTCCTCACGTAGATCTAATTCAAAGCACACATTTTTCTTCTTTTTTTAATTCATACTTGGGAACCCTCAAAAGCCATGTGAGCGGCCTCCTATCCACATGTACATACTTGTGGGCAAGTGTACAACCGTCCTAAGATTCAGCCAGGAACGGAGGACAAGGTCCTTCTCTATCCGTCTCCCGGGTGTGGATCAATGCGCTCTCCTCTCAAAACTATACTGAGAGCTTTTACAGAACAGGATCCCCTCTAAGCAGGCCTGAGGAACGGCTCACTGTCTTTTCTGTACATGCTGAAAACCCAACTCTCCTGAAGGGCCCTGGAGGAAAGCCATGTCCCAGACGCAGGCTTAGCCTGCTGCCTTTTTTTTTTTTTTCTTCCTCACGTAGATCTAATTCAAAGCACACATTTTTCTTCTTTTTTTAATTCATACTTGGGAACCCTCAAAAGCCATGTGAGCGGCCTCCTATCCACATGTACATACTTGTGGGCAAGTGTACAACCGTCCTAAGATTCAGCCAGGAACGGAGGACAAGGTCCTTCTCTATCCGTCTCCCGGGTGTGGATCAATGCGCTCTCCTCTCAAAACTATACTGAGAGCTTTTACAGAACAGGATCCCCTCTAAGCAGGCCTTTTCAGCCTTCTAGGTACTCTCACCGCCCCCGCCCCCTCAAAATCGTTGTGTTCTCCAGAGATCTCTCCGGGCCCTCCTCTGAAACTCCTTTCAGTTGCTGGGCTGGGTATCAAACAACAGTCCCATCCATATCCCAGGGTCCTGGGATTGATGGGGTCTTCTAGAATGCACACCAACCCACACAGCCTTTCAGGGGCCTGATTTTGCCTTCAAAATAGAGGTGAACCTCTTTAGTTGGACATTTAAGGACTCGTGTGATGGACTCACTTCTTACTTCTTTTGGCTTATCCAAATTCAACTCATACCCAAATTCCCTTCAAGTTGTATATTTGGGGGGTCGGTCCCTGCTATGTTGTGATCCTGGGGTTGGGGAGTGAGGAGCACCATGGCTGCCTGCACACTTCTGAACTTCTACCCAGGACCCCGATATCAGGAGCACTCTGCTCCCCTGAAACCTGAATTCTGGAGGCAGCGCCAACCTTTGCATAGAGGCGTATGCCGAACTGTAGATATTAAAAGACAAATAAAATTCGGCCTTTTGCAAAAGGCCAAGGATAAAGCTTACTTCCCGGTAGACCTCTGTGCTTCCAGGCAGAGCAGAGCAGAGCGTGTTGATTCTGAGGTCCGTGTACGTGGGAGAGAGTAAGCATTGCTCCTTGGGGATACTTGTCATGACCACAGACAGGGAAAAAGAACTAGAAGGTAACACCCCAAAATTACCCCGTAACACCCCTAAAAACCATGACTTGTTCTGGACAATAGATTCTGGCCATTTTTCTTTTTTCTACTTTTATGGATTTCTTTATTGGCATATATTGCTTTTATAATGTACATTTTTCTTTTTAATGTAACAATCCAAGAAGACTGGCCATTTGAGCCTCTTCCTTAGGGACCTCAAATATGTAATATTTTTCTAATAAGTAAATAAAAATCAAGACACTCAGGATACCCTGCCTGAGGAGCTCGAGGCACAGTCCCCACCAGGGGCTCAAGCGCGGGGTGTGCACCGCAGGGGCCTGGAGCCGGCCCCACAGCCACGTCAGACCTCTGGAAGGCCTCTCTTGAACCCACCACAGAGGTGAACAATTCCAAGCTGGGAACGACAACAACAAAAAATGAACTCCATTGGTTTCATTCCTGCAGGAGGGGCCTAGAAAAATCCATCGCCTAGGGAATGAGAAAGGCCAAAAAATGGGGTCTTGGCAAAGCAGGCCAGCTCCAGGGGTTGGATTTTAGAAGAAGTCACATCCCGACACCAGGAAAACGTGGCCACGTCGCTCAGCCTCGCCCCCACAGGGCCCCCCTAGCTTTGGGCGTGGGCCAGCCCCGGATTCAAGCTAGGGGTTTTCTTGGCCCAACTCCATGGAAATATTTCCTTCGTGGAGCAAAGAACTGCTTCATTCAACTGCCTGCGGCTAGGGAGGGGGCTGGCTTTACTGTGTTGACAGAGAACGCAGAGGCCTGGGGAGGGGCCCCAGAGGAGAAAATGTATTCCAGGTAGAACAGGACTGGAAAGTTTGCTTTTAAAAAAAAAAAAGAACTTTTTTTTTTTTTCAAAAAAAACCCGAAAAGATTGCTGACAGTTGAAAAACTGCCACCCCACCCAAGAGGCTCCAAGAGAAGACATTTGTTTGTACTAGATTTCAGGGAGGACTACAGCAGGGACCTGTCTTCTTAACGGCAAAGGGAAGGGGGCCAATTCCGGGCATGCTTTCAGTTTAAACATTCGAGGTCTGGATCCTTCCAGAGCCCACAGTGGGCCTCCCTGAGCCAGGCCTGGTGATAGCTGTGTCAGCGCTGGCCCAGAAGCCACCAGCTCACTAGTGGAGAGTCAAGGGCACCCAGGGGGCCCCACGATTAGATGCCCGGGCACAAAGAGGCTGTGGGGCAGGTTCCTGGGGATGAGTTGACCCTCGGTTTGTGAGACCCAGCTCCTCTGCCAATGATAGGAACGTGGAATATCTTCACCAAGAGATGGGATGGTTCATTCTCCCACCTAGTGCCATCCAGGGGAGGCCAGGAGATGGGAAAACAGCCCAGGGCAGAGCATGGCAGGCAGGCAGGTGCCACTCTGTGCGACGGCCTGTGCCGCCTTGAGTTGGTAGCACGAGTCACTCCTGGCACCTGAATTGAAGGGATAGCTTCAGGAAATCACCCGGGAGACGGCTGGCTTTTTCCCAGCTCCAGGTAGACCACTCGTCCCACCTGATGACCCTGCCACTTGTTGCCTGTGTGGCTTTGGGTCAGTTGTGTAACCTCTCTGAACTTCATTTTCATCCCCACCTCGAGAAGGGGGATAAATGCCTCCTTCCGGTGAAGATCAAATGGGGGGAAATGGTGTGCTCTACGGGGATGTGAAGTACAGCATAAGGAATATCGTCACTAATATTGTAATAACTATGTATGGTGGCAGGCGGGGTCCTAGATGTGTGGGGAGGAATCCCTTTGTAAAGTATATAATTGTTTAACCACTGTGCTGTACACCTGAAACTAATACAAAATAATATCGGCCGTCAACTGTAATTGAAAATAAAATAAAATAAGAGAAATAAATAAAAGTAAAAGGAATCCTTTTATTGTGTTCAAAGCTCCCTTGTCCCATCCTTCTTCCATAAAAACCCTCCACTTGTACAACCCCCAGGAGGGCCCTTCTAGCTGTTAGATGGGAGGCTGTCCAACAATACAGCCAATTAGATCTTTAAAAAAATAAATAAATTGTGTGTTGTGTTCGCCGTGTATCCCCAGCTATAGGGAATGGAGGGTGGGTGAAGAAACCTTCTGGTTTTCAATGTTGTTTGCATGTATTTTCTAAGAAGCATACATCTATTCTGTAATTTTAAAAAGTATATTAAATCCGCGATAACTGCTAGGTCAAAGAGCAAAGGCACCCTGTAGCCCTGCCCCGGGCACATAGGTGCCCTTCTCATGTAGATGGGGCAGCCTCGAACCCTGCGCTCCAAAATGTCGAGGCTGCCAACATTTGGGGGATGGACCCTGCCAGTCCCACCGGGGCATTGAGGAGATTAAATCACATAGAGCCTGATGCTCAGTACTGAGGCGGCACCTCCCTCCCCAGGCAGACAGCCGTGCTGCCCCGGGGCAAGCAGATCTGACAATGCCATGTTTCCCACAGGAATGCAGAACCCAGAACCTCTACCACAGCCTCCTGATTAAGGAGGAACCCATCTGGGCCCGGCAGAGGAGAGCTGTGAGCCCCTGGGTCCTGGGAGGCCCAGGACAGGGGTGGTGGCAATGCTGCTGGGGTGGCCAGGCACCCCCCAGGCCAGCCTCTGCTGTGCGCCATGTCTAGAGTCAGGATGCAGAGGCGTCTTGCAGCCTCTGCTCAACAAAAAGCGTTGTTTCCCCCTTTTGGGGGGTAACTTCACCCTCCAGGTCTGTGGGGGTGACTACGGGTCACCGTGGTGCCTTGTCCCCATCTAGCCTACCAGCTTGCTCAGGCTTATGCTCTGCAAACGCTTCGCCCACTGAGACGTGGGCTCAATGTTCAACATACCCTTTAGGTGTTTGCAGAAAGGATGAGCTTAGAGGCGCCTGCCTTTAGGTAAACGGAGCTGCCCTGGTACATTTAATGATAAAGTAAAGCAAACAGAAGCCGCCTTTCCGGAGCCGGCCTGCTCCCACTGCCTCCCAAACGGAAGACACCCCTGCCTTTCGAAACTGTTGGGGGTGGAGGGTTTCAGGAAGGCTGCTGGGACCCCAGCCCTCTTCACCCCACTGAGCCTCCGTGTCCCCTCTGCAAAAACATGAACAGCATCACTGGTTTGCTCCGAACACAGAACAAGACAGACTCACAGACGATGAAAAACAAAAAGCCTGCTGACCCATTCGGCAGGACCGGGAGGGTGACCGTCCAGGGTCGGAGGTGGCACACTCAGCCTCGACACACTTAAAACCAGCTTTCCCCCTCCCCCCCCCCCCAAAAAAAAACACAAACAAAAAACACAGCTGAGATTTTGCACTTTTAGCCTGAGTTTTGTTGCCTTTAAAAAGTGAATTCCAGATAGTTTTCATCAGGCATTCATCCATTCACTCATTCATTCAAGAAACACTAGTAGGGAATATAGTCAATAATATTGTGATAACTTATGTACGGTGTCAGGGGGATACTAGACCCATCGTAGGGATCACTGTGTAAGTTATAGAAAGGTCTGACCACTCTGCTGTACACCTGAAGCTAATGGAATATTAAATGTCAACTATAATTGAAAAATTAGGAAATAATAACATAAAATATGGCTACCATCAATGAGTCAACAAACAAGTGCTGGTGAGCATGTGGAGAAAAGGGAACCCTCGTGCACTGCTGGTGGGAATGCAGACTGGTGCAGCCACTGGGGAAAACAGTGTGGCGTTTCCTCAAAAAATTAAAAATGGCCAAAACCGGTTTGGCTCAGTGGATAGAGCGTCGGCCTGCGGACTGAAGGGTCCCAGGTTCGATTCCGGTCAGGGGCATGTACCTGGGTTGCGGGCACATCCCCAGTGGGGGTGTGCAGGAGGCGGCTGATCGATGTCTCTCTCTCATCGATGTTTCTAGCTCTCTATCTCTCTCCCTTCCTCTCTGTAAAAAA
>NW_005369964.1:2104440-2108219 GCF_000412655.1 Myotis brandtii
GAAAAAAAAAAAAAAAAAAAAAGAGAGAGAGAGAGAGAGATCTATTACCCTTTGAGACAGCGTAGAGGAGATTACTAGGCTAAGTGCAATAAGCCAAGAAGAGAAAGACAAATATCACATCATCTCATTTATATGTGGAATCCAATGAACAAAATAAACTGATGAATAAAATAGAACCAGAGAGGTGGAAGGGTAGAACAGACAGAAAAACCTCAGAGGGAAGGGAGAGAAGTGGGAAGAGATTAACCAAAGAACTTACATACTTCAATGCATAGATGCGTTGCACGCGGACACAGACAATGGGGTGGTGAAGGCTGGGGCAGGGTGGGAACCAGGTGGAAGAGTTTAATGGGGGAAAAGGGGACATTTGCCTCCTCTCAACAATAAAGATTTTTAAAATTAAATATATATATATTTAATATAAATATTATATATATAATAGATCTATTGGAACATAAACCTAAACTAGATTTCAGTAAAAAGCTGAAAGAAAGAAAGAAAGAAAGAAAGAAAGAAAGAAAGAAAGAAAGCAAGCAAGCACTGGGTGCCTAGGGCTGCACTGTTTCCCGTGTTGGGGATAGAACGACAAGTGGAGGGACAAGCTCCCTGCCTGGTGGTGCTCGGGGCGCCGGCTGCACACCTTCGTGTGGTGGGCTGGGCTGGGCTCTGGCTGCCTCTGCCGCCGTCTCAGGTGCACGAGGAGCTCAGTCCGGGCCCTGAGAGCAGTGAGTGCCCCCCACCCTCCCTGGGAGCAGGATCAACAAGGGGGGGATTGTCCGTTGAACTAGGAGGGCCAGTTGAGGGGGAGCTGGGCCGCCGTGGAAAGCTGGCACCTCCGCCTGCTGGCTCTCGGAGTATCAGGAATTCTGGGCCCACGTCCTTTCCCGACAGTCTGGCCTTAGGTATGTTTCCCAGAAATCTCACTGTTTACTCTGAGGGGCCTCCCAGAGCAGAGGCCTCCAGCTCCTGCTCGGGGCTGTAAGTCACTTTCTGGCTGGGTCCCGGCACCGATGTCTCAGAGCGTTGAACGTATGGCCACGCGGCCGCCCCACAGATCCAAGCAAAACTGTCTGGCTGCCCGGCCTGAGCGTCCTGAAAGGCCTCAGTGTACACCCCGGCCCCCGCTTTGGGGGCACGCACGGGGCCCACACACACACACACACACACACCCCCCGAGCAACCTGCACAGACCCAGGCCGGACCTACGGCTGGTTTCCGCAGCCCAAATCAGGGCCTTATTTGGAGAAACCTGAGTGGACCTGGGCTGAAGGGGTCAGGGAGGGTATCAGCTGCCTGCCCCCCAAGGCTGGACAGGAAGCCAGGTGACAGCGGGGGCAGAAAGTAGAGAGAGGAAGATAAGGCCAGGGGCAGAGGGGTCAACACAACAAGCAAGCCCGCTCCAAGCCTGCTCTGGGGAGGGGCTGCCACAGGGAAGAACAACCGCATGAAACAGGAAGGCTCCTGACCCCCAGGACCTTGTCTGGAGGATGGACGTGCAGGCCGGCACCACCTGGGAGGGGCAGATGCGGCAGAAATGTGGACCGACAAGCAGGACCAGGTCAGGCTCCACCACCTGAAGCCGCTCCGTTTCCGGGCTCAGTCACTGTAATCTCTGGTCAAAGCACAGGGTCATCGGGGTCTTTTAGTACAGAAAGGAGAACAAAGGCTCAAAAAAAAACCCGCCCAAATAAATAAAGCAGAAGACAGGTGCCAGGAACCTGGGGGACACGCTACCCCTGTGTGTGCCATGCCCCATCCAATGGGCGACATGGGCTGGCCTCCCCAGGGTCCTTACACATTCTTTTTTTTTTTTAATCTTTTTTATTTTTTTAAACCTTTATTGTTGAAAGTATTACATATGTCCCCTCCCCCCCATCGACCTCCTCCAGCCCACCCAGGCCCTCACCACGCCACTGTCTGCATCCACACCTTCTTTTTTTAGATGTTATTTATTTAATTGATTGGGGTGACATTGGTTAATAACATGATGTAAATTTCAGGTGTAAAACATTATCCTCCAACATCTGTATAGTCTGTTGCGTGTAGTCTCCCATCAACAGACTTGTTTCTTTCTGGTACCGTCTATTTGACCCCCTTTCCCCAATTCACCCTCCCCCCCCCTTCCCTCTGGTACCACCATTCTGCTGCCTGTATCTATGAGGTTGTTGTGAATTAAGAGCCTGATTTGGGGTCCAGGAAGGCAAGCCCGCAAGGCTGTGCCCCTCCCGCTCAAGAAATGTGTGAGGGTCTGTGTTGGACCAGAAGACACTGCAGCCTTTCAGGGACACCCCTGGGCAGCCCCAGGTTCCTGGCAGGTCTCCGGAAGCGGGGCAGGGCCCTCAACAGAAGTTGTTGCCACGCTCCCATATGTTAAAGACTACCCTGTGCCTGCATTTCGAGCCCCAGTGGGAGGCAACTGGAGGCAGAAACAAGATGGGAAGAACTTGAGCATCTGCTCTGGGGCCCCTGGAGTCAAGTCATGACAGCCTCAGTCTGAAGGCTACCTTCCTGGCGGTCTGGGCGCCCAGCTCCCCCCTCTTCCCCCCACGGCAGTCCATGCTCAGCAAAGTACAGATGCAGAATGGTGTTCCCGAGATGAGGGTCTCACACTTAAACCCATATTCCCTCTAAATAAAGGGAAAAGCCCAGGGCCATCCGTCCCCCTGGGAGCCAGGGTTCTCTTGTCCCCAGCAAGGCTGTGCTCTGGCTGACCCTTGCTCAGTCGGGTTCAGCCTTGGGACTCTCCAGCACCCAGGGGTGGTGGCCATGGGAGTCCGGGTCCCAGAGGCCAGCACACCCCCCAGGGGGCCTGCAGAAAGTAGAAAGTAATGCTGGCTGAAGACCCCATCAGAATGTCCCCATCGGACTTCTGTTTATTTAAGATTTACATTCTTTTACTAAACTACTGGGAGACTTAACTACCAATCATTTAAAAATGCTCCCACCCCCACCCCCATCACACACACACAGGCTCGCTCATCAACGACGTGATGCCACGTCTAAATGAGCAGGGCTTTCTGGAGGGCAATCTGGCAGCACGGAACAAACAACTCGCACCGGAGGAGCCCCAGCCCAGCCATTTCCTCTAGAAATGGCTCCCGCCGAAACGCCTGCGCCCGCCCTCGCGGGAAGGTGCCGGGCGACCGGGTCCTTCGGGCTTTTGGTACCTCTGAGCGGCTCATTTAATCCTCGCCCAGGAGGTGAGCTTCATCATGCCTGTTTACGGATGAGGAAACTGAGGCGCAGGGCAGCCCTGGCATTTGAGCCGAGAGGCACTGCTCCCTGCTGCATGGCAGTCACGCAACAGGAATTCCTTTGGGTCCAGGAATGTTGAACGGAGTTGTTGGCCGCAGGGAGACAGAGAACCTCAAAGGAGGTAGAAGGTCACCTGAGCACCGTTTCCCAACCTGGGAGTTATCTGTGTCCCCCCCTCCAGATATGATAAGACTTCAAGGCTCCTCTCTGGCACCGGACGGGGACATCTTGGCGTCTGGCTGGCACTTGGCCAGCACCGTGGTGCAGGGAGCTCCTTGCAGAAATGAGTGTGAGTTGACCTTCCAAAGAGGACCTCTGGGTAACCTGGGAGGAAGAAAGGCCTGCAGTGTCCACTCCAACCCTTCAGCAGTATGAGGAGGGGGGGGATGCCGCCCCCAGGATCGGACTATTGTGAGGTGCCTGTCGCACCACAGGGAGTCGCGGTGAAGCGCTAGGAACGCCGGCCCCACGATGTGCCCAACGCCGTGTCGGCCATCGCGGTGTGCACACAGCCCCAGGCTGAG
>NW_005369964.1:2108852-2112688 GCF_000412655.1 Myotis brandtii
CGCTGGGACCGCGGGCACTGCGGTGAACTCGGCTGCGCCACAGGGCAGCGAGCCTCGGTGTGCCGGTCAGGGACTCTCGCGGGCCCATAAGTGGTTCGAAATCGCTAGACCATTCGACCTATCCCATTTCCAAAGCCACCAAGCAGCCCAGGCACGCATCCGCACACCCCAAAGTCATCTTTCCACTTGTTCAAAGGGTGAGGGTGCCGGCCAGAAGCGCCCAAAAGGCTTCTGGCAGTTTTGGGGTGAACCCCTGGGGTGCTACACCTCCTCTGAGACTCACAAATCCTGAATCTCATTCCTCAGTCCTCAGGGCTGAGCGGGGAGAGGGGGATGGGCTGCCTTCAGCCTCACCCCTTCTCCCAGAGCAGACACAAGTCATTTGCAAACTAGCAAGACCAGGCTGGGGGCCTGAGAACTCCAGGCTGGAGAGCCTCTTCGCCTTCTTAAGGGAACAGTGAGCGAGGCCAGCTGGAAGCAGCCTGGACCCAAGACCACCCCCCCTCAGGGGAGTTAGTTCTGTTCACTTCCTGGGCTAGGTCACACCACCTCTTGCTCCAGGCTGGGAGAAGGAGCCCCCCGGGTTCCGTGGGTGTTCCTCGCTGCCTCCTGGGGCCCGGGAAGGGGCTGCACCCCATCCCAGGCCCCAGGAGGGCTTTTTGGGGATCCCCAGGGAACCATTTCAGGCCTCCCCGTACAATTTAGCGTGACTTCGGGGATTGTGTTCCAGATTTCTGTTCTCATTTTTTATCCTCCAACTCTGCCCAGCAAAGCTCCCATCTTTCCCTTTTACAGAAGCCTCAGCTGGGGTGCCCCGAGGCCCAGAGACCCGCCCCGACTCCAGCTCGGCGGACTTGGAAGCGCCAAGGGGGAGGGCAAGGCTCTGGACCGCCAAGCATTTCTCCTCACTGCCCCAGGGAAATTGCTGACCTGGGAATTGCATGAGATGGTCAGGGCCCACCATACGGGTTCCTGCGTAATAGGCCCTCCTGGCAGACCTGGCGAGAGGCCAATGTCAAGAGTCAATGTCCGAAGGAAAAGGGCACCATACCGGGCTGACTAGGCGCTTCCTGTGCAAGTCAGAATGACACAGCAAAGCCTCATGCAATGAGCCAGGGGCCCGAGAATCAGTCAAGGTGAGACTTCACTGAAAGACACAATTGTCGTGAGAACCTTAACCCGATGAGACAGGCATTTCAGGGGGTGCCGAACCGCTCCCCAGTGAACCCCAGTCTTCCCTCACACCAGCTCTTCTGTCTCCTGACAGCCTTGTTGCCCTCCCTTCTGGAAAAGCAAGACCCAGGGCTCTGTTCAGTGCTGGGGAACAAGAATCGCCCCTCCTGAGACTAGCACAAGGCCTGAGTCCCAGCAGCTTCGTGTGTAGGAAATAGTGAAGGTCCGCCTCCAAGGGATGGAGCGGCCCACACAGGAGCGTGGGTGTGCGAGATGTGAGCGTGCGCCTGCTCACGTGTGCGTGGGTAATAGTGAGGCTGGCCACAGCACAGGGCATGGCTCTCAGCTGTGTGCTAGTCAGAGTAGCATACGCAGCTGGGCATCGGACCCGAGCACCACCAGCAGCGCCAGGCCTGCACCACCTCTGCTCTGACAGCTCCGAGGGCTGAAGTCGGCCTGGGAATGGGAGATGAGGCTGAGCCACCCTCGGACGCCACCATCCCCCACTTTGGGCTGTTGATTCACTGGTAACCAAGAGCCTTGGGGGAGGGTCAACGAAGAGTCAAGTATCAATTCCTCTTGAAATGCTGAGTTTCAGCTGGGGGAGGTGCAGAACGAGGGCCTGGAGCAGTGTTGCTACAGCCGCTCAGCAAATACTTGAGTCTTGCACAAAGTGGCCCGAGGCCCGTAGATAACCCTCAAAATCGAGAATCCCGGACGCTGTGAAATCACGAACCACGGCGAATTGTGGTGAATCACTGGGCTGCCGAGAAACACACCCTAAGGACCAGGGGGACAGGGCAGATCAGCGTGGCCAGTTACAATGCTGAGGACTACCACGCGGCGGACCGCGGGCAAGTGGCCGGACCGCGGCAACGGGCGAACCATAAGCACGGCAATTGTCGTCTCCTCTCCCAGACCCACACACAAATCAATCCCTGATTGAGGCCGGGGCATGAATATCACCCTGACTTGCAAGCTGCCCAGCAGCCCACCCTCAGAGATACAGGTGCCGCACTTCCTCAGATTCCCAAAACTCAATAACTTGGGCGCCAGGCCTAAAAGAGCAGGGCGTCACAGACCGCATTCTTGGAGCAACACATAAGGCCAGTGGGAGAGTCATTTGCAAAAATGCAGGGCCAGCAGGGGGGCAGCCCCATCCTTGGAATTCAGGAGATGAGTTGATCTATTCAACTCTAGTCAGTCCTTTTTTTTTCTTAAAGGAACAGGGCATCCCTGGGCAGGTTGGTAGGAGCAGCTCTGAGGATGAAATTTATGGAGTTCATTTTGGTGGCAGGTCAGTTATCGCTCTTCTTGTCCTCTCCCTCACCCAGCACGTGGGGGAGGGGTGGGGTGGCACAGAGCGGACACTTAGGAGTAGCCCCAACAAAGCCATTCTGGTGACACTATCGTCCCCAGACTTGGGGAGAAGCCTGTGTGATCCCCCACACCTCACCTGTGGTCCCTGAGGGGGTGGTTCTGGCACACGCATACAATTAATAGTGTTTTCAGGAGCTGTACCCTGACATTTATTTCCTTTATTCAACTCAACAATGCTAGGAAACGGGTCATATTCTTCAAGTTTTGGAGAATCCCACACTGGCTTCTCTCACAAACTGACCAGGTACTTGGTCCACACATACCATACAGGAAAAGAATTGGGGGTACAGATGGGATCTCAGCAGGAGGGCTGGACCTTTGAGAAACCCGTGAGCAATTTTCCTAAGTTAGGGCAAAGGTCTGGGACACCTTCCACTGCAGAATGTCAGGAGATCATTGAGTGGCGCTCATGGTTGTGGGCCGGTGCCTCACCCTGAGAACCAGTGGATCTGAGAACGGCGGACACCCGTGAAGTTGCAAATGGGGTGCATGTGGGTGAATCACAGGGAGCTGTTCTGTAGAGAACGGCCTCCAAACTAAGAAGGGCCAGGAAGCCCGGGCACTGCAGACCCAATGTCGCAATCACAACGCAGCAGGATGACGGTACCACGGACCGCGGCAACGGGCGAACCCCGGCAATGGGCGAACCCCAACCACACACCTGGCTGTGCTCTTTCTGGCCAAAGTGGTAGTTGATGGTTTTGGAGGAAACTGCAGGTGCCAAACTTCCCGCAAAGACCCTTATCTCCATTTCTTTGAGCCTAACACTCAAGGACATTCTCACTCTCCGGGCGGGCCAGCCTCAGGCAAGGAGAGTCATTTGCAAAACAGTAAGGGGAATGCAAGCCTCCTCCGGAATTCTTTGCCTTTTGAGTTTTCTCTTAAAGGAACCGAGCTTACTCTACCGCCGCAAGGATGACATTTACCTAAGTCGTCCTGGAGAGGTGTTGCGCGTACGACTACTCTTGCCCCCTCACCCAGGCAGGAGATGCACTGAGAAAACCCCAGACATTTAGGCGCAGCTGGAAACTGGCCCCCAGATCTGGAGAATGGCCATGCGCCACGCCACGAATCAGAAATTTGAGCAAACACCAGTGAAACCTGGCATCATGGTGAACCATGGGCACAAACCGCAGTCTGGCAGGGGTGGAGCAGGGAGTCCAGAGGAGCTGTGGTGAACCTCAGCCTCTGTGCAGGATTACAGTGCTGGTGCTGCTGACCGCTGGCCACTGGCGAACCGCTGGCCACTGGCGAACCGCGGCCAGTGGTGAATCGCGGGCCAC
>NW_005369964.1:2112877-2126927 GCF_000412655.1 Myotis brandtii
CACGGCCACTCCAACCGTGGTCCACTGGCGAACCGCGGGCCACTGGTGAACCGCGAGCCGCCGTTGAATCTTGGGTCATTGGTGAACCATGGGTCGTCGGCAAGCTGTGGGTCACTAGTGAACCGCGGGCCATTGTTGAACCATGGGTCGCCAACAAGCCGCGAGCCTCTGTTGAATCGCGGGCCACCAGCTACCGTGAGCCGCCGTTGAACCACGGACCACTGGTGAACCGCGGCCATTGGCGAACCGCGGGCCACTGGCGACCCCCAAGTCGCCGTTGGACTGTGGGCCATTGGTGAACCGTGGGTCACTGGCAAGCCGCGAGCCGCTGTTGAACCGCGGGTCGCCAGCAAGCCGCGGGCCACTAGTGAACCGCGGGCCATTGGTGAACCGTGCGTCACCACAAACCGACCGTGGGCCACGGCCGCTGGTGAATCGCGGGCCACTGGTGAATCGCGGGCCACTGGTGAACCGCGGGCCGCTGGAGAACCGTGGGCCACGGCCGCTGGTGAATCGCGGGCCACTGGTGAATCGCGGGCCACTGGTGAACCGCGGGCCGCTGGAGAACCGTGGGCCACGGCCGCTGGTGAATCGCGGGCCACTGGTGAATCGCGGGCCACTGGTGAACCGCGGGCCGCTGGAGAACCGTGGGCCACGGCCGCTGGTGAATCGCGGGCCACTGGTGAATCGCGGGCCACTGGTGAACCGCGGGCCGCTGGAGAACCGTGGGCCACGGCCGCTGGTGAATCGCGGGCCACTGGTGAATCGCGGGCCACTGGTGAACCGCGGGCCGCTGGAGAACCGTGGGCCACGGCCGCTGGTGAATCGCGGGCCACTGGTGAATCGCGGGCCACTGGTGAACCGCGGGCCGCTGGAGAACCGTGGGCCACGGCCGCTGGTGAATCGCGGGCCACTGGTGAATCGCGGGCCACTGGTGAACCGCGGGCCGCTGGAGAACCGTGGGCCACGGCCGCTGGTGAATCGCGGGCCACTGGTGAATCGCGGGCCACTGGTGAACCGCGGGCCGCTGGAGAACCGTGGGCCACGGCCGCTGGTGAATCGCGGGCCACTGGTGAATCGCGGGCCACTGGTGAACCGCGGGCCGCTGGAGAACCGTGGGCCACGGCCGCTGGTGAATCGCGGGCCACTGGTGAATCGCGGGCCACTGGTGAACCGCGGGCCGCTGGAGAACCGTGGGCCACGGCCGCTGGTGAATCGCGGGCCACTGGTGAATCGCGGGCCACTGGTGAACCGCGGGCCGCTGGAGAACCGTGGGCCACGGCCGCTGGTGAATCGCGGGCCACTGGTGAATCGCGGGCCACTGGTGAACCGCGGGCCGCTGGAGAACCGTGGGCCACGGCCGCTGGTGAATCGCGGGCCACTGGTGAATCGCGGGCCACTGGTGAACCGCGGGCCGCTGGAGAACCGCGGCCCCTGGGAAGTCACCTCTCACAGGCCGGCACACTCTATAATTCCCATTTAGGGCCTGAGGCGTGAAAAGCCTTTCTCTCTAGTCACCAGCAGCCCAATCTTGCACCTGGGCTCAGTGTTTTGGGGAAATCTTGCAGGTGCTGAACGTTGTCAGGAATCCCAAAGCTCAATTCTATAGTCCCCGGGGCTGAAAGGAGAATGCACGCTCTTTGACCAGGGGGTGGGCCTGCTCTCATTCTTTGGGGACACTTTGCCCCTCCCCATGCTCAGTCACTGGCAGACAGCCATTTACAAAGCAGCAGGAGGGCAGTTTAGTAATTCAGGAAAATGGTAATTCGGGGGAAATGGTAATTCTTTCCCAACTCGGTGGGTTTTCTCTTAAAGGGGCAGAGGCTCTCCCAGCAGGCTTAAAGGGGCAGTGTCAGGTTGAAATTTACCAAATCCTCTTGGGCGCCAGCACTTACTCATCCCACGCCTTCCCTGATGGGGGCCCACAGAGTGGGGGGAGGCCGATTTCCTGTGCACGCTCACCATGTAGAGTTCCTCATGGACCGTAGCTTTAATTGAACACAGACCTAGGAAGTGGGTCTTCTAGTCTCCTGTTTTGTAGAATCTCAAACAGGTCCATCTAGTGCAGGGAGAGGGCTGAGCTGACCCAACCTGGGGAAGACCAGCAGCGGTGGCTGCCAGGCCCTCCGCTGGGCATGATTACAAGGCAAAGGCCCGCAGCCATGGCCATTCCCCCCACCCCACCCAGCCTTTTAGCAAATGTGTGGTGCACCGAGTCCCACGCGGTGGACTGCTTCAGGTGGCCATTCAAGGCCACAGTGCCGCCGGCAGCCACGAGCGCCTGTGGGTACCAGAGCACAGCTAGGGATGAGGAGCCAGGCAACCGCGGCACCATGAGCAGGGGCAGGACCGTGCCCGGCACCCCACGGCACCGTGTGCGCACGGCAATCCTTGGCACTGCCAGGTTGAGTCACTTCTCACAACCTCCCTACAAATCTGGGGTCTGGGGCTGTCAGTGCCGCCAGGCAGCCCCACCAGGCATTTGGGCATCAAGACACCCTCAGCTCAAAGGGGAAGTGTAGTGGGCAAATATCACCCACGTGGCCCCAGAGGGTACCATAGGCCCAATTTTCCCGTGACAGCTCCGCCAGCCTCAGTCCTACAGCCCCCTCCAACCTTCCCAAGCCCCCAACCTTAGACTTTTCCAAACTAGCTCAACCAGGTAGGGGCTGGGCAATGTGAGTTCTGTCGGTCTGAAGCCCTAGTGAGTTCCTCCCCTTCGTAAAGGAACAGCCTGGAGCAGCTTCTGGGTCCAAAGACCACCCTTCCCTGGGGCGTTTGCTTCCGTTGACTTTCTGGGCTAAACCGCCAGCCCTCACCCCTGGCTGGGAGGCCCACGCCCACCCCCCCACCAGCTCTCCAGGCTCCGGAGCTGGGCCGTCACACTCCACGGGAAGCCACCGGAGGAGCCACCGGAGGACCCCCTCAGGGACCCCGGGTGTCTGGCAGTTGCCAGCTCTTCAATTCACTGTGATCTCTGGGGTCTTTACTTGGGATTCATTTCACCGAATCCTCACCACGGTCCCTGGAGGTGTGCTTGTTGTTGTCCAGCATCATAGGCGCCTAAACCAGAAAAGCGGAGGCACCCGACTTCCCGCAGTGGCCGCGGTAAGAGTGACCCCAACACTGTGACTGCCCCAGGCCTTTGTGCCGCCGAGAAGGTGAAGTGGAGGATGCAGCTCCCCAACCTCGCAGGATGGAATCCTGGAGACGGAGAAGGGGGGTGAGGGGGGGGGGGGGGGGTTGTTGGAGGCTGACATTGGGTGGTGGGGTGAAGGGGATGTTCGAGCTCTGGATGGGGACAGGTCTGGCGAGGTTGAATCCTGTAATAAGAATCCTACGCCAACGTTCTTTATGACTAAAAATTCCACTCAAAGACTTAAATGTGCCATTAGGATGGAAGTCCTCCCTGGAGACCCCCTAAGAGAATCTGTCTTGTGGAGGATGGCAGTAGCCAGAATGTGATGAGTGACAAGCTTAGGGGACCCAACAGCTCCCTGTGGACAACTGAGGCACAGGAGCTGCTGGTAGAAGGACAGTTCTTTCTCCTGCGCAGTCAGAAAGCTCCCGAACGCCGCCCCGACGTTCCCGGGAGCCTCGTCTCACTTAATCCTCCCAATAGCTCAATCAGGGAGCTGTCATAATATTTTAACCTTTAAGACAATTACAGGAATAATTCTTGTTTCTTGTTTGAAAAAAAAAAAAGACAAGAACAAACAACACAAACAAGAGCGGGCGAACGCAGCAACGGGACCGTGAAAAGCAGTATTTCTCAGCCCCATTCGCGGTCCCTCCCCACCTGCTCCAGCTGGGATGGGGAGGCGGTCTTGGGAGCTCCATGTCACCACCGGGGGGTCAGGGGACACGCTCAGTTTTAGGGTGCCCCTCCCACTCTTTCACACAGTGGAGGGGGGCTGGAAGGGAGGAGGACCAGGCAGGATGCTGCCTGGTACAGGGAGCCCCTTTGTGTCCTGTGAAAGAGGCTATCCTTCCCAGGTGAGTTCTGCTGAGGGGATGACTGATTTCAGAGAGCATGGGGTGGAAGATGAACCCCAAAATGCTAGGAGAAGAGGGTCATGGCTGACATAGAGAGAGGCCCGTTCCCAGCCCCCTTTCCCCTCCAGAAATACAAAGAGAGCCATGAATATGTGAGGGCCTCCAGGGTCCAGCTTTTTGCCTCACAAAGTCCAGGGAGCAGGTTTGCAGCTCCCCTTTAACCCCTTAGGAGATAGGAGGCAGCCGTGTAAGTGGAAATCACCGGTGAGCGAGGCTACGAGGCCTGAGGGTCAGGGCTGACTCCAGCTGAATGCTCTTCTTCTTGGCCA
This sequence comes from Myotis brandtii, assembly GCF_000412655.1. Classification (NCBI taxonomy): domain Eukaryota; kingdom Metazoa; phylum Chordata; class Mammalia; order Chiroptera; family Vespertilionidae; genus Myotis; species Myotis brandtii. The sequence continues at coordinate 2,117,203 of NW_005369964.1, forward strand.
GGTGTTGGGAGCTGAAACTGACCTACAAAATGGAGACACTTTCTGCTTCTTACCTGAGCTCTTTTTCGCCTCTCCCTCTCCCTCGCTCTCTCCTCCACCCCTAACCCCAGACCCAGGCCCTCCCTGGTCTTCCCTCCACCCAGGGAGGGCAGGGAGGGAGCCCAGACACCCCAGACCCCACAGCCCACCCCTCCTTTGTCCCCAGCACTCTACCAAGAGGGGGAGGGTTGATGAGGAAGCTGGAGAGTTGGTTGGTTCTCACTCAAACTTCTAAATAGTTGTGTGGTAGTATCTCATTGTGGTTTTAAATGCCGTTTCCTAAATAATAATAATAACATTAATATTAATAATATTAAACAGGTTTTTGTATACTTATTTGCCATCCATATGTCTTCTTTGTTGAAGTGTATGCTCCAATATTTTGCCCAGTTTTAATTGAGTTCTTTGTTTTCTTTTTAACTTTATTTCTTTAGTTAAGAGAGAGGAAGGGAGAGAAAGAAAGAGAGAAAAACATTGATTTGTTGTTCCACTTGTTTATGCATTCATTGGTTGCGCCATGTATGCGCCCTGACCGAGGGTCAAACCCACAACCTTGTGTAATCGGACGATGCTCTAACCACCTGAGCTATCCGGCCAGGGCAAGTTCTTTGTTTTCTTATTATTCAGCTTTGAGAGTCTTTCTATATTCCAGACGCAAGTTGCTTTGTGTGTTGTTGTTGTTGTTGTTGTTGTTGCTTTTCCAATAATTGATTTGCAAATACTTCCCACCAGGCTATGACTTTAAAGTATTTTTTCGAAGAGAATTTTTTTTTAAAATTTTGATGAAGTCCTGTTTAGTATGGTGTCTTAATTAAGAAATCGTAAACCAAGCTCCACAAAGGTTTCTTCCTATATGTTGTTTTCAAAGTTGTATCGTTGTGGGTTTTACATCGGGGTCTCTGCTGTGCAGTACAAGTGAGACTTCCTTTCCTGCACGTGGACATCTCCCCGGTCCGGCTCTCTTTGTCAAAGACTCTCCTCTCGTCACTGAATTGCCTGCGCGCTTTTGTCAAAAATGTGTGTAGCATGTTTCTGGATTCTCTATTCTGTTCCTTTGATCTATTTTGTCTCCCTTTAAAAATACTGTTATTGATTTTTAGAGAAAGAAGAAGGGAGGGGGGGGGAGAGAGAGAGAGAAGCACTGATATGAGAGCAAAATATCAACCGGCTGCCTCCTGCACGCCCCCTACCGGGGACGGAGCCTGCAACCCAGGCACATGCCCTGACTGGGAATCCAACCAGTAACCTTTCAGTGCGTGGGACAATGCCCAACCAACTGAGCCATGCCGGCCAGGATGGCTAGTTGAAGCCTTACATTGCCATATGAGTTTGAGAATCAGCTTAGAATAAATGGATCAATAACTATTTAAAAAAATCCTGCAGGGATTATGATTGAGATGGTGTTTTATCTATTGATTAACCTGGGGAGAAGTGACATCTTAACAGCATTGAGTCTTCCTATCGAGGACCAAGGTATATCTCTCCATTTGTTTTCACCTTTAGTTACCCTCAACAGCTTTCTCAGTTTCATTGTACAAGTCTTGCCCATCTTTGGTTAGACTTACCCATAAGTATTTAATGTAGCTTGATATTTTGGTAAGTGGCATTTTAATTTCTATTCCTGATTCTTTGTTGCTGGTGTACAGAAAAACAACAGATTTCTAATTGGTCTGGTAATCTGCAATACTGCTTAGTTTAATACTAATTCCAGTGGCTTTCTTGTGCTAGATTCTGTGAGATTCCCAACATAGGTGATCGTGCCACCTGCAAATAATGACAGTTCTTCTTCCTTTCCGATCTGAATGCCTTTTATTTCTTTTTCTTTTTCTCTTCTTTTGAAATAGAGAGGCTAGTAGGCGACTAGAACTCCCAGTACAATGTTGACTATAAAGGTGAGAACAGACCTCCTTGCCTTGTTATTGTTCTCAGGGGGGAAGCATTCAGTCCTTCGCCACTAAATACGATATTAGCTGCAAGATTTTTATAGGTGCTCTTTGTCACTTCAAGGAAGTTCTTTTCTTTTCCTTATCACTGTGAGTTTTTATCGCAAATGGATGTGAAATTAATTAAATGCTTTTCCTGTGTCTATTGAAATGTTCTTATGGTTTTTCTTTTTTTAGTGCATTAATATGATGCATTACACCGATTGATTATCAAGTGTTAAAGCAATCTTGCCCTCCCGTAATAAGCTCCACTTGGTCACGAGTATTTTCCTCTTCATATATTATTGTTTCATTCCATTTCCTGAAGTTTCACCGAGGGTTTTTACATCTAGGTTAATGAGGGACATGGGTCCACGGCTTTCCTTCTTGCAATATCTTTATCTGGTTTGCATATCAGGTAAATGCTGGCCTCAGCATACGTGAGGAAGTATTCCTCCTTCTTGAATTCTCTAAAGAGTTTGACAAGAACCGGTATTACTTCTTCCTTAAATGTTTGGTATCATTGTCTAGGGAAGCCATGGGGGCCTAGAGTTCTCTCTGTGGGGAAGTTTTTAACTCTAAATTCCATTTCTTTCATCTGTGGACAGCTAATGAGGTTATCAACCTCTTTTTCAGTGAGCTTTCACTGTTTGATTCTAGGAAGGTGTTCTTCCATATCATATAAGTGGCAGAATGTGTGTGCATACAGTGTTCACACTTAATATTCTCTTGTTATCCTGTCCACGGTGGCAGGTGTGCCGGGAGGTACTTTTCCCAACCCTGATATCAGCCACTCGTATTTTCTCTGATTCCTAGCCGCCTGGCTGCCAGGTGTATATCCCTTTGCTTCATTTCCCAGGGAAGCAGCTTCTGGCAGCATTTGGTTCTCTCCATTGTCTTTCTGTTTTACTATTCACGGATTTCTGTTTTGATCTTAGTGATTTCTTCTCTTCACGTCCTATGAGTTTAATTTGCTGTTCATTGTCTTTGTTCATTTGGAAATGGAAGTTATCGCTTTTAGATCTTTTTGTTTGTTTGTTTGTTTTCCTTTTTTGACACAGGCATTTGGTGCGATAAATTCCTGCCTCAGAGGCAGCACATAGGCTTTGAGAGGCAGCACACACATTTTGACATTCTCTTTTTTTTCTTTCATGTTTCTCCCATTCGAAACGCTTTTTAACTTTCCCTTTTTATTTCTCTTTGACCCATGAGTCGTTTGGAAATGTGTTATTTCATTTCCAAGTGCTTGGCAACGTCCCAGAGATCTTTCTGTTATTGATACTGTATCTAATTTAATCCCACCCTGGTCAGAGGATATACTTCATATGACTTCTATCCCTTTAAATATACGGATACTTGTTTTATGGCCCAGGATGTGATCTATCTTTATAAATGTTCCATGTACACTTGAGAGGAATGTGAGTCTGCAGTTGTTGGGCGGCCTGTTCTATAAATGTCAGTTATGTCAAGTTGGCGGACAGTGCTGTTCACGTCCACTCGATCCATACTGATTTTCTGCCCACTTGTTGTATCAATTACTGAAAAGGGAGGATGGACATACCCAACTATAATTGCTGATTTGTCTATTTGCAGTTCGCTTAGTCTTTATTGCATGCGTTTTTCACACTCTGTTATTAGAGGTATAAATTGGGAAGATTGTTATGTCCTCTTGGTCAGTGACTCCATGACCATTATAAAATGAACTTGTTTTTGAGCCTTGAAATCTACATGTCTGATACTAATATAGCCACTTGAAATGTCTTTTGAGTCATGTCACAGAATTGTATAAATTTTTCCATCCTTTACTTTTAACCTGTTTGTGTCTCTCTACTTGTGGTGTGTTTTTTTGTAAGCGACTTTGGGTCTTGCTTGTCTATTAATGGGGCTGCTTCGACCCTTACATTTAATGCGATTATCGATCTTAAGTTTAAAAAGCCAGCCACCTTACTATTAGGTTTCTATTTGATCCAGCTGTTCTTTGTTCTCTTTTTCCTCTTTTTTCCTGCATTCTTAGAACTAATTACGATGTTTATTATCTCATTTTATCTCCTTTGTGGACTTGCTAGCTATAACTCGTAATTTTGTCATTTTAGTCATTATTTAAGGTTTACAGTCTTCACCATTAACTTACCACAGTCAACCTTCAAGTAAATTTCACTTTACATCTAGTGTAAGAACCTTTCATACCAGACTTCATTTCTCCACCCCAACTTCCATGCTGGTGTCATACATTTGACTTTTTCATATATTATAAACACTATAATACATTAACATACTTATGTATTTATTTTAAAATATGTTTTTATTGTTTGTTTGTTTTTAGAAAGAGAGAAACATTGATGTGAGAGAGAAACATTGATCTGCTGCCTCTTGCACGCTCCCTACCGAGGATCGAGCCCACCACACGGGCATGTGCCCTGACCAGGAATTGAACTGGCAACCTTATAGTTCACAGGACAACGCTCAACCAACTGAGCCAGGGTTCATATTTTTATTTTAACCATCAACTATCTCTTAAAGAAATTTAAAGAAGGGAAAAAAGCAACTTTGACTATTTACCCACGAAGTTATCATTTTGGGTATTCTTTAATTTGTGTAGATCCTTATTTCTAATATCATTTTCCTCCTGCCCTAAGGACTTGACCTTTCTTGGCGTACTAATCTGTTGGTGATGAATTCTTTCAACTTTTGTATATCTGAAAATGTACTTTACTTTTGTTCTTATGAGATATTTTCCCCGGGTACATCAGTGAAACTATTCTAAGTGGACAGTTGTTGTTTGTTCGTTTTTTTTTCCTTTTGGTATTTTACTTTATTTTGTTACAAGTTGCTTTTTTAAAAAATATTTTTATTGATTTCAGAGAGGAAGGGAGAAGGAGAGAGAGGAACATCAACGATGTGCATGCCTCCTACTGGGGATCAAGCCTGAAACCCGGGCATGTGCCCTGACCGGGAATCGAACTGAGACCTCCTGTTTCATAGGCCCATGTTCATCCACGCCAATGAGGCGCCTTCTGGCATATGAAAGATTGCTGCTCTATTGTCTTCTTGTTTGCATCGTGTCTAGTGAGAACTTTGTATTCATGTTTAGTTTTATGTCTCTGTGGATTTTGCCTCTGGCTGCGTTTAAGATTTTCGTTCTTTATTAATGGTTTGGGGCAATTTCATTCTGATGTACTTTTGTATAGTGTTTTTCTTATTCTTGTACTTAAGGGTCATTGAGTCCCTTAGAACTGAGGGTTTATAGTTTTCATCAAATTTGGGAAAATTTGGCCTTTACTTCTTTAAATATGTTTCTGCCCCCTCCCCTTAGGGTCTTTTATCTATGTATTAGGCTGCTTGAAATTGTCCCACACTCATTGATGCCATTTTAATTTTGGGGATTATTTCCTCTGTGTGTTTCATTTTAGATAGCTTCTATTACTAAATTGTCGAGTTAATTATCCTTTCTTCTGCAATGTTTAATCTGCCAATAATCTTACCCAGTGTAATTTCCTCTCACACACGGCGGTATTCATCTCTGGAAGTTCAATTTGGCTCTGTTTTTATATCTTCCATTTCTCTACTTAACCTTCTGAACATATGGGATACAATTATAATGACTGTTTCGATATCTTCTTCTGCTAATTCTAACATCTGCGTAGGATCCAGGTCGGTTTTGAATAATTAGTCTCCCCATTGTGCGTCATGTCTTCTTGACTCTTTGGATGCTTGGCAAACTTTTTGTTTAAGCATCACCTGAGGACATGCTCAGAGAGAGGAAGGGCGGGGCGGGGGGGGGGGGAAGACATGGATGTGAGAGAAAAACATTGATCTGTTGCCTTCTGTATGTGCCCCAACCGGGGGACGACCTGCAACCCCAGGTATGTCCTGACTGGGAATCGAACCGGCAACCTTTCGGTGCACAGAATGGCACTCAGCAGCCAACTGACACTGCAGCCGGGATGGGTGCCTGGGCAACTTCGATCGGGTGCCGGACGTTATGAATTTTGCCTTGTTTGAGTGTTGAACATCTTTGGGATCCTATAGATATTCGGAGCTTTGTTCTGGGATTCAGTCAAATTACCTGGAAACGGTCTGATCCTTGTGGGTCTTCTTTCTCGAAAGTGCTGGGCAGGTGTGAAGTCACACCTTAGTCCAGGGCTCATTCTTTCCCGCTGCTGAGGCCACACCTGGTGGAGGATTCTAGCCGATATCCTGTAAACATGTGTTTTTCCAGGCTGCCGGGTAGAAACAGACACTACTCCCAGCCCCCGGGAGTGCCGGGACTCTTCCCTCTCATCCTTTTGGGTGGTTTAAGATGTGTGTGTGTTTTTTAGTTTCTGGATTTGAGCAGTTTGGTCTTTCCAACCTGAAGTCCTTTTCTTCCAGGCCCCAGGGTTTTCTCACCCCTCACTGTCCTCTGCCCTGAGAGCTCTGGCTGCCTCAGTTTCCCTCCCAGCCCCACAGCCTGGAAACCTCCCCGGGAAGTCAGCTGGGGCGGTTGTAGGACTCACCTCACTTGTTTCCCAACTTTCACTGATGTCCGGGGTCTTGAAAACCTTAGTTCCTATAGTTTGTCTGGTGGTTTTGAAGGTTTCACCTGGGAGGGTAAATGTGTTCCCATTACTCCGTTGGCTTGTTTTTGTTGTTGTTGTTAATCCTCACTGGGGGATAATTTTCCATTGATTTTTAGAGAGAGTGGAAAGGAGGGGGAGAGACAGAGAGAAACATCGACGTGAGAGACACATCGATGGGCTGCCTTCTGCATGTGCCCCGACCAGGACCAGGGACCGAGCCTGCAACCAAGGTACATGCCCTTGACCAGAATCGAACCCAGGACCCTTCAGTCCATAGGCCAATGTTCTATCCACCAAGCCAAATGGGCTAGGGCCTGTTACTCTGTCTTTTTTTTTTAAAATATATTTTATTGATTTTTTTATAGAGAGGAATAGAGTGTTCGAAACATCGATGAGAGGAACATCAATCAGTTGCCTCCTGCACATCCCCCACTGGGGATGTGCCCACAACCAAGGCACATGCCCTTGACCGGAATCGAACCTAGGACCCTTCAGTCCGCAGGCCGACGCTCTATCCACTGAGCCAAACTGGTTAGGGCTGTTACTCTGTCTTGACCAGAACATTCTGGAGATGTCCTCTCGCCTCCCGGTGTCCACCTGACCACTATTCCTGCAGCTCTATTATGTAGCTCCCATTTATCCTGACAAGAAGGCTGGCACCTGTGCAAACGCCCCCCCTTACTTTCTTCAGAAAACCGAGAAGCTACGGGCCCGGCCTCTGGACGCCAAACCCTCCAGCCCCATCTCAGCAGAACTGCACGGAGGCGGCAGCAGTCGTGACAGTCACGCCGGACGAGGGCCAAAGTGTGGACCGCCTGGCGGTGTGGGGAGGTGGTGCTTGTGGACACAGCAGGGCAAGGACAGCCCCCCAAACAGGTTTGACACAACAGGAGGCAGCAGGTCTGTGGTGGGGACTCGAGGGGAGAGTGGCAGAGATGGGGAGGGGTGAGGCTTTCTCCCCTGGCCCGGAAGGGGGACCCGGTCTGGGAGGGGGCAGAGCAGGGCCCTGTTGCCCTGGCAAAATGGCAAAATTTGTTCTTGAAGGTGCCTCTTGCCGCTGAGCCACAGTGAGGCCTGGAGTGTGCACATACACATACACACACACACACACACACACACTTGGTAGAGCTGAGGCAAGGCAGGCTGGGCCTCTCGGGGCCTGGAGCCCGCACAGCCGAGCCCGGGCGCTGCCAGGGTATCAGTTAATCCCCATAAGAGGTTAGTAGGGTGGGTTCTTGGCCCCATTTTGTAGAGTTTCCGAGCTACTCAGCTGGCACACGGGCGAGCTGAAGGGCCAGCTTGAAGCCTTCCCTGTGTTCCAGCCATGAGCGGCCCCTTCGCTGACCTTCAGAGCTCAAAACCTCCGTCCCCAAATTTCCTGGCCGAGTGACATCCAGGGGAGTCCCGGACCCCAGGCCCTAACTTCATGTCCCCCCGCCCCCACATGTGCCTGTGAGCGCGGACCCACCGCAGAGCCGCCCGCCGGCCTCCAGGCCTTATAAGTCGATGAGGCGGCAGCGTGCCGCTGGCATGGGGACGACTAGTGAAAGATGGCAGGAATGCTGGCCTGGGTCTGAGGCAAGGGGCGCTCCTAAATAGGGCATGTGCGGGCCCCAGCAGGACACTCGGTGTCCCGGAGCCCGAGACATGTGGGTCTAAAATTGGAAGGTGCAGAGGTGGCCTTGACTTTTTCCGGCCTTGGATCATCCACACCCGCCCTCAGCTGGGAAGGATCTGACAGGTGGTCCCGGCCCCTGGGCCCATGTGCCTGGATTCCTGTGTTCTCAGCAGAGGCCCCAAAATAGACCGGGACATGCTCGCACGTCCGTCCTCAGCGCCCTAAGTCTCTGCGAGGAGCCGCCTGCGGACTCTCGGGGCCTAACGCGCCGCTTCCCCGAGCCTGTGGCGGGTGAGGGGGCTTTGGCGCCTGGCAGGCCCGGCCCCGTATTTCCACTCAACTCCTTGTGGGTTTGGGGCGAGACAACTAAGTCCCCTGAGCCTCATGCTGCTCATTTGTTCACATTTTTTCTCTCCTTCAATTCGTGGCGGGGCCTTGAGATGCCCTCTCCTCCCAGACGCCTGAATTGGCCACCGTTGTTCTCCTTCTTCGGGCCCAAGACCATCTCTCTATTGCTCCCACCCACTCAGATCACCCCAAACTCTGCTCTGCACAAAGTCACCCTCTGCTCTGAAGCCTGCAATTTACTTGGGCCCAAAGCCGCTGTCCTCCATCGGATTTTTTCGTGTCCCTGGCTGACCCGCGGGGGTGGGCAGAGCCGAGGCTGCTGTGTTTCCTGGGGTTGCGGGGGGGCGGTGCACTCAGCTTCCCTGTCTTAGACTCGGGGCTCAGGGGTCCCGGGGGCCTCCATCTGGCAAGAGACAGGGCATGGCCCTTACGAACTGCAGGCCGCACAGGTGTGTGACAGTGATTTTTACAAGAATCGTGCGGGATAGCTCATTATCCAGAGGAAACCGAGGCACAGAGCTAGGACAGAGCGTGCTCAAGTTCACACAGCCCATACCGATCGGATATCTGACCCGGGTACCCAGTTCTGTCTCCGTCGGAATGCGGCCCCAGAAACTCTTAATATGGTTCCTTATTCCCAGCCTTGGAGCCACCAGCTGCCGAGATGTCGAACAAGCGCTTCCTGGCGCCGCGTCCCGTGTCCCAAGCTATTTTCAGTGTCAGGAATTTGTGCTCATGAAGCATGTGGCCGGGACCACTGAAGGCTCTCTCCGGCTCTGCCCGCGCTCCTCAGCCCACCCGAGACCCTTTCCATTCCCTGGCGGGCGGGGGTAGGAGGGTGAGGGTCTTCACCCGCCAAGCCGGGGCCTCTGGACGCTCGCTGACCTTCTGCCCGTGGCCGTCACCTCTGGACGGCTCCGGGAGGCTTCTCTGAAGTGGTAGCCTCCTTTAGACCGGAGGAGCCGGCCAAGTCGCTGATCCCCTGTGCGGGAAGCCTGGTGGCTTTAACTCTGCCCTAATATGACTCTTGGGCACAGGACCAATCTGCGGTGTCTTAGCAGGGCCTCCCTGGTGCTTGTTTTCAGGCCGGGGCAGTCGGGGCGGCAGGAAGGGGGCCTCGGCCTGTGGGGCCACACAGTGTCGGTGAGTGACCGTGTGCTTTCTCCACGAGGCCATCCCAAAGGCTTCTCACGACTCGCTAGGAAGGTCTCCCGTCCCTGTCCCACAGAAGGGGGTACC
>NW_005369964.1:2126956-2136963 GCF_000412655.1 Myotis brandtii
CCCCCGCCCCGCCCCCAGCCACAGAGACTGGTTGTGCCCATGGTCTTTGAATTCAGGCCTGCCCCTCTCTAAGATCCATCCATAGCTTCTCTCTTTGGGAGTTGAAGAATGTCCACCCTCCAAATCCTACACCATAGCTACCTCCTAGCAGCGGTCAAGGGCAGCAGCGCCGACGTGGTGTGCCATGTCCCGAGCTATTTTCAGGCCCTGCTTGAGTTACAGGCATCCAAGCACTTTCAACAGGTGGCAGGACCACCCAATGTCCCCCCGCTCAAGAGGAGCCGGCTCGGCGAGAGGAGACGGGGCTGCCTCGGAATGCATACGTGCCTGGAGTCCGGTTTCAGCTCTGCCTTCCCTTGTGGAACCTACATGATGGTTTTATTTAAACTTGTTATGTATTTTTTCTTTGCTTTAAATGTGTTTTTTATTGATTTTTAGAGAGAGAGGAAGGGAGAGGCATAAGAGAGATAGAAATGTCGATGAGAGAGGGACATCGTCAATCGCTACCTCCTGAACAGTCCCTACTGGGGATCGGACCTGCAACTGAGGTGCGTGCAGCTGATCGGAACCAAACCTGGGACCATTCAGTCCGCAGGCCAATGCTATATCCACTGAGTCAAACCGGCTAGAGGGCCTACATGATTCTTTTATTACTAACTGGCCTGCACTGGGCCCCACACAAGCTCTGGTTGTGGCTGATGGCCCCTCGAGTCTCTCCTCAGAACTGTAGGGGGTGCTCCGAGGCCCGTGGTCTCTGGGAGCCCCCTTTCCACGTGGAAAGTCTTCGAAAGCAGCCCAGTTCTCCTGGAGGGCGCCAGGTTTGGGAAGCGAAGCATTTCGGAGATCTCAAAGTCAAAGGTTAAAGGGAGGGCCACCCAGAGCCCAGCTCACAGCCCCTTGCTTCATCTGTGGGTGAGGGGCGAGGTTTCCCCTGGGGGACATCCCGTTCAGGGACCTGTCACCTCCTTCAGGCATCCGGTGGCCGCAGTCACGGACCCGTGTACATCTTCCCCGCAGGGCCGTCTGTGTTCAGACCTGCCAGATCCCCCAGCGGTGCCCCACAAGCCCTAATAAAAGGAACCCGAGGTCATCCCTCCAAGCTGCCACCCTCTGGATCCCGGGGGACGGCCAGGCAGGTAGGACAATGTGACACCTTGACTAGTCGTGAGGGAGCAGCAGCTCCAGGGCAGGTGCCAGGGCAGGAGGCGCTGTGCGCAGACCCTGCCGGGCCCCACGGCACTGTCCCTCTCGTGGTGGGCAGGGCTGTGTCCCTCCACGTGCCCACATGACTTGCACAGAGCTTGGCAAGCGGCCTCCCCCCCCCAAACCCCTTCTCCTGGTGGCCTTTGCACACACACCATCACCAAGGTGCCACTCGCTTCGTCCACGGGTTTTAAAGAAAATGTCCATTTGTTTTATCTTCTAATAAAGGAAACTTGGCAAGTGCTTCTTCCAGGGTCGATGAGCCCTGGAGGGGGCTGGGGAGGCAGGGGGGGTGGGGGGTGGCTCTCAAGGACAGCAGGATGCAGGGTGCTGCCGGGAGGCCCCGCAGCCTTGGGATTGGCCAAGGCCTTCAGGCCATATGGAGGCCCCACCTCCGGACGTGCCTGGCTTGGGTTTCCCGGCCTTTGGCGCTGGAGGCCACACAAAGATGGTATTCATGGCGAAGCCTTAAATTCTCTCTGGAATGAGGCAGGGTTTAAATAAATACATAAGAAACTTGGATGCTGGGGCTGGACTGGGCTTGCCCGGGGGTGGGTGCCGGTAACGCTGAGAGCGAGAAGGGGCCCTTCTCTCCCTACTTTCATGCCAAATTTGTAAAAATGCTTCTTCTGTGTCCATCCGTGGGGGACTTCCACACCCCCATTTAGCGACAGGCATACAGACCTGTGTTTGTTGATAGCTCTAGTGCCCGAGACACTGGGTCCCGCTGTGACATAAAGAATGTCACCTTCCCGCAGGCTGAGAGGGAGGGAGGTGCTGGGTTCCTTTCTGGTCCCCTTACAGGGGGTGATGGAGCCGGACTTGAGTCCGTGTTGGACTCTGAGTGGGGCTCTGGGGCTCAGAGTGGGGCTCTAGGGCTCAGAGTTGGGCTCTAGGGCTCAGAGTGGGGCTCTAGGGCTCAGAGGGGGGATCTAGGGCTCAGAGTGGGGATCTAGGGCTCAGAGTGGGGATCTAGGGCTCAGAGTGGGGATCTAGGGCTCAGAGTGGGGATCTAGGGCTCAGAGTGGGGATCTAGGGCTCAGAGTGGGGATCTAGGGCTCAGAGTGGGGATCTAGGGCTCAGAGTGGGGATCTAGGGCTCAGAGTGGGGATCTAGGGCTCAGAGTGGGGTCCTTGGGCTTAGAGTGGGGTTTTAGGGCTTAGAGTCGGGCTCTAGGGGTCCGAGTGGGGCTCTGGGGCTCAGAGTGGGGATCTAGGGCTCAGAGTGAGGTCCTTGGGCTCAGAGTGGGGATCTAGGGCTCAATGGGGCTCTAGAACTCAGAGTGGGGTTCTAGGGCTCAGAGTGGGGCTCTAGGACTGAGTGGGGCTCTAGGACTCAAAGTGGAATACTCTAGAACAAGGTTCCGTGACACTCTGCTTGAAGCTCAGGGCTTACTTTGAAAGCACTGATCATGGCCAGAGGACAGAGGCAGGTGGCCCGCAGGCACATCACCAGGCACTGGGCAGTGCCGCTCTCCTGAGCTGGGGCTCGCCTGGAGATGAGGGCTACCCCCTAGAAACACACACCCTCCTGCTTCCCTTGGCGGTCGGACTCCCACCAACGAGGGAGATGTGGGAAGAGTCGGGGCACCCCCCAGCCCACCCACAGACCCATCCCGGAGTGGGGCTGAGAAGGGGAGGGAATGTGGGGGACATTTTGGTCCCTTTTCCTGGACTGTTAGCAGCATACCCCCCCCACCCCCACCCCCCCGGAAATGGAATTTGCCTGAAGAGTCTCCACCTTGCTTGAAAAGAGTCCTTTAAGAAACGCAATAAAGCACCCAGTAGGGGCTGCTCTGCCCAGTGTGGAGAAAGGAGAAGGCTGAGGGCCAGGCAGGCCCCTCGGGCATGGAGAGAGGGGTGGGCACGGTCGCCGCGGAATCATCACGGCGAGGGGAACGGAGGCAATGCCTCCCTCTGAGTCTGATATTAGGTTTAAAAAATTGCATGAATGTTGCTTTGTATGCCATTCTATTGCCTCGCTAGTTGTAATATTTTTTTTTTAAATCGCATGCCATTATTGTGTGTAGATTGGTGTAACCTTTTTGGGAGTAACATTTCAAATGCCCTTTCGCTGTAGTGCTGAAATGGATGGGGTGTTTGGGGCCTGTTTTCTTCCCCTGGCACCATTTGTAATTATAAAAAATTGCAGCGACCTCTTTATCCGTCATTAGAGAAATGGCTGGATGAACCGTGGTGACACCCATTTAAGGAATACTATTTACTATTCCACTGATAGACAGGGAGGCAGAGCCGCCTGTGCGGGCCTGGGAGCCCTTCGGCAAGCGCAAAGGCAAGTTGAGGAACTGTGTGGGTTGGATGATCCCATCTGTTAAAAAAAAAAGTGTGTACATATTTAGTTAAATGACTATATATGCCTAAGTATATTTGGAGTAACAGCGATGACTTTTGGGGAGTGTGTGTTCTTCTGTATTTGAATCTGTTACAACCAGGCAATGCCACTTCGGCCACATAAAAATAGAGATTAGAGATTAGAAATTCCTTAACCTTTGGATAAAATCAGAAACCCAGGAGAGTGCTTCCTATCTGCCCCGTGGGTTCTGGCCACAGGCACATCATCAGGCCCCCAGGTGTGGCCTGGCCCCTGGACAGTTTGGGGGGGGGGTCCCTACATACCCACCAGGCTGGACACGGACTCGGGAGCCCAGGGGGCCTCTCTCAGCCGGCCAGCCGGGCACCAGAGAGGATTTGTCCGGTGACAGTTCCTGTTCAGATCGGTTTGATTGTTGCCTTCCTTCTGGAAGCGGGTGGGCGGCAGGGCCGATGCCTCTGAGAGCCCCCCAGAGGGAGAGAAGGGACCCCACTGTCTGTGGGTGGGAGACGGCTGTCTCTGCCCACTAGTTCCCATTCAGCGATTCAGGAGAAGGACACAGAATTGTAGGAAAACTCACTGTCCAGTCTCCTCCTGCCTCTGGCTCAAGTGATTCACAACCAGGCACCTCTGATTTTTGTTTTAAAAAAAAAAAGCGAGGGGATTCGTACCAACACACTCCATGGGCAGTGCCAAGAGAAGGAGGGCTGCACAGATCGCCGGGACTGGGTGGGCAACTGGTACTTTGGGCACCAATATGGCGCCAGGACACAGGGCCTGGGACCCTGGGGTTGGGGAAGGTGCCAGACGGCAGAGGGGGTGGGGTGGGGGGAGAGAGGATGAGAGACCTGGGTCGCTGGGAGTCCCTCACTGTACCCCAAAAGAGGGTAACGACACTGCTACCCACGTACCCCACGTGGTCCCATTTTGGGGAAGGAAAATAATTTGATGATGACAAAGAACAGATGAGAAACAAAAGAAGCCAGTGGGCATCGGCCGTGTTGACCAGTCACCTGGCGAGAGTGGAAGGTCAAGGATGGAAGCCCAGGTCATCGCCACAGTGAAGAGTGGGCGGAGGCAGGAGGAAGGGAGGCGAGCCTGGAGCCAGGATTTGGACGCAGGCGCAGAAGAGACGGGTGGTCAGGGCCGCGGGCCGGCATCTTTCTAGACCTCAGGCCGCCGCTCACATGCGTCCGCCGCAGTGTCCAGCCCACAGGCAGCCCCTGGCCCTGGGATGGGGCCTGCAAGATCTCCAGCGAGAATAAAGAAATCAAGTCAGCCTTAATTAAGTCGCACGCAGGGACCGGGGGTCCGGAGAGGCCGCGCCACCTGCCCGCAGCCCTCATTGTGCACAGCTAATCCCGTCCAGGTGTCTGCTGGCAGCCCCTGATCAATTAGTCACTGCAATTGAAGCTGAGTGTAATTAATTATTCAATTTTGAGCTGTTCCAGCTTAATGCGTCTAAAATGACATCATGCAGCCTGGGCGTCCTGCAGGCGGGGACAAAAGGCAAACAGGTCTGAACAAAGGCCTGCACCTGACCCGCTCCGAATCCACGCTAATCCCGGGCCTCCCGGCGGGAGCCGCTCACCTCCACACCAAAGTCGGCAGGTGCGCAGCCCGCACGTGGGGCCACGCCAGGGGCCTCGACCTCAGGTCACCCACCCCGCTTCATCGGTGTTCTGTCACCAGCCTGGTCCCCCAGCCCCTCCGGGGGTCCTGCTCTGCACCCCCTCCCCTCTCCGCTGAACTCACAGCTCCGGCTCCACTTGGAGCCACCCCATCGGTCTTGTTGCCACTACTCTGTCCCAGGCGCAGAGGGAAGACGGGGCCCAGGGCCCCTCAGGAGACAAACAAGCCCTGTGGGGAGGCCGGAGTGGGCTTCCTACCAGTCTTCTCTCTCGCACAGGGCCCACGTCACGGAGGTGCAGTGAGGGCTACAGGCCGCGGGCAGGCAGGCTCCTGGAGGACTCTTTCAAGGAGAGGTAGGGGGTCCCTTGACCCGCCCTGATCTGCACCACGGAGTCCAGAGAGCTCTGGTGCTCTCCCCCCCCGCCTCCCCGTCCTCCTCTGCCATGGCCCATTCACAAAGCCTCCCCACAGGGTCCAGTAGGACCCCAGCGCTGGCATCTACCCGGAGTGACGGCGTTCTTGCCTGAACAGTCCTTGGCTCCCTATCACTTTGGTCAAGTGTAAACCCTCAGCTGGCTGCAAGGCCCCAGGATCTCCACTGCACTTTGCTCCTGACTCTCTCCCTGTCTTTCCTCACACAAGCTGCCACCCCCATGCTGGTCCCTGGCCTTTGGACTTCATGGCCTTCGCAGGCCCCAAAGCCCCCTCTACCTGCTCAGCAACCCCTAATCTTCTCTCTCTCTTTCCTTGGAGACGTGTTTGTGTCTCTCTCCCTCCCACCCCCCAGCGGGCAGCCATGGTCCCCTGATGGCCCCTCTTATCTCAATGCATCAGGAACGTGTGTTTGCAGGGCAGCTCCAGCTGGGGGGTGGGGGGTGGGGGGGCCAACAAGCTGTCTCCCTGGGCTCTGTTTGCCAGGCGCCCAGCACAGCACTTAACACATAATGGACCCTCCAGAAATGTTTGTTGAATCATGAAGGAAGAAATGATTAAATCGGTCAAATTGAACTCATTATCTCCCCCCTTCCTCATTGCCAATGAGGGGGCCCCCCATGCTGCCTCTGGGATAATGGTGTCATTATCAGCCACTCAGCCCGCCCAGCTGCAGGCCTGGCCATTTTCACCCTCTATGCCCACGGCCAGTGTATTATCCAGGCTGGCTCAAAAGCCCCCCAATCCTGCACTCCCCCCACCCCCTCCCCACCCGGCTCATGCCTCATTGTTTCCTCCCTGGGCCTCTGCCCAGCCTCCACCCAGGAGGCCCTGTCTCCAGTGTCATTCACTTTCCAAGATGGCCCCCAAATGGGCTTTCTGAGATGCAAACCTGGCCATGAACTTCTGTGCTTTAAAATGCAATTCCACTTCTAGATGGACACCCAGAGGAATGGAAACCAGGGACCTGACAGATATGTGTGCACCCGCATCCACACGGCATCACTCTTCATGGCAGCCGAAAGGTGGAAGCAACTCGTGTCCACTGACCGGTGAATGGATGCACAAAATGCGCTCCATCCATACAGTGGGACGACGCTGTCTTAGAGGGAAATGGAATTCTCACAGAAGCTACCACAAGGATGAACTTGAGGACATTATACTGAGTGAAGTCAGCCAGTCACAAAAGGTCAGATCCTGCAAGATTCCAGATATATGAGGCTCCTAGATTCGTAGACAGAAAGCCATCAGATTCATAGACAGAAAGTGGAATAAAGCTTAGCAGGGGCTGCGGGGGAGAGAGGGGTTGTTTAATGGGGACACAGGTTCAGTCTGAGAAGATGGAAAAGTCCCAGAGACGGATGGTGGGGACGGTAGCACAACAATGTGAATGTACTTAATGGCACTACATTGTACAGTTCAAACGGGTTAAAAATGGTCAATCTTATGTTATGTATATACATTTTAATTTATTTTAATATATTTTTTTTGTTGATGTCAGAGAGGAAGGGAGAGGGAGAAATAGAAACATCCGTGACGAGAGGGAATCATTGATTGGCTGCCTCCTGCACACCCCTTACTGGGGATCGAGCCCGTAACCTGGGCATGTGCCCAGACCAGGGGTCACACCATGACCTGCTGGTTCATAGGTCGACACTCAATCACTGAGCCATACCAACCGGGCAAGGTTATGTATATTTTACCACAATTTTTTTTAATCTTAAAAAAATAGAATTTCAAAAAATGCTCAGTAGGCCTCATATTCCCTTGGAGCTACCCCCTCCCACCTACCCTCCCTCCCTCTGGGACCTCCTGCCAGGCTCCACCTTGACCCCAGCTCCCTCCAACATCCTCGCCTCCGGGTGCCAGTTCTCTGCCTCAGCCCACGTTCCCCCCTGTTCCCCGAACACCTGCCCACCCCACCCGACCTGCCTGCCCCGAGGGCTGGAACGTGTCCTGTCTCTTCCCACGTCCTCCAGAGGCCTGGTAACAACACAACGCTGACCAGTGTCACCCGATAAATTCAATAAAAAGGACAGAGCACACAGGCTGTGAATGCCGCGTGAACAAGTGAAGGAGGGAAGGAGCGCCTGGTGTCTCCTGTCTCCACGTGGGCTTCCCTGTGTTGATGATTCCGGCTCCCAGAAGTCACGCCCCGCCCCCCCCACCCCTTGCCAAGGCTCGGGGGCGGGGGTGGTGTGCTCACAGAAGGAAGACACGTGCTCTGGGCAGTGGGACAAGGGCCTTGAGATTTGGGAGTGAGTCCTGGGGGACAGCACCCCCAGCCTGGGCCACACCCCAACCACCAGGCCCCACATTCTCAGGGTCCAACCGGGGAAGAACGAGGGTGTCTCCCGGCAGCCACATGGGACTCGTGCTGGGTTGGTCATGCCTGCGTTGCTGACTCTTCCTTCATTTGTTCAGGTTGAGAGCCACTCCGGGGTCAGCTGGACTGAACCTCAGTTTCCCCAGTTGTGAAATGGGGACTGCACACTCCCCATTGTGCGTTGGGATGATGGCAACAATAGCAGCTGCTCCAATGTGCTGGCTCTGTCCCCAGCGAGCACCGCGGAGAAGCCACGGAGCTCAGGTCCAAGCAGACAGAGAGGAGGCGAGGAGGTCAGGAGCCACCCTTCCTCCAGGTGAGCACCGCAGAGCCATGTGGGGAACCCTAGGAGGCCCCCCTCAACCTCATCCACCTGGAGCTAGGGGCAAGAATGCTCACAGTGGCCAGACTCCACGTCTCAGGAACCACACGCAGCCACATCCTCTGGAGCAGGGGCTCCCACAGAGCCCAGGGATGAGCACTCCACGTCCACGTTCAGCAAACGGCGACGCCCACAGCCACCGGAGGGCACAGGGCGCACCTCATTCCTAGACACTGGGCCGTGGGTTTAACAGATTTACATTGTCCTCACAGGAGAGGTGTCAGCCCTGGGGGAGGGTGGTCGCGACTGGGACACGCAGGAGGGGGCCCTGAGCTGTGGAAAAGTCTGGGCCAGGGCACACAGATGTGTCCATTTGGTAAAAATGCATCAGTTGGCACATTTATACCAGGAGCACTTTTGTGTGTATGTGTATTAGGCTTTGATAAAAGGGAGGAAAAGGGGGAGGGGAGGGAAAGGAGCAGGAGGGGAGGAGAGGGGACCTAGTCAGACAAAGGTGGGCCCATCTGGAGAGTCTGACAGGTTGAGGGTGGGGAGGCCACTCACGTGGCCTTCTGCAGAGCCCTGTCTTCTAGCTGGAAGTGCCCCTGATAAAGTGGGTGCTTCTGAGCCCAGGGTGGCCAGCTCCCAGGGAGAGCTGAGAGGGAAGCTGGCGGGGGCGGGGAGGGGCCCACATGGCTGGACATCTGCTCCATCTGGGGGCGGGACTGGAGGGTGGACCCCTGTGCCTGCTGTGGCCATAGCTCTGAGCAGGCCGTCAGCCCCCAGCAGGCCTTGGGCATGGCCCTGCCAGGTGACTACTAGGCAGGCAGAGGTGAGGCTCAGGGACGGGGAAGGCCTGGCACACCCCTTGGCATCGAGCCGATGGCTCCCAGCCCTTGCCTCAGGCTCCAGGTTCCCGGGAAGAAATGTCTCCATGTGGTCGAGCCTCATTCTCTCCATCTGGGGCACAGTGAGGAAGGGGCTTCGCGCCTGGGACCCCTGAACTTGGAAGCAGGCAGGTCTGCCCTCCAGGCTCAGAGTCCGCTACCTAGTTTAGTCTGAGCGCATCTGGGAGTGCCCGGTGCCCGGGAGCCTGCTCGAGGTGGCCCATGGTGCCGCCGGGCTGGCACGCTCCCCACGTGGTCATGTCTAATTGCCACTGCAGCCGAGCCGATTAGCACAGTAACCACCAGCCTCAGGAAGGAGGTGGACTGCAGAGCGCCAGGAATTAAGCCGAGACTTTGCAAGTTCATGCCTCTGCCTGCCCCGGCGAGCAGCAGGGATGCCCAGAGGCAGAGTCGGGCCTTATCCAAACTGAACTCCCGTGTTCTCATCTGTTGAGTAAAGTGGGGCCTTTCCAAGGCAAGCCCTTGAGCTTGGTTCCTGCTGGAGGCATCCCAGCGGGGACCCAGGGACCCCATTTCCCCAGAAACAACACCGAAGGGAGTGGCGCCGCTGCGCCGGGCGGGGCTGCGCCCTCACACTAGGGGAACACCAAGCCCTCAGCTTTCTAAGAAAGGATTTGGCCAACGCCTGTGGCAACAGCATGACCGCATGGCTTGGCCACAACCGAGGCTGCCTGTGTGGGATCCTCCAGGAATCGTTTGTCTCGGAGGATGTGGTCAGGGATGGAGGGAGAGGCGGAAGGCCTGCCTGCGTCCGTGTCTGGGACTGGGCTGCGGTTGACGAGCCCGAGGGAGGTGTGGATGTGCCCGCAGGTGGAGGGAAGACAGGCCAGCTTTTTTTTTTTTCTTGATTTTT
>NW_005369964.1:2137064-2139378 GCF_000412655.1 Myotis brandtii
CCGTTTTTTTTTTTTTTTTTTTTTGATTTTTTTTTTTTTTTTTACTTCTTAATGATGAAACATCCGGCAGACTCAAAGGTAGAGAGAAGAATGAGGAACCTCCACACATCCTTCACCCCCACTCGCCAGCACAAGAGTTCACACCACGGGGACGCCATGTCGAAACCCACGGTGGGACCGAGAGCACCCCCTTCCCTCTCGGACCCCCAAACCGGCACTTTTCCACCCTGCTCGGCTGTCTCCTGGGACTTCTCTCTATACCCCAGCCCCTGCCCTTGGGAAGCCCTCTGTCCCGAGACCCCCACGCATGCGCACAGGGCTCTCTGGAAAGTCCCTGCCAGTCCTTTGAGGTAGCCCCAGAACAGGTGGCATGGCAGAGAACGAGAGCTACTTTGGGCACCGCAGGGCGGCCACATGCCACCTGACACTGTCAGAGCCCAGCACCCGTGATAAATGGACTCAACTCGGACACAGGCTTCAAAGCGGGTGCCACCGGCCGTTCCAAACCCCGGCTCCCGGGGCTATAGGGTTTCATGATTCCTCCTGCAGCCTTGGTTACCGGTTAGCCTGAATCTCCTCACTCCTTAATTATAGTCCTGGCATTCGAAAAACACGCCACCGCCACTCCCTGCCTTGGCGCCCTCGCTTCATTCCTCCCCACTCCCAAAGGCTCCGAGAGCCGCAGATAATCCCCGGGCTGTTTATGGCCGTCCCTGTCCCCATCCTGTCCTCCTGAGCTGACCGTGCACTCCGCGGCCCGTGCCTCTCAGCTGCCATACAAGGTAATTCTGCCAAGAGATGCTACTTTGGGAAGAGTCAGGAGGACAGAGAATGTCGGGATCTTTTTCTGTGCGTGGAGCCAAGCCACTCCGGGCCGCTGGGAACAGGCGTGTTCAGTATCCGAGACGATTTGAAACCCGCTCTCTTCCCGAGGGCGGGACGTGGAAAAAGTAAGCCTGCGGCCTCTGGCTGGCGGCGGAGGGAGCCCCGTGAACCGTTGAGGAATTTTCCCCTTCCAACTGCAGATCTGTTTTCGGTCTGATGTCTGTCAACCAAATTAAAATAGATGAAAGCCAGTCTCGACGGTGTCTCGGGGTGCAGAGGAGGGGCTCGGCCTCCGTGGTGGGGACCGGCGACCTCCCTCTTGGCCGCTCCCCTCACGGATCGCATCTCCAGGGTGGAAAACGCGCTCGGGATCCAACCCTCTGTTCCTCCCACACCCTGCCCACACGGCCACGGTGGGGCCGCCGAATGGAAACTTCGGGGTGACCAAAAGTCCTCTGGAAGCGAAGAAAAGGACTTGGGGGTGGAGGGGGGGAACCAAGCCACGAGAGCAGGGTGGGACCTACAAGGTTCTGGCATGTCAGGGACAGTGAATTTAGTGCCGGGCCCAGCTGGGTGTGTCTCACACGCGGCTTCCACGCTGGCTGCGTGAACAGGGAGACGTGTCCACCACAAGGGTGGGGTGGCCCTACACGTCCTGGCCCCGGTCCCGCCCGCTCCCGGACCCCACGCTGTAAGGAAATGGGTGGATTTTCACTCTTAGGTTGAAGTGTCGGGAGGACATGGGGCGCTGAGAGTGGAGGGCAGGAGTGAGGGGGGAGGCAGACCCCGATGCACAGAGCATTGAGCTCCTGCTGCCCCACTTTGCACCCGTCCCTACTGTGCTCAGGAGAAGAGTAGGCAACAGCAGAGAGAGGCACCCAAGGGGAGGCTCCAGGGACGGGCGGGACTCTGGGAAGGAGCACCAAGACCCCCACACAAACATTGAATCCTCCCAGAGAGCCCACCAGCGGCTAAACGTTTTTCTGCTTTGGCCATGAAGCAGCTGAGAGAGAGGCTCAAGGCCCCGCGTCAGGTGGCCCGTCCCTCAGAGGCCCGAAGGCGAGATCCTGCCCCCTCCTCCCCTCCCTGCGTCCCTCCAAGGCTAAGCCCCCGGGGCCCGCTGGGTGTCCGCCAAGAGCTCAGGTTCGCCCCTGCCAGCTGCCACCCTCTCCCTCCCAACGTCCCTGTCCTGGGCCCACAGGAGGGACCCGGCACGTAGCTCCTGCCGTCTGCGGCTGCTCCTTAGATCACTGGGCAGCAATGATGGCATGTGCTGTCCCCGCACATAGCTGTAACCAGATCGGCAGGGAGCCCCTGCCCTCCTCCCACCGGGCCCTGGCGGCCCTAAAATAGCCCTAAATGTGCGTCCGGCATCTTCTGAAACAGGACCGGCCTGATCGTTTCAACATTCCTGGCGGCCCATGTGTGCTGGGCCATGATCGATAAGGCAGGTGCTGCTGGCAGTGCCCATTCCTGGGGGCCCATGTCG
>NW_005369964.1:2139414-2159481 GCF_000412655.1 Myotis brandtii
GGGGGGGGGGGGGGGGGGGGGGCGGCGCTGATGTCAGGGCCCGAGTGCGCCCGGGCTTGATGAATGGCCTCCACCCGGGCTGACATTAATAATTATAGGCTGGGCATTGGGACTGGCAGGAGCCCAGGTCCAGGGCCTTGACCCTGCCACTCCTTCTATGGAGAGGGAAACGGAGCCCAGAGAGGTCACAGTGGCTGCACAGGGAGCCAGGACCCAGGCGTCCGCACTCCACGGCCACCGGCCCTGCTCTGGGCTTAACAAGAAGAGTGGGCAGGTGTCAGGTGCCCTGAAGGCCAGCGGTGGGAAGATTCAGCCAGAGGGGACAGGCCCCCGGTTCTTGTTCTTGGGATTGGGCCCCGAGGAGAAAAAGAGGCTCCCGCACAGGAGGACCCTCGGGTGGAGACCCTCACACGCCCTGGGAGACCCTGACACCTGCCTGGAGCCCCGCTTTCTGTCTGTGCAGAGGGGTCTCCCAGCCTCGGCACTGCAGACTTTGGGGCAGGATTTCTGTGCCACGGGGCTGCCCTGGCCTGCCCTGGCCTCTGCTCAGCCCATCCCAGGAGCACCTACGCAAAACGTCTCTACACATTGGCCCATGTCCCCGGGGCACAGTCCCCAGGCCCAGGACCCTGCTGGGGAGACATGGTCCTGCCTGGTCGGGGAAAGGGGCCTATGGCTGCCCCCGCCTGCCTCCCCCTCCTCTCAGCACACTCGCAGGCTCTGGGGTCAAGCGCTGCCTCCCTGCCCTGACCAAGGCTTTGGAAGGTTCTGGCCTTGGTGTGGGGCCCCACATGGAGTGGCCACGCTCCCAGGGGAGGAGAGGGAGGGCAGAGGGCATTGGGGGTGGGAAGCACACAAGCAAAAGCAAAGAAACAAATCGACAAGGGCCTGTGTTTGTCCAGGGAGCCAGGGGGGATGCTGAACCAGGTGGGAGCAAGGAGGCCAGGAGGGGGTCGCCAGAGCAGGTCAGGGCGAGACCTCAGTGCCTGCTCAGGGGCTGGGCTGTGTCAGGAGGGCCCAGGGAGCAGCCCCAGTTAAATCTTGCCTTCCAAGGGGGGCTCTCTGACCTGGATCCTTCCTGTCTGCCCAGCAGGCAGATCCACCTGTTTCTCTTGGACCTGCCCGCCCCCCATAAACCCTCCAGCACATGACCCTTCTCAGGGAAACACCTGCTCCTCCGGCAGCCCAGCCAGTGTCCCCAGGCCCGAATCTGGGCTTGGGAAGGGAAGGGCCGGACACTGTGAACCTGTGCCAGGCACCAGAGGCCCCCAATTCCCATGCCTCGCCCTGCCCACCTACAGGGGTGCCCTCCTTGGGGATGGGCTGCTCGTGAGGGACCTGGCACCTGAGAGGTGCTGGTGGGCCCAGGGAAACCAGGTGATTGGGGCGGTGGGGGGAGGGGAGATGTGATGGGAAGGTCTCCCAGACAACACTGGGGACGTCTCAGCAGCAGAACCTGGGGATCGAGGCCAGGGAACCGGGGGCGGTGCTGGGTCCCAGCCCAGACGGGGCAGCCCGGCGGGCTTCAGCGCGTGCATGCTGCCATCGTGTGGAGGCCTGCCCGGATGGGAGCCGTGGGACACCCCCGGGCCCCCACTGGGACCCTGTCCTGCCCAGGGAGCCTCTGGCCCCAGGCTGCAGGCCTAAGTGGGCCCAGATGGCCTTGGCAGAGGAGCTGGCTGGTCTGCCACATCCTGGGAGGCCCCAGAGTAGGAGCCAGGAGCTGGGGGGCGATGGGTGGTTTGAATGGGCAAACCTATTTGAAGGGCCTTTCAGAGAAGATTCCAGCCCTGCCTCATCCTGGCTTGGCAGCCTGCGGTCTCCTCACAAATCCTGGAGAGAGGCTGCCCGTCCTCAGGGCACACGGGCACACCCTTACCGCAGCCCTGGCTTTCCACCTTGCCTCTCCTCTCCCCCACCCCTCCCAGCAGCATCCTGCGTCACGGAGAGCAGGTTTTCTGAGTGAGGAGGGAAAGGGAGGAGAGGAGAGGGGAGCAGAACCCTCAGGTTGGCCCCAGACCCAGGATGCTGTCTGCATCCCACTTCTGCTCCAACTCACCCTCGAGTGCCCTGGTCCCCTGCCCAGGGCTGCCCCTCCCACCCACAGGAGCAGCTGTGGCCTCTCTCCAGCAGCCAACTCATTAAAAACTACAGTGGCTGCATCAGACAGTGTAGATGCGCACTCAAGGTATCAGATACAATAGGGACAGTTTAGAACAGTGAGGGCAAACCTATGACACGTGTGTCAGAGATAATACGCGAACTCATTTTTTGGGTTGATTTTTCTTTGTTAAATGGCATTTAAATATATAAAATAACTATCAAAAATATAAATCTTTGTTTTACTATGGTTGCAAATACTATATGTGACACGGCACCAGAGTTAAGTTAGGGTTTTTCAAAATGCTGACACGCTGAGCTCAAAAGGTTCGCCATCACTGGTTTAGAAGAACCAAGATGGTGGCATAGGTAAATGCCTGTACTCGCCGCCTCCCACAACCACATCAAACTTACAACTAAAATACAAAAGAACCAGAACTGCCCAAAAGCTGGCTGAACGGAAGCCCTACAGCTAGAGACGTAGAGAAGAAAGCACACTGAGACTCGTAGGAGGGGCGGAGGCGTGGAACCGGCTGGACCAGCACCCATATGTGGCGTTTTTTAATCAGGAGGGAGATCATCTCTGTGAAGACCACCCATGGGGAGCAAAAGGTCCAAGCCCCACACCAGACCCCCAGCCCAGACCCCCAGAATTGGGAAAGGGGCTCGGTGACACGGAGGCTGCTGGAGACCCAACTGTTCCGCTTAAAGGGCCAGGCACAAACTGAGCTTACAATGTCCCACTTCCTCTGAGCTCCAGCGCCAGGGTGAGGCTCTGGGGGACACAGACACATACGAGGAGGAACTAGATTGTCTAGCATCCAGGCGGGAACTCTGGGGTGGCTTTCTCCCAGACAGAGGTGCTCTCAGGGGTCATTGTTCCAGTGCTGGGACCTCCTGGGCTGACTGGCAGTCATTTCTGTTTGCTCTGCCCTGGGGATTCCCTGAGAACCTGCCCCCATCCAATTTGCAGCCCCACCAAACCTGTGTGCAGCGGCTTTTGCATCTGAATGGCCTGTCCTTGCTCAGGCTTCAGACTTTGCTAAAAATCTGTCAAACAAGCTGCAGCTGGGTCAGGGAGCCCTAAACCTATCAATAAAAGGCCCAAGACCTGGCACCAGTACCAGCCTGCCTTGCTTCACAGCTGAGCCTTACCTGAGAACTTGCAAACCTCGTACAAAGAGGAGGAATCTGCAGCTCTTTCTGTAGCTCCTGCTGGGTGGCCCCAGGCAGTGGCTGACTTTGCACCTCCCTGGAGACCCAAGAGCCAGTGCACCTGGTGGTCAGTATCAGATCATACCAGATTACATTCGCAAGCAATACACTCAAGGGCAGACTCAGTGAGCACCACAGCCCCACTGAAGCAAGTCCCGTTCCATAGGGGTGTCTCCTGCACGGCAGCTCTTCCAGCTGGTCCTCACATACAATTGGCCTAGAGGTCAATTCCTCCCAGTGACACCAACAGCAAGCAAGTCTCAACTACAACAAGACTGTGCACACAGCCCACAAAGTACCCAGCTCAGGTGACTAGGGAGGCTAAGCCACTGGACCCTATAGGACACCTACTATACAAGGCCACTCTATCAACTCCAGGAAACATAGCAGCTCTACCCAATACATAGAAACAAACACAGGAAGCAGCCAAAATGCAGAGACAAAGAAACATGTTACAAATGAAAGAAATGCAAGAAAGCAAACTACTGGATATAGAGTTCAAAACCACGGTTATAAGGTTACTCAAGAACCTTCTAGGAACTTCCAAGGGACTTAGTGAGACTTTGAAGGATCTTAGTGAGAATGCCAAAAAAAATGGAAAAGGACCAGTCAGAAATTAAGCATCACTGACTGAAATAAAGAATAATATACAGAGATTCAACAGTAGAGTTGAGGATTCTGAGAATCAAATCAATGATTTGAAATATGAGGAAGCAAGAAACCCCCAATCAGAAGAGCAAAAAGAAAAAAGAGGAACCTAAAGAGAACCAAACCAAGACACATCATAATTAAAATGCCAAGGACTAAAGACAAAGAGAGAATCTTAAAACCAGTAAGAGAAAAGCAGTTAGATGTGTACAAGGGAGCACCCATCTGACTGTCAGCTGATTTCTCAACAGAAACTATGCAGGCCAGAAGGGAGTGGCACGAAATATTCAAAGTATGAATAGCAAGGACCTACAACCAAGATTATTCTACCCAGCAAAACTATCATTTAGAATTGAAGGTCAGATAAAGAGCTTCACAGACAAGAAAAGGCTAAAGGAACCTATCAACAATTGAATCTAAAAATCAAAATAAATGAATAAGAGATCTAATGAACAGAATAAACTGGTGAATAAAATAGAATCAGAGGCATGGAAATGGAACAGACTGATGATTACCAGAGGAAAGGGGGGGGGGGCAAGAAGAGATTAAACAAAGATCTTATATGCATTGCCTAGGGACACCGACAATAGGGTGGCAAAGGCCTGGGGTGGGGCAGGAACAGGGTGGAGGGGGGCAAAAGAGGGACATTTGTAATACTTCAACAATAAAGATTTAAAAAATAATAATATACTTTAAAAATATTTTAAGAATTAAAAACAAGAAGAAAAAAAAAGAAAGGGACCGTTTAGGAAGATGTGAGAAGGGATGGGGCAGAGGTGCCATCTGGGGCGTGGGTCCGACCAGGTCCATAGGCCAGTGAGGGTACACAGTGCCCAGAACTGCCTGTGGGGACTGGACCCCACAGGGAGGAACACAGATGCCAACCTCAGGAGCCTCCTGGTCACAGAGCAGGGGTGACCCTGAAGCTGGGCAGGTCCCCAGAGCCCGGTGTCATTTCTCCCAGGGGGGATGTGTTGATGGCAGGAGCGTGTGTTGATTTCAGCCCTGGCAGCAGCCCTTGGTCTCCTCGGGAGCAGGCCAGCAGGCCAGGCTGACAGGGCCAGGGGGGCAGTAAGGCTGGAGGCCGCAGGGTGGCCCTCTGTGCTGGCCGCCCAACCTGCAGCCTTGCCCCATGCCCTCTGTGCCCTGCGCTGAGCCCCGGCCCTTGGTCATCTGGGCTCCTGCCATCTGTTCTGATGGGCTCTGGAGACAGGAAGGCAGGACGGAGGCTGGGCTCCTCGCGCCTCCCCCTGTCCTTTCCCCTCAGTCATCTCAGCACCTTCTGGCATCTTCGGGCAGCTCTCCTCATCTGAACCACCTGAGTGGGACCCTGTTCTGTGTCAGGACTCAGACCTCTGCCTAGAACAGTGATGGCGAACCTTTTGAGCTCGGCGTGTCAGCATTTTGAAAAACCCTAACTTAACTCTGGTGCTGTGTCACATATAGAAATTTTTTGATATTTGCAACCATAGTAAAACAAAGATTTATATTTTTGATATTTATTTTATATATTTAAATGCCATTTAACAAAGAAAAATCAACCAAAAAAATGAGTTCGCGTGTCACCTCTGACACACGTGTCATAGGTTCGCCATCACTGGTGTAGACACTCGTGCGCACGCGGAAACACACCCCTGTTCGCCACCGCACCTGCCGTCTCCTCAGAGATGCCTGTCCCAACCCCACGGCCACTCTGAAAGCTTCTTGCTTCTTTCTTCGGGAGCTTCTGGAATATTCTTCCCCTCTTTCTGTCCTCAGCCCCCTCCTGAGCTCCTCGCCTGTCCCCTTTCCACTCTCTCATGGAGCTGGGACACGTTTGCAACTTATGGGGACCGTGGGTCACTGAAGGGTCTGGATCCCCACTCTGGGGCCACATGGGCCCTGCCTGTCCCCAGGCGTCAGGAGCCTGGACATTTCCTGCGGTTCGGGAGTCTGGGAGACTTCCGGAGAAGGTTCTGGGCGCACTCTTAAAGTGGCTGATTGAGAATTCAGCAAAATGCCTGCAATTGCTCCTGGCAGGCACAGCCCTAGGTGATTACCATAAAACAACCTAATAAACACCCCCAGAAGCCTTTGCACACACGTCCTTACAGGGATGCTTAAGAAAATTAAGGGCTGAAGTGCTTCTTTTTCCCCCCAGCAAGAAAGATTGGGCCACTTAATTAAGAGCTATCCTTAATCTCGGACAAAGTAGGTCTAATTTCTTCAAATTATTCCACATTTCACTAATGTCCCCCCCTTTTCCTCAAGGGTGTCTGAGCAGGAGTGCTCTGCGCAATGTTAAATGCCTGGAGGTAACGACTGTGCCATTTTCTTTCGACGTGAGCAGAACATCTCAGCACTTGTGATTTGCATCCGAGAGCAAGACTGGGCGCGTGGGGCCGGGGAGGCCCGGGAGGCCGGGGCGGTCTGCAGCTCCTTAGAGCCCGCGTCCAGAGCTTCACCAGCACCCATTGTGGCTGCCTGGTCAAGGGCAGGGACAGACGGGCACCTAGCATGACGGACAGAGCCTGAGACGCATCAGGCGGAAAGCGTTTAGGAGTCCCCGAAGCGGGGGTGCCGTCCAGGGCCTTGCCCACCAGCAACTCATTTAGAAATCTCATAGCCCGTCTACGACTGTTCCAAACTCAAAACAAAACACGTGAAGAACGAAGGGGCAGACGCTGGCCGAGCGCCAGCCGGGCGCCAGGCACAGAAGCCAGAACCGAAGCCTTGCTATTCCAGCTTAGTCTGTCCCCACCCATTGGACAGTTGGGGAAACCGAGGCTCAGAGCCTTCACACCCAGGAAGTGGGGGAGCTGCGAGGGAATGTGGTTTTCCCAGCTCCAAAGGCTGTGTGTGCTGGTGTGCCATGGGCCTGCCAGGCCAGATGGCACCCTCAGCGGGCACTGCGCGGGGCTGGGGCGTGCCATACACCAGGGTGCGAGTGTTCACGCTCCAAGGACCTGCGGTGGGCAGCGGTGGGCTTTGCATAGTCAACTGCCATCCCCTTCTCCCGGCAGCACCTCCCTTTTCCTTTCTTTTTTTTAAAAATATTTTTATTGACTTCAGAGAGGAAGGGAGAGGGAGAGTTAGAAACATCCATAATGAGAGAATCGCTGATCGCCTGCTTCCTGCACGCCCCTGCTGGGGATCGACCCCACAACCCGTGCATGTGCCCTTGACCGGAATCGAACCCTGGACCTTCTGGTCCGCAGGCCGACGCTCTATCCACTGAGCCAAACCAGCCAGGGCTCCCTTTTCCTTTTGAGCAACAACTCTCCCCACTGGGCGCCATCGAGGTTTGAGTGCCAGGACCCCCTCCCTGACTTCAGCGGCCAGCTGACCAGTGGGACAGGCTCCGGAACCCAGCCACCACCAGTGCTAGGACGTGCGTCCCCTCCCTGGAAAACAGACACCCTCCCTCATCCGAACTGGAAGCTGGAAGGACCTGCGCCTTGAGGGACAAGTGAAAAAACGCGGAATGAAGGCGCGGAGGGCAAAGATCTGAGAGAGAGAGAGAGTCCCGGGGTTCGGCCGTGCTGGGCTTCTCAGGATGGGTGAACCAGTTGCCCCCTAATGTGGGACAACTCTGTCGAGCCCCCCCCACCCCCGCCCCAGGGCCAGGCACCCGTGGGATCGGCTGAGGCCTTTGCTGTGATGGCGTTGAGGCTCAACTTCTGCGATAGCCCAGTGTCCCAATGGCCCTCCCCCAAAGACGTCCTGCATGCAAACCTAGTCTCAGAGGCTAAATGCCAGGGAACCCACCCTGCAACAGATGGTACCCAAGTGGTCCAAATGCTTCTGGAGGAGGAAGTTGGAGCTGGCTCCCCCACCAGATGGCTGGCAATGAGGACTCCGTCGCTGGTGATGGGGGCACGGAGAGGCCCTGGCACTGGCACCAGGTAGAAATAAGAGCAGCAGGAATGATGCCCGGGAATGCAAGGCTCGGGTACTGGAGCCTCAAACCAGGGAGTAGGCCTCCTCCTGGCTACGGTGCTGGATGGCGGTTGCTGGGGGCAACTGAAGCTTTGGAGGAAGACAAGCAAAGCCTGAGGGTGGTTAATCACCAATTAAAGGCTCATTTAGATGACCAGAGGGTCTCCTTAGCACCGTGCAAATCAGAGGCACCTCTCCTGCAGCTGGGGGAGGGCAGAAGGCCTGAGGATCGGGCCCAGGGCTTCATTTCAAGGACCGCAGAGCTTGGAAAGAGGCAGACCCGGTCCTTCGGGTCAGGGCCAGGGCTGGAATCGCTCACCTGTGGGCCACTCGCTCACGTGTCCGGGCCGGGAAGGCAAACAATTGGGAGCCAGAACAGCGGGTGCTCCTGGGGCCTCTGTGTCCATCCTGATGTGTCCTCCCTCCATGCGGCCCGCCCCACAGAAAAGCATTGGAGCAGTGGCGTGTCTTACGCGATGGCTCCGGCGTCCACAGCAAGTGTCCCGAGAGAGCCAGTGAAGGTTAGGCTGTGGATGGGTTCGACTGGCTTCCAAGGACCCGGAGAGAGAGTGTAGCTCAGGGAGGGGAGGTGTGAGAGCAGCCCCTGGGCGGGCTGGAGGAGCAGGCGTGATGTGGGAAGGTCTGCGCCACAGGGGAGCCCTAGCCGGCAGCATCTACAACGAAGACGCGATACATCCCCGGGGAGACTAGGTGGCTGGGCCAGCTGAGGTCAGCCGGACTCTGAGGCGGCCAGTGGACAGGGCACAGGACCAGAGTAGCCATGGGCCCAGCAGCACGGCCGCCCACTGACCAACCTGCCAACAAGAGGCCCACACTGAGCTCCTGGTCCCGCCCATCGGCTGGGGAGACCACCAGCCTCTTGGTGGCCATTGACTGGATCGGACCCTCCACTCTGGAAAAGGCAGCGTTTTCATCTCGGCTGGGGTTGACACAGTTGGCAAACGAGTCGGGGTTCTCCAGAAAAACGGCACCAACAGGATGTGTCTATACACAGAAAGCAATTTTTTGTTGTTGTTTTGTTTTTTTAAGGAATTGACTCATGTGCTTATGGACCAGCGGGCCAGAGACCCAGGAGATCCGATGGAGCAGAAGCTGGAAGGCAGTCTCCTGTAGAATTTGCAGGAGGCCGAGCCTGTTGTTCTAGTCAAACTTTCACCTGACTGGGTAAGGCCCACCCACACAGGGAGGCAATCTCCTTGACCCGAAGCTCTCAGATTTAAACGTTAATCTCATCCAAAAACACCCTCCAGGTGGACACGTAACATTAAGCATCGCATCCAGAAAGGGGTTTGCCTCAGCCAGCCCCACCCCCTCACCCCACCCGAAGGCTTACGGAGTGTCTGACCCACCCACACAGCAGCCACACAAAACCCCAGCAGAGGAGGCGTGGCAGTGTGAACGAGCCCATCGCAGACCAGACAGTCCAAAAGCTGCAGGACCCGGGCAGTGGCGTGGCTTGTTGATGGCACAGCTGAGGGGCCGGCTTGCACGTGACTCCCCGTGAGGGTGGGGTGCTGTCCCCCAGGACACGTAGACCCTGAGTAGATGACCATTATACCGTGTTCTGCCCCCGTAGGTAAAATATATGAGTCCAGGAACCAAGGGCCGAAGTAGGAATGGCCCTGCTTCTAATCCCCCCGTGGCCCATTTGGAGAATTTGTGATCCGTTCATGCTATTCAGTGCCCTGTGATTATGGAGGCCCTGGCTCTCAAAGGGGGATTCTTCTGCCAGGGGCACAGAAAGAATCCCAATAAACTGTATTTTAACAGCTTCATTGCTTCATTAAAATTCACCCGTTTTAGGTATGCAAGTCAATGATTTTCAAAGCAACCACCACCATAATCCAATTTTAGAACATTTCCATCATCTCAATAAGACCTTTCATCCTCATTCACAGTTAATCCTCATTGCAAGCCCAGCCCCAGGCAACCATGAATCTATTTCCTGTCTCTATAGATTTACCTTTTCTGGACATTTCGTATAAATGAATATGTGGTCTTTTGTGTCTGGCTTCCTTGGCCTGGTGTGGTTGAGGTTTCTCCACGTTGTAGCGCGCATGGATACGTCACTCCTTTTTATGGACCAGTTGTGTTCCATGGTATGGAGAGACTATACTTCCGCTTAACTGTTCACCAATTAACGGGCACGCGGGTTGTTTCTACTTTTTGGCTGATAGCAATTCGGCTGCTATGAATATTTGCGTGCGAGTTTTGTGTGAACCGTGTTTTTATTTCCCTTGGGTAAATACTAGGAGTGGATTTTTTGGGTCATTTAGTAAATTTATGTTTAACTTTTTAAGAAAATGCCACACCATTTTCCGAGTAGCTGTGCCATTTTATATTTGTTCCAGCCTTCTGCGAGGAAGCCCGTTTCTGCACATTCTAGCTACCATTTGTTATTGTCTATCTTTTTAATTATAGCCACTCTGGTGGGTGTGAAGTGGCATCTCATTGTGGTTGTGATTTGCATTTCCCTAATGACTAATGATGGAGAGCATCTTTTCAAGTGCTTATTAGCCGTTTGTTTATCTTCTTTGGTGAAATATCTATTCACATCTTTGGCCCATTTTTTAATTGGATGTTTGTCCTCTTGTTGAGTTCTCTCTATATATTCTGGGTACAAGTCCTTTATCAGAGACATGATTTAAAAATATTTTCCCAGTCTAAAGTTTGTGTTTTCCTAATAATGTCTTTTGAAGTACAAACGTTTGTCTGTTTTTTTAATCCTCACCCGAGGATATGTTTTCATTGATTTTTAGAGAGAGGAAGGGAGGGAGGAGAG
The DNA here is from genome assembly GCF_000412655.1 of Myotis brandtii. Taxonomy (NCBI): domain Eukaryota; kingdom Metazoa; phylum Chordata; class Mammalia; order Chiroptera; family Vespertilionidae; genus Myotis; species Myotis brandtii. The sequence goes on from NW_005369964.1 coordinate 2,150,099, forward strand.
AGAGAGAGAGAGAGAGAGAGAGAGAGAATATCATTGATTATTTCCTCCTTTACTAGCACCAACCAGGGATCGAACCCCCAGCCTAGGAATGTGCCCTGACCCGGAATAGAACCCACAATCTTTTGGTGTACGGAACGATGCTCCAGTCAACTGAGCCACCCAACCAGGGCCAACGTTTTTAATTTTGATGAAGTTCAATCTTACAATTTATTTTCTTTTATAGATTACTAGTGGCCCAATGCACGAAATTCATGCACATTAAAAGGGAATTAATTAGAGGAAATATTTTAATGTTGCTATTTGCCCTTTCTCTATAATAGAAGTGTCAGAGATGAAAGAAAATTAGTAAAATGTATATGAAAATAATATACAAATTTATTAATAAATAAACAATAACAGCATCACGTCCCCAGCTGGTGCCGGGCAGGGGACACAGCCTCACATGCAGCCCCGCCCACCCACGCCTGCCGTGCATGCAGCCTCCTGCTGATTGGTCATTACAGTGTGAGGACGTCACAACCATTTGCATATTACCCTTTTATTAGTACAGATGTTTTTGATGTTGAGTCTAAGAAATCAGTGCATATGTCCCCGGCCGGCGCCGGGCAGGGGACACAGCCTCACATCCCCTGGCCTCACTGTGCATGCAGCCCTGCCCACCCACGCCTGCCGCACATGCAGCCTCCTGCTGATTGATCATTACACTGTGAGGGTGTCACGACCATTTGCATATTACCCTTTTATTAGTATAGATGTTTTTGATGTTGAGTCTAAGAAATCAGTGCATAACCTAAGGTTATGAAGATTAATGGCTATATGTTTTTCTTAAAGGTTTATAGTTTTAGCACTTGCATTTACGTATATAGTCCATTTTGAGTTAATTTGGGGATAAGCCATGAAGCTGTAAGCCAGTGGTTCTCAACCTGTGGGTCTCGACCCCTTTGGGGGTTGAACAACCCTTTCACAAGGGTTGCCTAAGACCATCGGAAAACACATATAGAATTACATATTGTTTTTGTGATTAATCACTACGCTTTAATTATGTTCAATTTGTAACAATGAAATTGGGGGTCACCACAACATGAGGAACTGTATGAAAGGGTTGCGGCATTAGGAAGGTTGAGAACCACTGCTCTAAGCTGATCTTTCTGCGTATGGATATTCATTTGGCTCCACACACTTTGCTGAAGAGCCTGTCCTTTCCCCATTGAATGGCCTTGGCACGTTTATCAAAACTCATTAGACTGCTGGGCTCTCAGTCCCTTCCCATTGATCTGTATGTCCATTCTTATCCCAGTTTAACACTGTCTCAATGGCTGAAGCTTTCCAGGAAGTTTTGAAATTGGGAAGTTGAAAGTCCTCCCTCTTTGTACTTCTGTTTCAAAATTGTTTCTGCTATTCTGGGCTGTTGTTGTTGTTGTTTTTTTCTTCTCCATTTCCATATAAATTTTAAGATCAGCTCGTCAATATCCGTGAAAAAGCCTGCTGGGATTCTGATAGGGATGGTGTTTATGCTCCAATCCATTTGGGGAGAATTGCCACCTTAATAATATTGATTCTTCTAATCCCTGGGCATAAAATGTCTCTATTTATTTAGATATTCTTTAATTTCCTTCAGCAATGTCTTGCATTTTCACGGTACAAGTCTTGCCCTTCTCTTATTAAATTTATTCCTAAGCATTTTATTTTTTTTCCGATGCTATTGAATGAATTGTTTTCTTAATTTCGTTTTCAGATTGTTCATTGCCAGTAGACAGAAATCCAATTGCCTTTTGTGCGTTGATCTTGTGTCCTAGATCCTTGATGAATTTGCTTATTAATTGTAATAGAAGTTTTTTTTGAGTCCTTCGGACTTTTTATATATAAGAACATGTCACCTGGAATAGAGACGGTTTTGCTTCCCCCTTTCCCATCAGGGTGTCTTTTATTGCTCTATCATATTTGATTGCACTGCCCAAAATTTTCAGTCCAACGTTGGGTACAGTGGCCAGAGTGAGAATCTCTGCCTTGTTCCTGATCTTGGGGAGAAAGCATTTATTCTTTTCCCGTTAAGTGCAACCATAGGTATAGAATTTGGATACATGCCTTTCATTAGATTAAATGACGTTTCTGTCTATTCCAACTTTGTTGGGAGTTTTATTTTTTTATTGATTTCAGAGAGGAAGGGAGAGGGAGAGATAAAAACATCAATGATGAGAGAGGATCATGGATCGGCTGCTTGCTGCACGATTGGGATTGAGCCTGCAACCCAGGCACATGCCCTGATGGGGCACGGAACTGTGACCTCCTGGTTCATAGGTCAACACTCAACCACTGAGCCACTGCGGCTGGACGGGAGGGTTGTTTTTTGTTTGTTTATTTTAAAATCATGAGTGGATGTTGAATTTTGTAAAATGCTTCTTTCTGTATCTATTGAGATGGTCAGGTGGGGTTTGTTCCTTATTCTATTGGTATGGTGCATTATGTTAATTGATTTGGGGATTTTAATCCAGCCTGGCATTCCTGGGATAAACCTCACTTGGTCACCCTATATGATAAAAGCTTAATATGCAAATTGTTCAACCGGGAGCTCAACCGGGAGTTCGACTGGGAGTCCGACTGCTCGCTATGACATGTGCTAACAACCAGGGGGTGGTGTGGAACATGGCGAGCGTCGGCGACACTGCACTGGCAGCGGGTGGCAATGGAGGTGCTGCTGGCCCCAATGGGCCCCAATGAGAGTGGGACCCAGCGGGATGGTGGAGCAGGTGAGGGGGCAGCGCCAGGCCAAGGCCAGTGTGAGTGGGGGCCTGATTGCCCTGCCAATTGCCCCGCAGACAGTGACCAGCGGTGGCGGCAGGGGGCAGGGCCATCACCTGGCTCCCAGGGGCTGAGGGAGCTGGCCGGCCCCGATCTATCACCCCGCAGGTGGGATGGTGGAGCAGGTGAGGGGCAGCACCAGGCCACGGTGGGGTGCCAGGCAGGGCTGCGGGGCATCGGGGCTGGGAGGCTGGGGGCGCGAGCTGGGGCCTGATCTCTGCAGGGATATATAATCCTTTTCATATGTTGCTGATTTCATTCTGCTAATATTTTGTTGAGAATTTTTGCATCTATGTTCAGGAGGGATAATTTTCTTTTCCTGCGGTGTCTGTCTGGTTTTGCGACCAGGGTTAATACTGACCTCAAGGAATGAGTGAGGAGTGTTCCTTCCTCCTCTGTTTCTGGAAGAGTTCATGAAATGTTGATGTTATTTCTTCTTTATTTTTTGTTTTATTGTTAATCGTCACCTGAGGATATTTTTCCATTGATTTTTAGAGAGAGTGGAAGAGAAAGGGACAAAGAGAAACATCGGTGCGAGAGAAACACATCAATTGGTTGCTTCCTGCATGTGTCCTGACCAGGGCCGGGGCCAGGAAGGAGTCTGCAACTGAGGTGCGTGCCCTTGACTGGAATCGAACCTAGGATCTTTTGGTTCACAGGCTGCCACTCTATCCACTGAGCAAACTGGCTAGGGCATTATTTCTTCTTTAAACATCTGATGGAATTCACCAGTAAAGGTATCTGGCCATGGGATTTTCTTTGTGGGAAGACTTTTAATTACTATCCAATGCATATTGTAGGTGTATTCAGATTTTCTATTTATTTCTTAGAGTGATTTTTGGTGATCTGTGTATCTTTTTAGGAGTTTATTCATTTCCTCAATTAGTTGTTCATAGCATTCCGTTATAATCCTATTAAGCTCTTGGGAGTGGGGGGGTGGGGGGCGGAGACTATGTTTCTATTCATTATTTTGATGATCTGTGTATTCTCTAATTCTTCCCTGATCAGGTTATGCAAAGGTTTGGTTATTTTGTTGACCTTTTCAAAAAACCAACTTTTCATCTATTTTTTCTCTTTCTTTTCTATAACCTTGATTTCCATTCTAATCTTGATCATTCCCTTCTTTCTGCTTGTCTTGGGTTTGGTTTGCTCTTACGGATCCAGATTTTTAATGTGAAAGATCGGATTTCTGATTGGAGACCTTCTTTCTTTCAAACAGAGGCGTCTCCGCTCCAGTCTCCCCTGGGCGCCCCTTCGCTGCAGCTGGTGGGTTTTGGTATGTTGCGGTTTTATTTTCATTCGGTTCAAAATACTTCGAATTTCCCAAATTTCCTTCTGCTATTTTCTAATTCAATGTTGTTGTGATGGGAGGACATACTTTCTATGATTTCAGTTTTTTAAAATTTGCTAAGATATGTTTTATGGACGGGAATGGGGTGCATCTTGGAGACCATATCATGTTCCCTGAAAAAGGATGGTCTACTGTTGTCGGGCCGAGTGTCCGACAGAGATCAGTTAGGTGGAGTCCACTGATGGTCTTTTTGCTGATCTTCTCTCTGTCCTATTATTTAAAAAGAGGGTATTGAAATCTTCCACGGTAAGTGTGGAATTACCTATTCCTCTGCATTTATACCAGCTTTTGTTTCATGTATTTTGAAACTCTGTTGTGAGGCACATAAAAGTTTAGGGTTGTTATGTCCTCTTGATGAATTGATCCCCTTTGCACTATAAAATGTCACTTTTATGTCTTTAGTCACACTTTTTGTCTTAAAAAGTCTATCTATCCAATATTAACATAGGCACTTCAATTCTCTTATGGTTATTGTTTTCTTGGTATCTTTTCTGTACTTTTACTTTCAATCTATTTGTGTCTTTCAATATAAAGTGTATCTAATGCAGACAATATAAAGGTGGATCCTAGTGTGTTTTAAAACATCTGACAGTCTCTGCTTATTGAGTATTTACTCTATTTATATTACATGTAATGTAATTACATGTAATTAATGGTGTGGTCAGATATATTCCTGCTTTTTGTTGTTGTTGTTGTTGTTACAACAAAAGAAACTTTATTTAAAAATACTTTACAGACGTGGGTGCTTGAAAAAGCTCTTTAGTTAACTGTATATAAATGAAAAAATTAATAAATAACATTAGTATAACAGACCTGAACATGAACACACTGGCGAAACAAATGGATGTAAAATGGAAACGAAACTTAAAGCTCTGCTATTCTCTGTACGAATATTCACCTTCTGTTTATCTTCTTCTTTACAAGTGAGAAAGATTAAATACTATGAGTATAACGTTTCTTATATGAATGACACACTTTTAAAATCGCCAACAAAAATCTCACCTGCGCTTTCTGTTTAACTTTCACACTGATGCACAGAGCGAGGCTCTGCCCCCGGCCCCGCCCCCAGCCCCACCCAGGCCAACCATGCTCAGTCACAAATGAGGAGAACCTTAGAGAGAACTGTTTCTACCTCCACATTCTTTTTTTAAAAAATATATTTTATTAATTTTTACAGAGAAGAAGGGAGAAGGATAGAGAGTTAGAAACATCAATGAGAGAGAAACATCGATCAGCTGTCTCCTTGCACACTCCCTACTGGGTATGTGCCCGCAACCAAGGTACATGCCCTTGACTGGAATCGAACCTGGGACCCTTGAGTCCGCAGACCAATGCTCTATCCACTGAGCCAAACCGGTTAGGGGCTTTTTTAAAAAAATATATTTTTATTGATTTCAGAGAGGAAGGGAGAAGTAGAGATAGAAACATCAATGATGAAAGAGAATCATTGATCAGCTGATTCCTGCACATCCCCTACTGGGAATTGAGCCCGCAACCCGGGCATGAGCCCTTGACCAGAATTGAACCCGGGACCCTTCAGTCCACAGGCCGATGAGCCAAACCGGCTAGGGCTCCCCATTCTTTATTAGTTAAATATGCCTGCTTTTTGCTATTTTTTTTTCTGTGTGTCTCATGTTTTGATGTTTCTCTATTCCTCTGTCACTTCATTCTTTTGTGTTGGATACATATTTCCTAGAGGACTATTGTAGCATGTCTGTCTCCCCTCCTGTGTGTCAACACTAATATCTATGCTCTTTCAAAATTCTTGGTTTTTATTATTAAACCTGGCTTCCTAGAAGTTGACCCTGGTTGAGCAGAGCTTCCTAGTCAGCCAATGGCTGGTCAGAGGTTCTGCCTAAACACCCTGAGCCAGTAAGGTTTCCACCCGTTGCTCTGGTGAGGCGCCCATTCAAAGACCAGGCAGTTTACAAGTCTGCCCCAGCCTTCCCCATCTGCTGGTGCAGGGCCCCCTGGTTGGCCAGGGACAGCAGATAACCGGGCCCTCCCTGGTCTTTCGTGAATATGCACACGTGCGCAGCCTTCCAGATCACCAGGAATACGTGAGGCCTTATCAAAGCCCCCGCGGCCATCCCAGTCCCCAGATCTCTATTTAAATTTCTGGCCCATCTGCTCTGTTCCCAACTCTATATTATAGCCCCGGGCCACTGCGATATTGGCCTCCCTTGATTGTTTGCTAGAGAGATGGCAATTGCTTCTGACAGCGCCCCCGAACAAGGGGCCTTTCTCTGGAGCTCCAAATTAGATCAGCCCTCCCCAGCCGCTTCAACCCCGTGACGGGGAGAGGGGAGCAGCCTCGTGTTAAATGCGCAGACCCCACCATTGTCGCTCATTTTCCTTGAGTAAATGTCTCTCAATTTGTTAATTTCCAGAGTTGGGAAATGGTGGGTTTGGACAGTCCGTCCAGTGTTATCATTGCTTTTATCAAGACAGGACTTGCTGAGGTCTTTCTGACGCCACTGCCCGCATTACCCTGCAAGCTTAATTGCTGCCCAGTCAGTCAGTCACGTAGGGCTCTCTGTGCAAAGACCAGGAGATAAGGAAAGGAGCCTGAGCAGCAGGGGGAGGCAGGGTTTTTATTAAATTGTGGGGACGGGAAGGAACATAACCAAGGTTATTTTCTGGACACTTCTTCGTGTCTTGGCCCAATTCAATGGTAAATGGGCAAGTACAGCAACGACGGCCTGAGCAGTGCGTGGCGACCAAGATTTTAGGCCCTCCTGCAAGCCCCTAGGACAGTGATGGCGAACCTATGACACTTAACCTATGACATTTAACAAAGAAAAATCAACCAAAAAAATGAGTTCGCGTGTCATGACACGCGAACTCATTTTTTTGGTTGATTTTTCTTTGTTAAATGTCATAGGTTAAGTGTCATAGGTTCGCCATCACTGTCCTAGGGGCTTGCAGGAGGGCCTAAAATCTTGGTCGCCACGCACTGCTCAGGCCGTCGTTGCTGTACTTGCCCATTTACCATTGAATTGGGCCAAGACACGAAGAAGTGTCCAGAAAATAACCTTGGTTATGTTCCTTCCCGTCCCCACAATTTAATAAAAACCCTGCCTCCCCCTGCTGCTCAGGCTCCTTTCCTTATCTCCTGGTCTTTGCACAGAGAGCCCTACGTGACTGACTGACTGGGCAGCAATTAAGCTTGCAGGGTAATGCGGGCAGTGGCGTCAGAAAGACCTCAGCAAGTCCTGTCTTGATAAAAGCAATGATAACACTGGACGGACTGTCCAAACCCACCATTTCCCAACTCTGGAAATTAACAAATTGAGAGACATTTACTCAAGGAAAATGAGCGACAATGGTGGGGTCTGCGCATTTAACACGAGGCTGCTCCCCTCTCCCCGTCACGGGGTTGAAGCGGCTGGGGAGGGCTGATCTAATTTGGAGCTCCAGAGAAAGGCCCCTTGTTCGGGGGCGCTGTCAGAAGCAATTGCCATCTCTCTAGCAAACAATCAAGGGAGGCCAATATCGCAGTGGCCCGGGGCTATAATATAGAGTTGGGAACAGAGCAGATGGGCCAGAAATTTAAATAGAGATCTGGGGACTGGGATGGCCGCGGGGGCTTTGATAAGGCCTCACGTATTCCTGGTGATCTGGAAGGCTGCGCACGTGTGCATATTCACGAAAGACCAGGGAGGGCCCGGTTATCTGCTGTCCCTGGCCGACCAGGGGGCCCTGCACCAGCAGATGGGGAAGGCTGGGGCAGACTTGTAAACTGCCTGGTCTTTGAATGGGCGCCTCACCAGAGCAACGGGTGGAAACCTTACTGGCTCAGGGTGTTTAGGCAGAACCTCTGACCAGCCATTGGCTGACTAGGAAGCTCTGCTCAACCAGGGTGTCGTACGCTAATTACCATGTTTCTCTTTTATTAGTGTAGGTATATATATATATATATTTTAAAGCTCTAGCCTATTTGGCTCGGTGGGTAAAGCATCAGCCCATGAACTGAAGGGTCCCGGGTTCTATTCTGGTCAAGGGCATGTATCTCTGTTGCAGGCTTGATCCCCCGTCCCTGGTGGAGGACCATGCGGGAGGCAACTAACCGATGTGTCTCTCTCATATTGATGTTTCTCTCTCTCTGTCTCTCCTCCCCCTTTCACTCTCTATAAAAATCAATGGAAAATATCCTCAGGTGAGGATTAACAACAACAATAAAAAATTAATAATAATAATAATACAGCAATAAACTCTATGTTTTGTGTACTCACAACTGTAAGCCTCCTTGTGCCCTTCCCAGTAGGCACCGCATTAGGAGGAGAGGGACCTCGCGAGGTGGAGATGCGGGAGTCGATGAGTATTGGTCCCAGCCTCAGGCCCGCTGCAGTTGCAGGGGCAGCAAGTTCCTCTCACCCCCGCTCCTTCTGTGAGGTTCCCCCAGGAAGAGAGGCCCAGAGAGTCCGGAGCAGTTGCTCTCAGAAACTGTTGGGTGAAGCGAAGGAGCCATGTAGCCCCAGGGATGGACTGTGGTGGACACTGTTTGGGACTGAAACGTCCATTTCCCCAGCTGCTGGAGTGTCGGTAGCTGACAGCCGTCTGCTCAGTCCCACCCTTCCCTTCTACCATTGTCCTTGGCTGAAAGGAAACCCTTTGCCCAAGGTCAAAGTTCCTTTCTGGGGCAATCCACATGCGATGCCTGGTCAACGTGGAGGCATAGAGGCCCAGCTCCCTTCCTCCACGGTGAGGCCACCCTGAAAGGCCATCCCAGCTGCAAAGCTCCACATACGGTTGTCGGAGGCCTTTGCATGTTCTGACAACTCAGCCTACCCCACTGTCCCCTCCTGTTTCCTCGACACCCTACAGAGGTGCTGATCCTGAGAGCATTTCTCAGCCCATCTCTTCTACATCAATCTCCACTTAGAGCAGCGGTTCTCAACCTGTGGGTCGCCAACCTGGGGGTCGCAACCCCTTTGGGGGTCAAACGACCCTTTCACAGGGGTCGCCTAAGACCATCGGAAAACACATATAATTATATATTGTTTTTGTGATTAATCACTATGCTTTAATTATGTTCAATTTGTAACAATGAAAATACATCCTGCATATCAGATATTTACATTATGATTCATAACAGTAGCAAAATTACAGTTATGAAGTAGCAACGAAAATAATTTTATGATTGGGCCCTAACCGGTTTGGCTCAGTGGCTAGAGTGTCGGCCTGCAGACTGAAGGGTCCCAGGTTCGATTCCGGTCAAGGGCATGTACCT
>NW_005369964.1:2159601-2161177 GCF_000412655.1 Myotis brandtii
ATCGATGTTTCTCCCTTTCTCCCTGTCTCTCTTCCACTCTCTCTCTAAAAATCAATGGAAAAATATCCTCAGGTGAGGATTTAAAAAGTTAATTAATTAATTAAAATAAATAAAATAAAAGCCGCTGCTCTGACTGGTGGGCCACAGCGCTGCTTCGGGAATTAGGACTAAGAGCCAGTGTGCAGCAACCCCTGAAAAGTCTGATAAGAGATAAGTGAAGCACTTAGCATTAAGAATAGCAGACACTGTTATGATTGATAATAATTGCAGCAAATGGTCTTGATTCCATCCTTATCTACGAGTTGGCAACATGACATCTTGGTTTCCAACGAGGCAGTGGGCTGGGGTCTGTGGGAGGCATCCCAGGTACAAGGAGCTGTTCCACAGGGAGTGAGTGGGCGGAGAGGAGATTTACAGAGAAGCTGGATTCTGAAATGACAAAGGTGGGCCCTCATTTCACTCAGGATTCTTACTGACCACGCACAGGAACGCTGCAGACTGAGATTACCTGTCCCCAGAAACGCCCAGTAAGACACAACTGCTACACCTAGAAAATTGGGAAGAAATGATTTACTTAAAAAACCAGAAGGCAGCCCAGCCAGGTGGCTCAGTTGGTTGGAGTGTTGTCCATACACCAAAAAGGTCGTGAGTTTGATTCCTGATCTGGGCACATACCTAGGTTGCGGGTTCAATCCCTGGTTGAGACGCATATGGGAGGCAACCAATCGATGTTTCTCTCACATCTCTCTCTCTCCCTTTCTCTCTCTCTCAAATCAATAAACATATCCTCAGGTGAGGACTAAATCAATCAATCAATAAACATCAGAAGGCAGAATCAGTAAGTGGAAGAAAACTGGCGTGAACGTTTGGAGATCTGGATGCTGGGTTTAGCTCAACCACTTTCTGGCCAAATGAGTCTGGGCGTGTGTTTCCACTTCTCTGAGCCTCAATTTCATTACCTGTAACACCAGAAGATAATGTTATCTCCCTCTTGGGTTGTTGAGTGAATTACATAAGATTAAGCATTTAAAGTACTTAGCACACAATCTAAAAAGACAAAAGATAACAAATGCTCGAGGATGTGAAGAAAAGGGAAGGGACCCTTGTGCGCCGTGGGTGGGAATTTACGTTGGTTCAGCTGCAAGGAAAACAGTATGGAGTTTCCTCACAAAATGAAAAATAGAGCTGCCCCGTGATCCAGCAATTCCACTCTGGATATCTATCCAGAGGAAATAAAATCACTATTTCAAGGAGATAGCTGCACTCCCAGTCGTGGCAGCATTATTTACAATAGGCAAAAACATGGAGACAATCTACGCGTCCATCAATGGATGAATGAATAAAGAACACACACACACACACACACACACACACACACACACACACAGGAATATTAATCAGTCATAAAGAAGGAAACCCTGCCTTTTGTGAAAACATGGATGAATCTTGGGGTGTTATGCTAAGTGAAATAAGAGAAAGGCAAGTGCTATATGATCTCACTTCTCTGTGGAATCTGAAAAAGCTGAACTCATAGAAACAGAGTAGAAAGGTGGTTGCCACGGGCTTGGGGGTGGGG
>NW_005369964.1:2161200-2170611 GCF_000412655.1 Myotis brandtii
ATGTTGGTCAAAGGGCACAAACTCCCAGTTAGAGGATGGATAAGTCCTAGAGGCCCGGCGGACCGCACGGTGGTCGTAGATAACAATGCTGTACTGTGTACTTGAAATGTGCTGGGAGACTAGGTCTTCAATGTTCTCACAAGCACCACAACGGCCATTTGCAAGGCGAAGGAGGTGTTGGCCTTATTGTGCTAATTATTTTGCAGTAATCACGTGTATCAGCTCCTCACACTGTACACCTTGAACTTACACAATGTCACGGGTCAATTATATCTCAATAAAGCTTGGCAGGCAGATGAAGTACTTGGCTCGGCCTCGGACAGAGTCAGGTGCTGTTGTTGTTAACAGTCCCTTTTCTGTCCTATTACCTTAGGCCGGGGTTTCTCAACCTGGGCAATGCTGACATTTAGAGCCAAATAACTGTGTGGTGGGGGCTGTCTTGTGCTCTGTGGTCTCTCCCATTAGGTGCCAGTAGCACCTGCCAGTTTTGATGATGAAAAGTGTCTCTAGTCATAGCCAAATGTCTCCTGAGTGGCAAAGCTGACCTCAGTTGAGAACTTTAGGCTGGTCATTCTGTTGGCCTCAGTTTTCATATATATATATACTTATAGCGCCTCACTCTACTTTGTAATCATTCCTAATGCACTTGTAAACAATGTAAATAATTATCTCTCTATATATAAAAAAAGGAAATATGCAAATTAGGCCAGGACACAGTAATGGGTCATGACCGGACAGGAGGAGGTTGCGCACACAGGTGAGGCCTGGAGCAGAGACGGAGACAGAGACGGGGGGCCAGTGAGCCACCGTGCCCGGGCTTGGGCCAGCCCCCCGGAGCCAGAGAGGACACGGACAGGGACAGGGGGGCCAGCCCGAAGCCTCTGCGGCCTAGCAGAGGCCCAGAGAGGAGACAGTGGGCCCACCTCCCGAGGAAGCATCCAAGCTCCCTCCCGGCTCCTGTGGGCACCAGTGGCTCGCTTTCGCCTCCCATGGAAGCTGCACGGTTCCTGTGGAAGCATCGCGGCTCCCGGCGGCGGGCTGCGGTTCCAGCTGGCTCCCGTGGAAGCGGCAGGCAGCCTACTGCATGCGATATCGCGTGATGGGCTACTAGTTTGTTAATCACTAGGCAAGGCTAAGGCCTTGGACGACTTACTTCAACAGCTCTCACTGGTGGATGCGTTTGTTTATTCCCTGTTCAGAAAACCAGGACTAGCTGCGCTGTGCAGGACACACTGCTTTTATTCTTACGGTTTTCCGTTTTAATATCTGATGGTGCAACTAGCCCCTTCATTATTTTTTCTTGATTATTTTTACCACTTCATGTTTTTCAGATAAACTTTAGTATCATATTTGTCTGGTGACCTCATGTCAATGAATAACATTACATTTATGTGGTAATTTTAGGAAGAGCTAGCAGCTTTATAACGTTGGGTCTTAATTACTGAGATCATTACTTTAAAAAAAAAATAAATCTGTTTTTAAAATGTATTTTTATTGATTTCAGAAAGGAAGGGAGAGGGAGCTAGAAATATCAATGACGAGAGAGAATCATTGATCCACTTCCTCTGGCATGTCCCTGACTGGGGATCGAGCCCGCAATCCGGATATGTGCCCTGACCAGGAATTGAACTGTGACCTCCTGGTTCATAGGCCGATGATCAACTACTGAGCGATGCCGGCCGGGCCAGATCAATACATTTTTGAACAGGTTGTTATTGGTATGTAGGCTTTTATATGTATGGCGTATGTGCACCAACTCCTCGTGTTACCTGTAGGCCATTCTCTTGAGTCTTTGTGGCAGACAATAATATCATCTCTAATAATCATTGAACCTCTTTTCTAGTAGTCATACTTCGTTTTTCTGTTTTTTATTGCCTTGGGCTTTACTGATCAGTAGGATACTAAGTGTTAGTTTACAACAGACGTTTCGCATGACATTAAGGAGATGTGTACTTTCCCCTTGTATCTCATTAAATTCCCTCTGGCATCTACTGAATTGGTATTATATTTATATATATATTTTTTTCTTTTGACCTATTTTTGTGTTGATGTTTGGTTTCCCTTCCATGTGCATCTTCACTGTGGACTCGGTGCAGTGACCGAGCCTGGCAAGCTTCTGAGCAGGGAGAGCCCCGGGCACACCCCCACCCCACCGGCTCGGGCGAGGACCTGGGGCTGGGTCTCCCCCCTAGAACAAGGCACGTTTCTTGGGCGGGTGACATGCATGGCGAATGATTTCTTTTTCGGCAGTAGGAACGGTCACTAAAGAAAATAAAGCCACAGGCCTGAGATGACAAGCAAACTACTGTCTTAGCAGCCATCCCCAGAGCCAGGTGCCCTGTGCTGGGAGCCCACCTTCCCCTTTACTCCCTGTCCAGATGGCCCCTCCCTCCTCACTTTCCTTCCGGAAACTTCTTTCTGTCCATCCACCCCCTGCACGTGCAGTTCATGTCTCTTCTGCCATGTGGAGCTTGCTGGGTACTTTCCTAGCTGGCTCCCCGGACTCTGGGCCCCATGCAAGGGCCCCATGCAGCAACAATCCCCACTAGAGCATGTCCCCCACTCTCACCCCCCCCGCCCCGAGTTCTGGGGCCTTCCACGTCCTGGGGCCCTCCCGGCCAGGACCACAGCCCTCCGAGCCCTCCCCACTGCCCAGACTGCAGCCGGGGGGCCCCAGGTGGAGACTCTCTCCCTTCACCCCTGCCGCCCCACCGCCCGTGGGGTAAGGCAGGACCCAGGAGCTGGCTGGAGCTGGGTTCCTTTGCCCAGGTCACCTGCCTGGCCCCTGGCTGGCTGCAGTGACCCCGTGATCCCGCTGTTCCCGCCCACCTGGCTCTCCCAGGGCCCCCTCGCTATGGATCTTGCTTTCTCATAAAATGCTCTACTTGATTGGGGTTTTTATAAAAAACTAGTGGCCCTGTGCACGAATCCATACGTGAGTAGCTCACTGCTGCTGCCTGCCTCAGCTGGCTGCCCCGCCCACCGCCACTCATAGTTCTCCGCCGCCCATAGCTTGCTGCCCCGCCCTCCTGCTGATCGGTCGTTATGTGTCATGGCGTAACGACCATTTGCATATTACCTCTTTATTATATATAGGGTACTTGGCTGCTTTCTATTTGTTATTTTATTGAGGATTTTTGTTTCTTCACGAGGGAGGACAGTAACTCTCTTTTGTTAACTTTGTTGGGGTTCCCTTTCCCAGCTTTGAAGAAAGAATCAAAAGACCTTCATCTTGTCTCCATCTTTGCTCCAGAATCCTGACCTTAGCCTGGGTGCCCCGTTCCATCAAAGGGTCAAAGATTTGGGACCTGGGTTGGGTAGCAGGCAGGTGGCCCCACGGGGGCTCTTCCCAGGTAATGCTCTAATCCTACTGGTCCCGGGGAGGATTCTGGGTAATTGACATTTGCCTGGAAAGCCCATGCCTTTCATACAGGTTTCTACGTTTATCACCTCAACATTGTCATCTTATTTTCTTACGGTTTTTGAAATAGCACCCATCTGCTTGTACCTGTGTGCCCCGTGGCATTGAAGAGACCCCCACCCCAGGGGGCTGAGGGGGATAGTTCTGGCAGGATATGGGGGCCCAGGAGGGAGGAGTCTCAGGGACACCCAGGCCTGGCTGAGCATCTAGGTGGGGGTGGCAGTGACCTGGCCGAGAAGGAACAGGTGTGGCAAGAAGTGGAGAGAAGACTCCCCCACCCACTGAGGGTCACTCTCTGGGCTAGCAGAGGGCCTGGACAGAGGTCGCACCCTGGCAGGAGGTGGGGGCTCTGGCTGATCCCCCAGGGTGGGCATAGGCAATGTCACCCCCTCCACGGGACCTAAAAAGGATGTCTTCACTGAGCTGACTCAACCAGCCTCGGGCCGGGCCTGGGACCAGAAGAGCGGTGGGTTCCCCCCCCCCCCCCCCCAAAAAACCCCCCCAACGTGTAAGGTCCGAGTCAGGAGAACAAATGGGACTCATACACCGGATGTGCCACCATTTAAAGGCGACAAGTCCCCCAACTGAGTATCAGACACAATTCTACCTCTAAGTCCTGGAGGGCGGGGCCAGCATGGACTCAGACCCGACCACCCTGGAGTTCTCAATAGAACCTGTGGCTGCAGTGAGCTGGTCCCTGGCTCGGTGGAGGGTTTGGGGCTACCCAGCAGCCCCCTTCATCCTCACGTCCCCCCTCCACCCACACCACCCACTCACACCTCCCACATCACCCACACCACCCACACCACCCACAACACCCACAAATGGCCACCAAGACACAGGGAAGAAGCTGTGAGGGCCCTGGAGGGGGGCAGGAAATTCCCGTCTGCAAACACTCGGAGTGTGGTCCGGAAGGGTGGGTGGGCTCGCCCTTAGCCTTGGCCTCCTCCCCACGTGCGAGGGGCTGGGTGGGGCCAGAGCAGGGCCCCCGGCCCAGGGAAGGGAGAAGGGTAGCCGGCGCACACAGCACGCACACCACAGAAACATGAGTAGCCCTTGGGTTTTGTTTATTTTTTAATAAACAAACTTTTTTGCACGTCTGGGCGAGTAGATGGGAAAGCCAAAAAGAGTGCCATTGACATTTTCCACGTCGTTGGGGTTACAAGAAGATAATCACGCCTACTCCTCTCTCAGTTTTGGGGCCGAATTGGTGGTCATGTCGCTGACAGCATCTTAAAGCTTCCCCTTGTGTTTACGTAAACTACACACGACCCCACACACACCGAGGTGCGGTGGGCAGCCAAAGTCCCGACGCTCTCAGCAGAACCGGGCGCCCCCACCAAGGAGGGTAGGCGCCGTTTCTGCGGGGCGTGAAGACCGAGGCGAGGCACTAACCCTGTTCTGATCTCGAGGGACGTGTGAGCTGGGCACTGTGGAATTTGGGCGGGGCGGCCACATCAGGTGCTGGTAAGAGAGACTTCCTACTTGTGGGAAGTGAGATGGTCAGGCTCTCGGGGAGGCGTCTGTTGAGGACTCTCCAATGCTCCCACGGCATGTCACCTGCACTGCGCTTGGCTTCCTGGGGACACCTGGGTGTCCCCTGCCCTCCCAAGACTGCCCCTCGTCCTGCGGGACCTGCAGCTCCCTGCACGCTGCCTTGCACTCGGCAGGTGCTTGGAAATGCTTCCTGATTGAATGAATGGTGGATGGATGGGTGGACGGATGAGGAGTGGGTCAAGGATAAATGGCGGGACGTCTCTTCCTTGTCACCAGGGGACAAGGCTGTTCTCCACAGCCTGGAGATCGAAAAGGGGGCGCAGAGAATTTGGTCATGTCATCCAATCTCAGAATTTCAAGTTTGGGGAATCCGAGGATCAGAACCGGTAGTGGACTCGATCAAGGTCTCACGTGAGAGAGGCCAGGCAGGTGCCGGACACCCACCCGACACATGCCAACCGTTCTGTTTTTTTTTTGTCTTTTTGAAGTTTTTAAGACACACTCAAAATGAGATGTTGACTCAAATGACTTGTGGGGAGAAGGAAGGACTGGGGGGAGGGGTTATCAGAGATGGGAGGCTGGGAAGCCAGGGGATGAGGGTGAGGGAGGGGAGGGGCAGGAGGGCAGCAACAGGAGCCTGGGGGGTGGGAGGGGCCTTGGCAGTGGTAACAGGGTTTGGGGTTGAGGGAGAATTGTGGGGAGGCAGGAGAGGAAGGGCAGGTTTAAAATGGGGAGGGGTTTGACGGGGAAGGTGATGGGAGTTTGGGGTGACATCGCCTGTCAGGGACGAGGTGACCAGGGTGGCATCTTGGGGCTAGGATGAGGAGGAACTGGGAGTGGGACGTCAGGTTTTGGGGAAAATGACAGGCTTGGAACCAGAATTACAAGGGACTTGGCGGTGGTTTAGTGGGTGGGGGTGACAAGGTTGATGGTTGAGTGATGACGGTGACGCATGTGGTGATCTGAATGACCGTGATGAAGGTGATGATGACTTGGAGCAAGGTAAACACGTCAGTAATACTCAACGAAGCTCAGAGTATTGATTCCTACCCAAATAACTTAAGAAGCAAAATAGTCCTATCTGGTACCCAAGGACTGTTTAGCTGCCCAACCCGAAGAGCTGGGAAGCTAGACAGAACTCTGTCCCATCTCCTTCTATTTTTTTTTTTCCCCCAACAAAAATAGATACTCTTCTTAAAAAAGTCAAGTTCATGATTCAGAAACTGGCTAGGTCTTTCAGGATCTGAGCGTTACTAACTCGGCAACACAAATGAACTGCATAGCCACGTAGGCCAGGCCTGGTACCACTTCGGCCACAGAACTAGAAAACGCCCCACAAGGGACAGGTTCCACTAACCCCTGCGAACACCTAGGGGAGGGCTGTGTTGCTGCTCAGATTTCGCCAGGGGCACTTGCGGTTCACCTGCATTTACATTTTAAGAAATATGGCTAATCTACAGGGGGAAGGGGCGTAGAGTATTGGAGATTTTGGTGGGTGGGGGTTGCCCGAGAGGCAACTCCAAGGCTACGTATTGTGACTCAAAGCGGCTAATCGTTCCCAAATGGAAAGTGAGCCAGGAGGCTCCCCACTTTGAAAACTGCACTTAGGGGTGATTTCAGGATGCCCAGTGGGCATCAGAATAGACCAAAACATGCGGACCCGGGGATGGGACCTAGTCTCCATCCCATCCTCATGGGGGGGTCAGGAGCTGTTTTGGTTCATCCCCCGTCGTTCCTAATTCAGAGTTTTAGACAAGAGAGGACCTTGATGGTCACTGTGGTCAAGCCCCTCCCTCCAGAGGGGCGAAATGGTGGGCTCGCTAAGGGTGACGCAGCGAGTTAGTGGCAGGGCTGGGACGAGGTCCCGGCCCCCCAGCAGCCAACCCGGGTTTTCTCTCTGCCTGACACATGGCCGCTGCACTCTGCAAAATCCTCAACTCCATCACAAAGATCTAAGGACTGCGATGTTGAACTTGAAGTGAGTGCGAGTCGGATGTGGCGTGTGAGAATTAACGAACGAAAGGGGTCTTAGCCCAGGTCACAGTGGTTGGTCATGCAAGAATACGTTACAAGGACCCTGTGGCCGAGGCCCCTCGGGGAGGGACGTCGACACACCGAGTCCTGGTCAAGTTGCCTTGTTTTTTTTTTGTCTTTTTTTATTTTATGCTAAAATTTAAAGTTTAGAATGACATGCTACTTATCTTACTCGTTTAAAGATTAAATTCTTATTCTTATTCTTAACCATGCATTGGGAAAGAGGGGGGAGGGTGGCCTTCATCATTGCATTGAGCGCATTGCATTGGTCACACACAGTAGTAGCACAAAGAATAATACAGCGAAGCGTAGCGCGTTCACCAGGTCTGACACGAGAGCTAGCAAATTCGCCCACCGAGGTTAGAACCGACCGCATCTGGTGAGCTCTGCGGGGACCCCGAGGATGGAGGGGGCGGGGTAGTATAGTGGGGGCTCTGCCTAGATCTCTGCTTAGATCTCCTCGTCGCTAGCCTCCTTGAAGGTGGTCATGTCGATCTTGTCGGGGAAGATGATGTTGACGGCCATGTCTTCCCCGCTGTTGTAGCGCAGCAGCAGCTTCTTCTTCTTGTTCAGCATGCGGTTGTAGCGCAGGTTGGCAATCCAGGCCTCACACTTGTTGAGGAAGACGATGCTCAGGGTGCCCAGCACCACCAGACCGGTCAGCACGCCCAGGATGGTGAAGCAGATGGCCTGGCCCTCGGAGAGGAGCGGGGTGTCCTTTTTGACCTCCCTCATGGCCACCTTTAGGATGTGGTGCTCGGGCTGCCCCACGGGCAGCTCGTGCACCCCGGGGGTCACGCGGTAGGCCAGCCCGGGCCCGTTGGGCACACGGGTGCCCTGCTGGGAGCTCGCCGCGCGCTTCTTGCCGCAGAGGGGACCTGTGAACTGGGGCCGGCACCGACACTCGAACCTCACCTGGGAGTGCTGCAGGCAGGTGCCCCCGTTCAGGCACGGTTCGGAGGCACAGTTGGTCACCGAGCGACTGCAGGTTTTGTCCACGAAGCCGGGGGGGCAGCGGCAGCGGAAGTCGCCCCCAATGTCGGTGCAGGTGCCTTGGTTCTCGCACGGGTTGGAGGTACAGCTGTTGACCACGATCTCGCAAAAATTGCCCGAGAAGCCAGGGGGGCACAGGCAGGAGGCATACGAGGCCTGGCCATCATCGTCCACGCAGGAGCCGCCGTGCTGGCAGGGGGAACTGCAATACAGAAGGGGACAAGGCAGAGGTCCCCTGGGGGGTGGGCTAGGACAGTGGTGCTGCGGGCAAATGCTCAGAACACAGGAGGTGAGTGAGTGATGCCAGCCAGGGGGGCTGAGGAGGCGGCGGGCACTGTGACCCCTGCCTACGAGGGCCTCTGGTGTCTGAGGCAGCCGCACACCGGGTGGGGGGTGCCCCTCACCCCCACCTGGAGCACGCCGACCTCCCGGATGCCCATCTCTCCTACCAGAGGCCTGCCGGTGAGTCCCTGGACTGGTGGGGGAAACTGAGGCCGAGAGAGGCAAAGTTAGTGATAACGCCGGGCTGGAGGGAGCCCCCTCCTCTAGCTTGGTCCCTAGGCCCCTGACGCCGAGCCACACAGGATGTCCCTGGCAGTCTCTCCTGCCCCCCATCACCGCCCCATTATTATTTT
This sequence comes from Myotis brandtii, assembly GCF_000412655.1. Taxonomy (NCBI): domain Eukaryota; kingdom Metazoa; phylum Chordata; class Mammalia; order Chiroptera; family Vespertilionidae; genus Myotis; species Myotis brandtii. The sequence goes on from NW_005369964.1 coordinate 2,169,781, forward strand.
TACTTCTATTTTCAGCGGAGCGAGCCTGCAGCTCATTGTGCAGAAACCCTTGGGGACTCTCCGAGTGAAAGAAATACGCGGTCTGTCTGTGCGTCCCTGCCGCTGGTTAATAGCGGCTCATTCACCCAAGTGCAGCTTGCAGACCGAAGCTGTTTGCTCCACGCGGAGCGCACGGAGCATTTAACGTAAGTGCTTCTAAACGAGCGGGCCCTTTGTCATCTGATAAATGCGGAAACTCCAGGGAAGAAAGGGGCGGTGGGCGCGAGAAAGCCGCGTCGCCCCTCGGAGGAGGGCGGCATAGGAGCGGGGCTCTGAAGGAATTTCAAGGACCCCGGGCTGGATTTTGTTAGAGAGAAAAGCAAAATATTTTAAAGGGCTGGCTCTGAATGTTCCCTTCTCTCCGATAAGCCGGCACGGCGTGCGATGTCGCCCCTGCCCTCGGAGTACTGATCTTTCCATGCCTCACAGGTGCCTGCTTGTGGCCCCAGCCAGTCCACGTCCTCCACACCACCCTGCAATGCCAGGGCAGGAGGCGCTGGTGTGGCAGGGCAGCCCCTGGGCCAGGGGCTAGGGGTCCCAGGTGGAATTCTCGCTGCTGTCAAGATCTCTCCTAGCCTCCCTTTTAGCCCCCTCCGTGCAGCTATGCCCATAAGGGCCAGAGGGGGGCTGTGGGGAGCCCTGCTCAGGGAGGCACAGGACAGGCCAGCGGCCATTCTGCCTCGGTGCCCACTGCCCAGGATCCCAGGGCTCCCTCCCCACTCAGGGTAGCTGAGAGCTGGACCCCACCCCCTGGCCCTTATGGCTTGTCCTCCCCATCCCGCCCCCGCCCCT
>NW_005369964.1:2170790-2174309 GCF_000412655.1 Myotis brandtii
CCAGTCGCCTGTAGAAAATTATGCAGCTCCAAGCTCCCAGCCCCGTCCCAATCTACTGTCATTCACACACAGGACCCAGGGAGGGCAGGGGAATATGAAATCGCCTTCGGGATCATTTGAAGAAATTATGGAAATGACACTTCCTCTGATGGAGGGCGGCCCCCCACGGGGCTGCAGACTCGCTGGTCTTTTGTCAGGCGCCAGGTCTCACTGGCTGAGGCTGAAAGGGGCTTTAGGGGCGAGGAGGGGAATCAGAGGCCGCATTCATCAGAGCCCAGGTAACGGGAGGAATATTTACCCGTTGACCTCGCAGGGCCCGTCCTTCTTCTGGCAGTTCTCTCCCGAGAAGCCAGGGGCACAGGTGCACTGGTAGTGGCCCTTCTGCATGGTGGTGCACGTGCCGTTGTTAGCGCAGGGGTTCGAGGTGCAAGCCCGCATGTCTGGGGGAGGGGAGAGAACATCAGACCAGGGAGGGGAGGGGGGACAGAGGCAGGAAGACACACCTCCAATTGGTGGAGAGAGGGACCCCAGCTAGGCTGCCCCATGTCTCTGCCTGTGGCCACTGCCAACGGTCACTGAGTGGGGTCCTGAGGAAGAGGTGTAGGGACCCCCCCAAAATATATTCCTGAACAGCTTAGGGAGCTGAAGGAGGGTCCTTGTGTTCGGTCACGGGGACAGAAAGTCACAGCTGCTCCCTGCCACTCCACCCAGATCACCTCTCCCCTTTTCTGGGGAACCAAGTCACCCCTCAGTCCAGCATCATCACCTTCACGACAGACACCTTCCCTCCCCTAAAAGTGCACTGAGCTCCCCGTGCCTGCCTCCTCCAGGCAGCTTTGCACACCCAGCTCTTCGTGGGGTCTTTTTTTTCAGGGGGTGGCTGCCACTTGGGGGACTAGTACAGCCCAACCGTTAGAAACACCAGAGGCCCTTTGTGCCGGCCCATCCCCAGGGGCAGGGGGGAAATGGAGATGTGATTTAGCCCAGCCCTGCCTCCTCCTCCAGGTGGTCTCTGAGCGCAGGTTCTGAACTAAGGGGGCCCAAGATTAAAAGGCTGGCTCTTTTGAAGGCAGCAAGATGAGAACTATCGAGCCCTCTCCCGTCAGCGTGCGTTTCCATGAACACGGGTACGTTCCCACCGCCTTTCGACACCTCCCGTCACGCACACTTCATTATCCCGGCTCAGCGAGCCCAGGACGTGCCGAACAAAGGGGCCCGGGTCAGGGGCTCTCAGACAGTGCAGCCCCCAGACCCCCGCCTGCCTGGGAGGGGCCGTCCTGTGCCCACCTCCCGCCAGCTGCGGAGGTCAACCCCTCCCTCCCCACTCCGTGCCTCACTTTCTCCACTTATAAAAGGAGGGGCTCTCGCTGGTGGGTCTCCGAGGGACCTTTTTTTAGCTTTGATTTTCTACCAAATAGAAAGCCAGAGACACAGCGAGTTAGTTAAGGCAGATGGTGGGGAGGGGTCCACACATGGACAGATTCCCCCTCTGTTACAAAGACCGCTCCCTGGCGGAGGGGAGATGGCAAGCAATCAATAGAGAAAGGCCTGGACGCCATGCTGATGGCCTATCCCGAGCCCACCAGGCGTTCCTGGGAGCCCAGCTGGGAGCGAGGCAACATAAAGAGGATTTATCATTAGGGAGGGAGGGCGCCAGCAAAGCCTGAGCGCGTGAGCCTCGCGGCCAGCTCCTTCCTCGTCCTCTGCTCAGGGCTCTGCGGCCACCTGGGAGCCTGAAATATAGGCTGAAGGGCAGTGACGACCCTACCTACTCCTGTCCCCTCAGTGTCAAGCCTCCTGAGCAGAGGCCGAGCCCACCTTTGCCCAAGGAGCAGGCTGCCCGTGGGGGAGGGGAGCCGGGCCTACGCAGGGGCAGGGGCAGCAGCTGCGCTGCCTGCGACTGACTGACCGTGACAGTGACAGCCTGAAAGACCAGGGGAAAAGGGAGAGGGCCCTCCATTACCCAGGAGGCCGCTTCCCCTGGACCCAGCGTCCTAAGCTGAGAGCCTCTGTCAACCCAGGGAGGAGGGGACCTTGGTCTGGAAACCCCGTGGGGAGTCCCGGGCTAAGATACCCAACTGGGTGGGCTCCAGGCTGAATGCCTGACCCCAGATGGTGATGTCTCTGGGATCCTCTGGTCCCCAGTTAGAGCTCCTGCGAGGGCGCGGTGGGAGGGGCAGCAGAGCTGCGGGCCTGCGCGTGAGTCAGCTGCTGATAAAACTGCGCCATAGCAGTGGGGGGGTGGGGGGGAGCCTCAAGGACCCAAGACATGGGTGGGGGGGGGTGCTTGATTTTGAAAACTAGCTGCTCTTCCGTTTCCCTTAAGGGAGGGCATTAGAAAAAGCCCAGGTGAGAATGAATCCTGAGCAAACCCTTTGGCTTCTCTGAGCCTCAGTTTCCCTATTAGCCTCTGCTAACGTTGGGCACCCGGGGACAGAGGCCCTGCCTGGGCTGCTGGAGTTTTCTCGAGGACTTCCGTCTGCCCAGGTCTCCAGGCAGGTTTTGCCAAATGAGAACGGGCTCAGAGGAACATGTGCGGCCTGAAAACGCAGCCAACTCTCCATTGCTCGGGGTAATGGAGGACAAAGATTGCATAAATTAATGAAATCAATAGATAACACCAATCCATCCTTTAACCTCTTCTCAACCTTGCCCAGGCCCCCCTCCACCTTAGTTCTTCTGTCCCAGCCCCCAGCCCTGACCCCGGGGCCCGGCCTCAGCCCCTGCTGCCCACCCCTCAGCGCTGGTCCCCGCCCCTCCCCTGTTGTTTGTTTGCTTGCTTTGGGCAGCTCTTCATAACAGTCTCCAGGGCGGACCTGTTGGAGTTTTCTTGCTGCGTCACACACACCCCCGTCCTTCCTACTCCCCAAGCTTCAGTGACCGGGGCAGGCCTTCGGTCCCCACCCGCTCAGCTCTGTGTGGTGTGCGCTTACTTTGGGATTGTTTACTCCACAGGCAGCCCCCCGACACCCCACCCCAGGGCATCCTCTGGGTGCAGGGTGCAGACGGAGCAAAATCATGTCCCCTACCTGTGAGGAGGCTCCTGCCACCATCCATGGGGAAGTGTGTTCACAGGGCATTACCACACAGAGCATCGGGTGCATTAGAATAAGGTGGGAGGGGGAGGACAGGGGTGAGGGCGGGGGAGGGCAGGGGGAGTGCCCACCTATGTCGCAGTAGTGCCCGTCCCAGCCTTCGTTGCAAGTGCACTGCCAGGGTTCGTCGCAGAATCCGTGAACACAGCCAGGAAAGGGCATGCACTCGTTACACTGGGGTCCCTGCCAGCCAGGGTGGCACCTGCAGGGGGCGGGGAGAGTACATTTGAGGATGGGCAGGGGTGACATGGGAGCGGGGCTGCTTTCTGTGTACCAGGGCCTTAGGGGTCTTTGCACAGTGCCAGGCCAGTGGGCCCCAGGAAGCAAACACCAGTCACCTGAATGGAAAAGCTTCAGCAGACGGGCCGTCTGAGGAGCAGACAGAGGGGCCCTGGGAGGCCAGAGCGTGCTGCGTGCTGCGTTT
>NW_005369964.1:2174355-2175661 GCF_000412655.1 Myotis brandtii
GCACACCAGTTCCTGCGGGGGTGATGGTGATGAAGCTGTTTTTTTTGCAGCCCAGTGGCCAAGCCCCTTACCCCCTTTTTTCTGCCTGACACCATGACTCCCCAGGATTCTGCCCCAGCCCCCCACAAGATGCCTCGGGGGGAGCACTCCATTACCTGCAAACATTGTCCTCGGTGCAGAATCCATAGTGGCGGTTGCAGGGCGGGAAGCATTCAGCTCCTGAGGCACAAGAAAGGTCACACCATTCATCTCACCAGGCCCCAAAGGCCACAGCAAGGGAGCACACACCCTCTGTGGTCCTACCTGCCTGGCACCCAGTAGGTACTTCCCATCAACCCACCCAGGAAAAGCTCTCTACCCTGTTCCTGCTTAAGGAGTGACCACAGAACGCTGCTTTATTCTCACCAGCAGGTCAGACATCTCATTTCCCTCCAAACAAAGTGTGAGACCTCAAGCTCTAAAACTGGGGAAGGGGGAGGTGGGTGGACAGGTTTTGACCCCTGGGCACTCAGGCAGACCCTCAGTTTTGCTAAGTGGGCTGAAGGGGGAGCAGATTTTGAGGAATTCATCCCCAGGGAAAGCCAGACAGGGTCACCTGGCAGCGCACAGGTAAGGCATCTGGATATTTGTGAAGGTTCATCCCAGTGAAGCCAGGAACCCAAGTCAGGGTCCCCCCCCCCAATTTCCCCTGCCCCACACTCGTCATCGAAAAAAAAAAAAACTGCGCCACAGCTTGCAGAGCTTGACTGCAATCAATCCTGACCCTATTTAAAGAGTCTGATGTCTTCATAGGCGCCTACTGTGTGCATTTACGTCAACCCGAACACCAGCTCTCCAGACAGCCCCCTCCCCCATGCCAACGGGTGCAGTGGGGCGGGGGCACTGCGGGAGGGGCCACTCTCGCTGTCAGAGGCAGATGGCCGCTGCAGGCAGAAGTGTCGCAGCCCCTCACCTAGAGAAACCACGCAGCAGGGCCCAGGCTGGGCTCCTGGTTGGGAATTTGGGGCTGTGATGGCAAAGTCACCCCCGCTGCCCCCACAGACCTGTACCCCGATGCACGACAAAGACCCCCAAAGTTGCACCCCAGAGCCTTTTCACAGGTCTCCCAGCATCACCTCGTTTCTCCTACCTCTTGTCTCGGCGCACCAACACCCCTCCGAGCACCACTTTTGTGAGGCCCGAAGGGGCTGGGGTCCCACACCTCCCCCATCTCCCCGGGACCCCCAGGGCCGGGCTTGGCGTGCAAGGGGAGCGGAGAGGGCGAGGCAGGTACTGCGCGGGGGCTTAGGGTTAGGCGGGACGGGCG
>NW_005369964.1:2176268-2195497 GCF_000412655.1 Myotis brandtii
GGGTCCCGGGGCCGGGCTGCAGCCCCCAGGACGGCGCTCGGACACGCTCCGAATACAGACACACGCACCCCGTCACCAAAACACTGACATCGCCAAGGTCCCGAGCACGCAGGCCAGGGTGCGCACGGCCAGAAAAACACACGCACACGCTACAGATGAACTACGCACCTAGAAAAACCCTCGTGACGAGCCCTCAGACCCCTGGCCACAAAGACGCGGGGAAACGCAGACACCCACTGCAACCCAGACACAGCCTACCTCACCCTCACGCCGCGACACAAGTGCCCGTTATGGAAACAGCGGGGAGCGCCACATGCCCAGTCATGGGCACGCAGAGGCCCGCGCACATACGGTTATGAAACCCTGGGCCCGGCCGTCCACACGGAGGCACGTTCCGAGGCACGTGCACACCTGAACATGCGAGCCCCCTTGTAAACATGCTGACGCCGAGCACATGTTCAGTCCATTACCTGCACCCCCCCCCCAACACACACACACCTGCATACGCAGTCAGGGCCTCGGTCGGGGCCTTAGTCGTGACGAAGCAGATTTCACACACTTGCACAGCCACACATCCGATATTCACCAACACACAACACCCAGGCCCCAGAACTTACCATCCACTGGCTCTTGGTTACACACTCATCTAAACACACTTACACAGTCACCCAGCGCACACGCTCACACCAATCTTTGCTCCCAGTGACGTGTGTGGGCAAGCTCACACGGTTGCTCTTCTCCCACGCACAGATGCACATCAGGCACCCAGCACACGTTCCAGGCCCCCGGAAGCAGGGCGGGGGTGGGGGGGTGGGGGGGACTCCAGAGAGGGCTTTTAGGGGCTTGGGCTGGGGGTTTGGGACCCCACCACAAACCTTCCTTCCCCAAACAGCTCCTGGGGAAAGCTGGCCTGGGCCTTCAGCCAGACCCTCTGCGGGGCAGCCTCCCGCTCCCTGTAAGGATGTGGGAGGTTCAGGGCAGTTTCCGAGCTGCCCTGGGGGCGGGAGGAAGGGGATTGGAGGTGTGTAGGAGGTCAGGATCTTCAGGGGTCCTTTGTGTAGCCTACATTTGCATAGGTTCATTTACATACGGATCCAGGTGCGGTGCTCACTCAGGTCACAGGCTCCCTGCGTCTTGGCCTCCCCGTTCCCACATTGCTGATGTGGGGGGTGGGGGTGGTGGGGGGGCGTGGAGATCTCTGTCACTTTGAACCTTGGGGTGGGGCCTTGGCCTTCCAGCCATCTCCCCAGGACCTGGAAGGTTTGAGGACACACTTGCTGACCTGAGGATCCACGGGGTGGGGAGTCAGGTCCAGGTGAGCTCCCAGGCACACGGGTCCTAAGGCCCTATGTCTGAACTGGGGTGGAGACTCTGGCTATTTCTTGGCGGGCTTTCCAGAAGCTGGAGGGAAGCCCTCACCCGCTTGGAGAAGGTGCCCCTTCCCTGGTGTTCTCTGCTGAAGACCCAGAATGCAGGGGGGGCACTAGGCACCCACTTTATGCCCCTGCCTTTCTGTTATTCCCAACTCCCATGGCCCCTTCTCAAGGAAGAAGCTGAGTCCAGAGATGGAAAGTGTTTTGCCCAAGGCCCCTGGCTCAGTGAGAGTGGCCGGAGGCCCAGGCCTCGAGGCCCACCTGTCCACTGCACAGAGATGGCTGTAGCTTCCCCACTGCTCCCCCCCCCCACCTCTCTTCCCTCCGGGGACCCTGACCTCAGCCTCCAAAATTATCCTACCCAGTTCAGCGGGCAGCTCCAGAAGGCTGGGTCTCAGCCAGAAGCTAAGGAGGGGCGAGGGACCTCAGGCTCCGCAGCCTTGGGCGAGCGCCCCCCCCCTTTCAGATCTAGTCATGAGGTGTGGTGTGGGCTGCACAGAGCACCAAGGGGGGCTCCAGAGGCCATCAGTGCACCCCCACCAGGACCCCTTCTTTCTCACCGCGGCCCTCCCCAGTTTTGGAAAGGGAAGGAGGCCTGGGCAGTGGTGTCCAAATGCCACAGGCTCGGCTGGAAAGGGCATTCCCTTGGCTGGCTGGCTGGCACCGGCTTGCTAACCCCAGCTCCATCCCCTGACTGCTGAGGGCCCTGGACCAGTCACTGCCCCTCAGAGCCCAGTTTCCTTGTCTAGAAACAGGGGTGCCACCGTTGTCCCCAAAGGGAACGGGGGTTCTTGGGAGTAGAAAACCACTGTACTTACAAGGCCTGGCCCCTTCCTGCCCTTCTTCCAACAGCTGCCACCGGCCTCCGCCCAGGCGGCTGCAGGGAGCTGGAGGAGGGGCGGGGGCTTTCGGAGGGCCTCTCCCCGAGCCCCCTGCAGGGCTGCCGCGGGAAGGGGGCCTCCGCCCCGCGGGACCTGGGAGCCTGCAGCTTTCTGTGGCTTTGCTCTGGTGTCAATAAAGCGTTTGTAAATTCAGGAGACCAGAGGTTTCTTTTCAGCGAGCAGACAAGAGAAGGGGTAGCTCAGCGGCGGTGGGGAGGAGAGGTTCGTGATTGTCACAGGCTTCAAGGCTGCACAGAAAGCATGAAAATGCCAATGGGGTCCCTTGGGGAGAAGTCGGCACCGTCTGCTGTTTGCAAGCAGACCCTGGGGGCTGGGGAGTGCAGGGCTGGAGGAGTCAGGACAGACAGATGCTGCTCTATCTGTGCCCTCCCCACTCCCCTCCCCACCCCTCTCTTCCCCTCCCCTCCCCTCCCCTCCTTTCCTCTCTGTTCCAAAGTACAAACCTCTGGGACCCCAGAAGGAGCAGGTAGCCCCCACCCTCCACACCGCATAGCTTGGCAGGTGGTCTACACAGGTAGCCGGGACTAACCCTGCCAAGGGTGGGGCCGGATTGGACCCCAGGCCTGGGCTTCGGTGGGGCTCCGCCCCATCCCGCCCACCGCAGCCAGAACGTATCCTGGGCTCCTGTCCAGAGGCCAGAGGCCAGCTGGTTGGACAGCAAGGGAGCTGGTGATGGGTGAAAGTTTTCCGAGGGAACCAGAAAAATGTTATCTCCAGAGGCGTTATCTCCAGCCCTTCTCCAAACACTCCAACCACCCGGGCCCACACCAGACCACCTCGTCCTTGATTAAGGACAGGATGCTGCTCCGGGAAGCCCAGCAGGGCCCAGCTGGAGGGCTCAGAGGCCAGTTAGTCCTGGGTGTGCACAGCAGGGCAGGCAGCTGGGGGGCTCGCCCCCATCCTTCTCTGCACCCCCACCCAGTTGAGAATCTCCAAGCCTAAGGCTGGGTTTTGGAGGTCTCTACGCCCCCATTTGGTCCCGTCCTCGTGGGACATTACACAGTCAGGGAAACTGAGGCCCAGTGAGGACCCACCGGAGTGTTTGTTTCCTCTCCCCCCTTCCTCCTACCAAACACCCTGCATTCTCCATCCTCCCTTCCAGGGAGAACTCAGGTCCCCTGGTCCTGCCTGAGGAGACACAGCTCTTCCCGAAGGGACTGCTCATTTCCTGGGGTGGTGTGGTTAGACTGGGGAACTGAAATATCCCAGACAGTGGGCAGGGAACGCTGCACCCGCATCCTGAGTTAGGGGTACACAGACAAGCAGGGGGGAGGCGCCTTTTCTGCTCCCCCGGCTTCCGCGTCCAGCCCAGCCCCATAGCAGAGGCCATCTGTCTGCTCAGGCCTCTCCCAGCGGGACTTGGGATTGCAGGCCCATTTCAGAGATGAGCATGCTTAGGCTTGAAGACCCTGAGACAGCTGAGCAGGTAATGGATAGCAGAACTGGGGTTCGAAACCCAGTCCACTGGGAACTCAGGCACCAAGCTCTCTGCTCAGCCACACAGAGCTTAAGAGTGGGAGGCAGGGAGGATAATGGGGAGCCCCAGAGGGAGCCCCTGCCCTCCTGGCATTGGGAGGGCCAGCCCAGCCTTCTTGGGAGCTGTGAGGTTCCTGCACACACCTACGAGATGCACACACGGTGACTATAACCCTGATTCTTCTTTTGAGCTAAAGTTTGTCGGAGAGAGAAATTTTTTTTTCTGCAGAGGGGAGGGGGCCAGAGGGTGAAGGTGGGAGGGATGTTGGAGGCGCACAGGTACATTTAGGCTCAAGAACATGAAGGTTTGGTTTCAAGTTCAATCAAAGAGAAGCCTCCTGTGTGGGGCCTGGAGAGGCGCCTGGCAGCCCAGGCCCACCACGTCCCCCAGGCCTGGACGCAGGTCTGCATGTGGTGTGGGGGAGAAAGAGTGGCTCCCGCCCACCTAACCCTGGCCCAGCCACAGGTTCCTGGAAAAATACAAGAGGGAGTGGGGAGAGGGGGGAAGCATTGGTTTGAGACCATATTTAGTGTTGATTTCAGCGGGGTCGCACCTCTCCCCCAAACAGAACCAATTTCTCCCGTCATAGATGGTAGGATTCAAAAATAGATTTTCTCGCCATTGGAATCGATGTGGATGTCAAGTTCACAAGTCTAATTGTCCACGTCATCAATCAAATTATCTCCTTAAAGGGCGCCACTGAGTCATGCTGTGCGCGTGGCACTCTGGGGGTCTCTGGGGAGAAGTCATGACGGCTTCACGCCCCACCTCCACATCTTGTGGGTACACTCACCCCCCACTCAAGAGGGAGGAAATCAGGACCCAGGGAAAAAGGAGTCTTTTCATCACTTAGCCTGTCAATGCAGGCTTTGGCAAAAAGTACAGTAATTCTTCATTCATCAGAAATTCCCAGAAGTTAATTTTCCATAAAATGGAGCCACACCTCTGTAAATGCATTCTTTGATCTGCTCGGCATTGGCTGAGCTCCTACTGTGTGCCTGGGGCTCTGCTGGGGTGGGGGTGGGGTGGGGGGCAGGGTTTGCAATGAGAGATCACTTGTACCCTCACCTCCTAGAGTTCAAGGCTGGGAGACCTAGTGCTTACAGACCTCGGAGATGCAGGGGTGTGGTGCTGAGAGGGAGGTAAGCTGGGAACGCGTGGGAGGGAGATGAAGCGTTTCTTGGAGGGGGTCCTGGGGCTGGCTGTGTGGGAGTCCTGCAGGGTGCGCCATGATGGGAGACCTCCTTTAAGCAGAGGAAGTCCCGGGTCCCTGAAAGGAAGACCTCCACCTGGGCCCCAGGGTAGGCGTTTCCGGGGTGATTGTGGCAGAATTGTTACCCGTCTCCATCCCCAGGAATCCAGGTCCATGAGAAGGAAGCGGTGCGCTGTGGCTGGGCCTGCCGCAGGGGTCAAGTTTAAGGGTGTGAGAACACATGGCTCTCAAGGAATTGAAGATGTTCCTGTACTAGACGTTTTTCTCTTATTTGCAAGAAACCATTAGCATCTTCATTCAATTACATTAAAAAAAAATGTTCGTTGTTCTCCTTCATCCTGGGCATTAGGAATCCCTTGCAAAAGAAGGCACTGCCCCTGCCCAAGCAGGGGGCGGGGGTCAGAGTCCCACTGTTTGCTCCTCTCTCCCTCCTCCTCAAAAGCCTTCTCCCTCCGCTGCCTGCCATGTCCTGCCAGCTCCCCCGCCCATGGGCCCTGGCCCAGGCCCGAAGCCAGTGAGCCCTGGCCTCCTCCTGTCACTGCTCACCTCAAGCACATCCTCCCGCCTGGTGTTAATGGATTTTGCACATGTGTCTCACCTCTGCAGGCCCAGAAGTGCCCCTCACAGGCGACCTACAGCGCTGCCCACGAGGTGTTTGTGGATTAAGTGAATTGATGAATAAACGAATGAGGCACAAAGTGTTCTCCGAGGGTTACTATGGGCCCCTCGGGAAGATCCTGTGTCCTAGCAACTGGCGGCCTCGCATGGCCCACTCCAGCCACAGCCCGCTCCCCACCCTGGATCTCTGGGTTCTGGGGTTGCCGGCCCACAAACTGGGCTTGCTGAGAGAAGGGCCCCTGAAGCGACAGGGGCTCACCCGCCTTGGCTTTGGCCTTGGCCTTGGCCTCTCCCGCGAGGGCCTCTCGGTTCTCGCACTAGGAATGTGGAATGTGGGGAGCAGCTGCACTGAGACCACAGTCAGCACCCCCTACCGTCACCTGCTCCCACTCCCCCCAGTGCCTGGCTCCTCTGCGCTGCTCTCCCTGAGCCCGTTCCTATGGTGACGCTCTGTGCCTCCAGAGGCCCTACCTAGCTGTCTGCAACTGTGCTCCAGCTAGCGATGGGGGCAGGGGACCCCCGTTCCCCCACCCAACACCATGGGGTTGTTTGACACCCAAACGCAGGTTGGGTCTAATCCGATGAGCCTTCAATGGAGCCCCACACAGAAGTATCCCTTCCTCCTCCCTCTTCACCTGTGGGGGCTCCCTATGAGCCACAGGGCTGGACCCTGGGGCCCAGAGAGGCTGAGCAATTCTCCCCACGTCACACAGGAAGGCAGCGGCAGAGCAGGACTAGAACGCCGCGGCCTGGAACCCAGCAGGATGACCATGAAAGTTGATCATGAACAGCGCTTTGAGGGACCCCAGGTTCCCTTGTTGAACAGGCCCATCTGCGGTCAGACTGGAAAGCCCACAGACTCAGAAGCTATCGTGTCACAAGACAGGATTCTAGCTGGGACTGAGGGGGGTGGTCCTCTCTTTACTGTTTCTGCTTCCTGGGGCTGGCCCCCATCTCTCCCGCCTTCTCTCTCCTGCCAGGCCTCAGGCCTGCCCAGCCACCTGCGTGACGAACCCGCTCTCTCTGCCTTTGTTCCTCCAGAGCTAGTGCCTGTGTGGGAGCCCCTGCCACCCTGAAGGTCTCTCTGAGCCTCTGATCTCCATTCATCACCCCCACCCCGAAGCCTCCTGGAGGGCCCTGGAGTTCTGCAGTTGCCAGAGCCAAGCTTGGGCTTCTTCCTCGGCCTCACGCGAGAGTGTGTGCGCACAGGCCCCAGGTCCTGGGTCCTCCTCCCCCAGTGGCTCTCCCACCCACTCCCACACTCCCATCCTGGTCACCACCACCCTGGCCCAAGCCCTCAGACCCTGTCACCAAAGGTTGCCTCAGGCTGCAGGCCTCCCAGCTCTCTGAGGTCTGCGGGGCAGGAGTCTGGGAGAGGTTTCCTAATGCAAGTCTATTCAGACCGTGGTCCTGTTTAAGGCCTGCACACTGGGAGGAAGATGGAGGCAGGAGGGAGGGAAGGAGGGAAGGAGGGAAGGAGGGAAGGAGGGAAGGAAGGAAGGAAGGAAGGAAGGAAGGAAGGAAGGAAGGAAGGAAGGAAGGAAGGAAGCCCTGACTTTTCAAAACCCAGCTCAGCTCCCCCAGGGCTACACGTGCAGAATTGGGCGCACAGTAGGTTCTCATTAAGTAAGTATTTGCAGAGTTGAATTGCACCATCTCATCAAGGAATCGATGAGGAAGCATTTGGCAGGAATGGGAGCACCTCAGGGATCGGAAATGGTCTTTCAAAGCCTGGAGAGCCCCACTGCCCTGCGAAGCTTTGCCTCCAGCCTGCAGGCGAGCTCCTTTTCAGGGCCTTCGCCTGCCTCTCTCCGGTGGGTCAATTATTTCTGGCTGCATTTTACTTAATTCTGCCTCCCCTCCATGAGGGGCAGGCGGCAGCCTTCATGTCTGTGACCGGAAACAGGGCCCCAATTGATCCAGGCGTTGAGGGGGACCCTGCTGCACAGTCTCACCCTGGCTGCCTCCCCGCACCCCCAAACTAGAGGAGATGGAGGAACGCTCTTGCAGGCGTGTTTTCTCCGGGTTTTCTCTGCACAGGTCAGTGGCGGGAGGCGGGAGGGCGTGGAGGGCAGGCGGAAGGTGAGCTTGGGAACTGGTTCAGGCTCCAGGAGGCTGTTTATTCCTTGTAGGGAGGTGAGACGCGGTAAGAGTCCTTAGAAGGTGCTCAGGGTCCGGGGTGGGGGGGGCGCGGGGCTCGTGCCTCTGAAATGGGGTGCTGATGACATACCACCTGGCCGGAAGTGCTGTCTGGGGCTTGCTGCTAGGTACCCACAAAGGGACACACAGGGTCGGCCACCATCCGGGGCTCCTTAGCTGCTGCCCCCGGGACCCACCTGCCCCAGGCCCTGCCGCACCCTGATCCTGCACCTGCAGCCCACCTCCGGGATCTGTGCCCGGCTGAGAGCTCCCCGCAACAGCTTGGATTTACAAGCAGACACAACCGTGGGGCTGCAGAGCCCACAGCATCCAGGCGGCTCGGCGGGGAACAGATGGTGCGCACAACACGGTTAATTCGAGGAGAGTTTAGTAAAGTAAAGGACTATTTACAGAGCCGTGGGCAGGTGTGAGGAAGCCGGAGGGGGAGCAGCAGGCCCAGTCCCCAGTGGGCCTCAGGGCCGAGGGGGGCACCGTCACCTGGACTGCAAGCTGAGAGCCGGGTGGGGAGGTGGTGGCTGAGCCAACCTTTGGCCGAGGCGGCTCTAGTCCCCCGTGACTCCCCACTCTGGGGCGCTGGGGGCCTCCAGGTGCACAGAGCAGGGGCAGAAGGACAAAAGGAAAAGAGCTGCACCACCAAGGGCATCTCTTCCTTCTCGGTTGGGCCAGCGGAGCTCAGGGAGCCTCTGCAGGGCAGAGCGGGGACTGGAGCCCTAGCGCCCTGGCACTGCCCTCACTCTCTAGGCCAGTGATGGCGAACCTTTTGAGCTCGGCGTGTCAGCATTTTGAAAAACCCTAACTTAACTCTGGTGCCGTGTCACATATAGAAATTTTTTGATCTTTGCAACCATAGTAAAACAAAGACTTATATTTTTGATATTTATTTTATATATTTAAATGCCATTTAACAAAGAAAAATCAACCAAAAAAATGAGTTCGCGTGTCACCTCTGACACGCATGTCATAGGTTCGCCATCACTCTCTAGGCTGTACGCTGGCTCTGAGCAGGGAATGGAAGGACCCCCTGGGCCACGCATGTGGGGAGCACTGAACCATCCCAGGAGCGCACACTCGGCGGGGAGGGGGTGGGTGCCGAGCGGCAGACCATGGGGGGGCAGTGGAGGCAATGAAGCCCATGACGCAGCAGCGTGCTGCAAGGAGAGGAGAGGACAGGGGCTCACGAAGGAAACAGGAGAAGCTTCCAAGGGCAGGCAGGGACCAGACAGAAGGCCCTCAGGGTGACCCCGCTGCCCTCCCTGCTCTGAGTTGCCTGCTTCTTTGGCCCAGATGTCTCCTCCCTCGACACCCACAGACACTCTCAAACCCCTCATCATTGTAAAGGCAGAGAGGAATCCCGGACGCCGAGGAGGAAAGAGATGAGGAAGGGAGTGACCATTGGTCCCAGTGCTGGAGGGACATTCACAGCGATCAAGAAGGAGAAGGAGCAGTTGGGCGGGTTAAGTGGAGGCCTTGGGGCAGGAGCAAGGGAGCCAGGCTTCAGAGGGCTGTGGGGTGAGTAGGGGGTGTCAGAGACCATAAAGCATAGCTCTGAACCTGAAGAGAGAGAGAGAGAGAGAGAGAGAGAGAGAGAGACTGGGAAGTGTTTACAGGAGGAGAGGCTGCAGATGCCGGATGAGGCATAATTGATTAATTGAATGAAGAGAACACGGTCTCCCGTCTGCAAGTTCCTGGTCTGGTGGGGAG
Source organism: Myotis brandtii (assembly GCF_000412655.1). Lineage (NCBI taxonomy): Eukaryota > Metazoa > Chordata > Mammalia > Chiroptera > Vespertilionidae > Myotis > Myotis brandtii. Next base: position 2,185,713 of record NW_005369964.1, read on the forward strand.
ACGAGGATTTGAACCGACACCTCTGCTGACGGGAGACGCGCTGTAATTGAATTCCTGGGTCCAGCAGTCTGGGGCTAGGTAGGTACTCGACGATAATTCACCTGCCCTGCCCTGTAGCCCTGTGCGTCACGGGCAGAGGGAGAGCCACCTGGGGCCTGGGACCTAGGAGGCACTCACCAACTGCCCCTAGAGGAGGAGGGACACGCGTTGTGTTTTTAACTTTCAAAGTGGTTGCACATTTGTTGTATTTACTCCTCGGAACCCAGCATTGGCCAATGAGTCGCTTAATGTGATGGGAGGTCAGGGGAAGCTTCTGGAGGCCACAATGAAATGTCTTGTTCTCTTCTGTGCCCTGGCCCCTGTAGTAAAGGCCCTGGGAGTGTTTGTTGAGTGAATGCATGATAGATGATGGATGGATGAGTGGCTGGATGAGTGGATGGGTTAGTGGGTGGATGGATGGATGGATGGATGATGGATGGATGAGTGGCTGGATGAGTGGTTGGTAGTGGGTGGAAGGATGGATGGATGGCACCTTGGAACATTCAATAGGAAAGCTTACCTCTCATCACAAGGGTAAACTGAGGCCTGGCCACCAGAACTGTGTGTGGCACAGTGCCAATCATTGGAGGCCCTTACGCTTGCCTCAGAACAACAATCACAGCTCAGTTTCTGGCAGGAGTCAGTCATCTAGTGCCCGCTCCCTCCCCCCCCCCTCCCCGGCCATAAATAAAGTCAGGAAAGCCCTCCTCTCACTCCCTCTGAGGAAGACACTGGGGCTGGCGGATTGGGGCTCCGTGCCCCCCCCCCATGGATTTGTTGATTCTGGGACCCTCTGGGAGGCCTGGGAGAGGCGGGGCCCATGCCTGGGAAGGCTCTGAGGGCTTCGTGCATGGGGTGCCTCCTTGAATACTGTCTCACTGCCCCATGCCTATGCGTGAAGGCCACCATCCTCATCCTGGCCTCCAAGACCTGTCCGTGAGCAGGACACCCCAGGGCCCACCCTCTCTTACCTCCGCACCCTGACTCACCCTGGGCTGCACTTGAAACACCCGCCCTGGGTCCACCCCCAGGTCTGTCCATGCGGAGTGCCGCCTCCTCCAGGAGCACCTCCAGGAACACCGGCCAGGGTCCTCGCCCCTGTACGACCCCCAAGGCTCCTGCAGAGGCTGGTGGCCCGTTGATTGCATTATGTCCCATGTCATACACACTCCCCACAGACTGGAAGCTCCCGGAGGGCAGAGGAGGGTCCGCGTGCAGTGGGTGTGGCTGCACCTTACCCCTGCCCGTGTCTCTGGCACCCAGGGGGGCGGCCTGGTCTTGCGCATCCACTCAGCACGGGCCTCGAGGCTGGCACGGCTGCAGGTGGCCGCCGTCTCCCTGCAGCTGCGTAGGGATTCCCTTGGGAGGAGCGGCGCCAGCTCCCTCGAAGTCGGGGCGCCCGTCTCCGCAGCCCCCTCGGCCGGCACATCCCTGTCTCCGGTATTTTTAACTGAGACGGGCTTTTAATAAACCCTCCGTGTGTGCGGAGCAGTAAACAGTGAGTCGAGAACTTGACTAACGGAACACACTCTGGAGACAGAGAGAAGGCCCCACCGCTGGTCTGTCGCTTCCCTCCTGGGGCCGCCGCAGGTGGGCTCTGCTCCGGACCTGTACCTGCGGGACAGCAACCTGTTCTGCCCAGAAACCCCAGGCCACACCCCCTTGCAGCCTGGGCCCGGCTCAGACCCGTGTGCAGTGCCTAGGGTCGGATGGGTGGGTCTACTGCCCCCATCCCCCCCTGGCAGCTGTCATGCTCTTTCTCTGGGGTCTCTGTTGCATGTAGCTCAGCTCCTGACCCCCACCGGTCCCCGGCTCTGTCTGCTCGCTTTTGGTCCCACGAGACGCCTGGGTTCACCTGCTTTCTCTCCACTCCTTTGCTTGAGGGCGCCCTGCAGCCAGTCATGGTTGTCTAGGCCAGTGATGGCGAACCTTTTGAGCTCGGCACCCTGCAGCCAGTCATGGTTGTCGTAGGCCAGTGATGGCAGACCTTTTGAGCTCGGCGTGTCAGCATTTTGAAAAACCCTCACTTAACTCTGGTGCCGTGTCACATATAGAAATTTTTTGATCTTTGCAACCATAGTAAAACAAAGACTTATATTTTTGATATTTATTTTATATATTTAAATGCCATTTAACAAAGAACAATCAACCAAAAAAATGAGTTCGCGTGTCAGAGGTGTCATAGGTTCACCATCACTGTCGTAGGCCCTGGGGGGACACCAGCAGGTTCTCTCTGTCTGTCTGTCCCTCTCTGTCTGTCCTGCGGCCCCCTGGGGGGGGGGGTCTGTCCACACAGGGGGAGGCCCTCCTCCTGCTCTCCCCTAAGAGTTTTTTCTTTAATTTATTATTTTGAGAGAGAGAGAGAGAGAGAGACACTGATGTGAGAGAGAAACATCAATCGGTTGCCTCCCATGTGCACCCAACTGGCGATTGAACCCGCAACCTGGGTGTGTGCTCTGACCGGGAATTGAACCCTCCACCTTTCAGTGGACAGGACGATGCTCCAATGGAGCCACGCCCACCAGGCTCCCCTAATAGTTGGAAGCCTCAGCGGAACCCCCAGGCTTCCTCCTGATGACAGAGGCCCCGCCCTCTCCTGCTTCCCAGCTGCCTGGGAGACGGGCCCTCAGAGGGTAGGGCCCTCCTTGGCTGCTGGGAATGCCCCCTGAGAACAGGAGCCCTTCTCTCTCTGGGAATCTGCGGGGAGGGCCCCTCAGTAAGCTGCAGACTGTCCTCTGGAGGCAAACAGTAGGAGCTCGATAAATGTCAGAGAGACCCCCGCAAAGAAGGGGGTGGTCAGGCCTCCTGGGGGGGGGGTGTGTAAAACCAGAGGAGGTGACCGCCCTCCACACTGTATGCGATCTCAGGGCTGTCCCCCAGCCCCAAAGATACCCGCTCCCCGGTGGACTGACACCCACACCACACTTCGCGTCCCAAGTCAGCAGTTCGAAGCCCAGCACCCAGACCCGCCCACCTCTGCCCGCTGCTGCCTTTAAGCGGGCGTCTTGAGCCCCATCAGATTTCAGGGTTCACATCTCTAAGATGAGGCTAAAGTCCCCTCTGAGCTCCGGCGAGGCCATGGGGCTGGGCGTGGAGGGAGAGCTGGAGCACAGTGCCAGCCCTTGGTCATCGCCACTCCTGCTAATTGTTGTTATTACATGAATTAGGAGTGTGCCCGGTGACCTCCGGGGAAATGGAGCCTCTCTCAGGGGCGGGGCAGTCTCCCCACGGGCACCCCTTCCACGAAGCCAGGCCACCTGCTGGGGGCAGCCAGGCGATGACTGGCCTGGGGGCCAGCCCGCGGGCACCCCGGATGGTCACGCCGCGCCGTTCAGCCTGGGACGGGGACGCTGCCTCCAACAAAGCGCTGGGCTGCGTTCCCAGCGCCCACATCTGCCTGCCTCCTCCCAGCCCCACTTGCTTGTCAAGACAGAAGCTGGCAGGGAGGGGCTTGCAGACATGAACCGTGGCGTTTATTCATATGTTCCCTGGCCCCGACTTTGTGCAAACATCTGTGGGTGACTCTTCCTCCAGAGGAGGAGGCAGCTGCTTTTTTCCTCTGAGTTGCCAGGAAAGCGGCCACACTGGGCGCCGGGAAGCGGGCCGTGCGATAGAGACGGGCACCCTTCTCGGGTGTGTAGCCGCCGACTGATTGGCAAGTCTGAAGACCGTGACTGCAGAACGAGGGACAAGAGGGCCCAGCGAGGTGTCCCCGATGCTGCTTCCTTCCTTCACATTGTCCCCGAGGCCCAGGGGCCCGGGGCCACAGGCTGGGGACCGGCCACCAGGAGCCACCAGGCGGGCGGGGAGCAGGCCTGTGCAGACACATGGACGTTCTGGGCCAGAGCAGTGCTGGCCCCTTACTGCACACACCCCTCCCGCTGGGACTCAGTTTACCCCCTGTGCCTGAGGTGGTTATGACAGAACCCCAAGACTGCCTGGACCCTGGGCCCTGGATCCTGGAGCCAACTCCCCTCCTGCAACCCGGTTCTAGCACCTTGGTCACACCCCCTCCCTCCACACGGGGGCCGAGGCAAACCAGGCTGGCCATGCGGGCCTCCCCCCTCTTCCTGTCCCTCCCAGGCCAGACTTCCTGTCCTGACACCACAGCCACGCTGACTGCTGCCCACCCACACCCTGCTTCCCACATGCCCACCGGGTCCCACCTCCAGGCCTCAGCTTTTGGGGGGATTTTTAAAGACATTTTTAAAAATATATATTTTTGTTGATTTCAGAGAGGAAAGGAGAGGGAGAGATAGAAACATCGATGAGAGAGAAACACCGATTGGCTGCCTCCTTCCTGCATACCCTATGGGGGTTATCGAGCCTGCAATGCAGGCATGTGCCCTGACCGGGAATCGAACCCCGAGACCTCCTGGTGCATGGGACTATGCTCCACCAGCTAAGCCACGCAGCCCCCAGGCCTCCGTTCTGGCTGCTCCCTCCACCTGTGGCCCCTTCTTCAGCCCCGTCACTTGTCGAAACAGAAACCCATTGTGCAGCAGGAGCCCCAGACACCAGGCTGACCCTCCTGCCCGGGTGTGGAGGAAGCCCAGCCCGGCCCGGTCTGTTCCCTGGCAAGGCCGCATGCTCGCCTGGCACGCAAGCACACCGCCAAATAGGGGCCTTCCCAGGGGCACACCGGACCCCAGCACAGCTTCGGCTGGGTGCGCCCTTCTTCGGCGTGGCCCCAGGGAGAGAGCGGGAGGGCTGTGTTGTAGAGAAGCGCACGGACTGACTGAATGTCAGACTGCGGGGCCTGGGCAAGCTGCTGCCTCCTCTCCCAGCCTCAGGGCCCCGACCTACAAGACGGAAACAGTGTCAGGAGCCACCTCCTGGGTCACTGTGCCCACAGGAAGTGCCCAGGGGGAGCTGGCGGCCAGGGTGCCTGGAGGGGGATGAACGAGGGGGCAGGTCTTTCCCAAAGCCCCCCAGGGGGCACCGCCCTGGGTCCGCCTGAGAGTCCTCTCCCCAGGCTAAGGTGCAGGAGTGCCGAGGAGGCCCAGGCAGGGCCCGAGAGCCTTGGGAAGGCTTCCCAGTGGACATGACCTTGGGGATGGGCCTTGGAGGTTACAAATGAGTTTGCCAAATGCAGGGGAGGGGGAGGCCTTCCCAGCAGCAGGACAGTCTTGAGCCAGGAAGGCCAGGGTGCCAACGTGCCCGGCTATTTTGGGAGCCTTGTCAGAGACCCACAGAGCGAGGGGAGCAGCTGCCTCAGAGGCTGAAGGTCAGAGGGGTGCCCAGCCGGGGTCCCGAATGCCAGGCCCTGGGCAGTGTGGAGGGGCCCCTCGGACAGCCTCTGAGAAGGGGAAGGCCAAGGGCAGAGCTTTAAAAAGCTCCAGCGATGGCTCTGCAGCCATGGAGGAGGACAGGGTGTGGGGACGGCGGTGAGGCCCCCGCTAGGTCCAGCTGAGAGGTGGGGAGGGTGGAAAAGGGGCTGGGGCCTGGGAGCCAGGGGGCCTGGGCGCTTGGAGGAGGGCTGGAGGTGGAGGCCCAGAGTTGGAAGGCGGGGAGCCCCCTGCCGCTAGCCCCCCACTTGCTCTCCCTTGCAGGGTGGGGCCCCTACACTAGGCAATGGCTCCGCTGCCCCGCGCCTCCCAGCTAATAAAGGGAGAAATAGGGCTGGAGAAGGTCTGCGTTTGGCTGACGTTCAGGCATGGCTGGGGGCTGATCCAGGATGGGGCGAGGACCTGGAAGCTTCCAGAAGGCTTGACTCTCCTCCCTGCCCATCTAGCTGGTCCCCCTGAAGGTTAGGACAAGGGCTCTGCCCCGCCACCGCCCTGCTGGCGGCGAGCCCGCTGCGCCCCCTGCCGGCCTGGCGCGGAGGAGGCGGGGCCGGGGCAGGGCCTGGGCACTGTTCTCCCGGACAGGCCCCTGCGTTCGGATGGCTAAAAGGAATGGTACGTGTGGCAAAGAGATAAGAGGGGAGGCGTTATTAATGAGAACAGGTGAGGGGGAGATATTCATGATGGTTTTCAGCCTAATGAACCCTGGCGAAGGCTCTCTCCCGGGTGATCAATCCCTCCACCCGCGTCCGCCCAGCCATGGAGCCACCGCGTGTCATAACTCATGTCGCCGGGATCACGCTGCTCACCCCGAGTTTCCTCAATGCAGCCCACCGGGGAGGACGGAGCGAGGCTGATAACACATTTTGGAAACACAGACTGTCATGCCTCATTGCACCAGCATTAAGACGACAATGCGCCGGGCTATTTCCTGCGGATGGCCCATCCCTACCGGCCTCGGTGGCGACAACGGAGGCCAGAGGGGAGCCCGAGAGCCCCGTGGCCACCCACCGTGGGATTGGAGGGTACGTGAGGCCCAGGACTTGTCAGGCCTGGCCAATGGCGACCCCGGGGTCGAGGGGGACACGGTGACAATGGAGGGCTCTGTGTCACCCATCCTGTGAGCAGGGGAAGGAGCCCAGGGCCCCGCGGAGCTGTTCTCCCCCCGCCAGGCCCCCATGGCGGCCACCGCGTCCAGTTACTGCTCCTGCTGCCCGTTCCCAGCAGCTCAGCCAGGTGGCTAGATGTGCTCACCCCTCCTGGGAGCCCGCACAGACAGCTGCGTGAGACAGAATCCAGACGGCAGGGCCTGCTCAATAAAACTTCCCATCACGCCACTGCAAAGTCCAGCCAACTGGCTCCCCTGGAGTCACGAGGCCCAAGCCTGGCCACCCTGGCTGGAGGGGCACAGGAGGGGCGCCCAGGCCGGTCCTGATGCACCCGGATGTCTGGGGAGGGAGAGGCGAAGGAGGGGAGAAAAGTCCACTGCCTGCACCCCCCCCACACTGGTCTGGCATCCCCCCTGCCCTCCCCCCAGGTATGCAGGATTCTCCCACCTCTATCCAGCTCCCCAGTGTCCCAGGTTTTTTACTTTCTTTGCACAAAAGTGAGCATATTTCCAGCATATTTTGGTTCCCAACATGCAAGGATTTGGGGTACACAAGGGTCATTTTATGCCCCCTGCGGCCACCTTGACTAGCATGAGGAGAGAGACAGTTCCAGCCCTTCCAGCCCTGTGGCTCTCAGGCCCTCAGCGGCCGGCCGCCAGCAGGAGGGACAGACATTCCAGGAAGGAGCAGCTGGGAGGGGTAAGAGGCCGGCCAGGACCTCCTCCCAGCCTAGGGCAGGTGGAGCCACCCAGAGGCCTGGGCCAGTAACTGACGCCCGCTCTCACCTGGGAGGCTCCGGACCAGGTGACCAGGTGAGGACAGAGAAGGGGGATGAGCTCAGGCCCTGCCAGGGGCCCTCAGGCTGCTCAGTGTATGCAGGCACCTCCTCCGCTCCCACCGTTTGCCCCTCTGGACCAAAGCTCCCTGAGGGCTGGGAGGAGGAATCCAAACATCCCCTGCCTCCCTGTTGTACCTGCAACAAGACGAACCTTTGAGCAGGGGGACCGAGGGGTCCTGCAAGGACACGCATCTTGTATTGGGCTTTGAAGCCTGACTCGGATGTGCTGAATGAACGTAACTTGGGATCGTTTTTTCTTTCCAAAAGTAACACATGCTGTTTAAAAACAACGTTGGAAAAGGCTGACCATTAAGAACAGAAGCAATCGCGGTTCATCGACATGGAAACCACTGACAAGACGCACTTCCTTCCAGTCTTTCTTCTGTGCATTGTTTCCTGGTTTGTTCTGGAAGCCAGAGCCCTGACTTCATCTGCAATCTGGTTTCCCATCCGCTCCCATACAGAAGCATTTCCTTCTGTTTGTATACGTTCGGCACACAGGAGCAGCCACAGCTACTCACCATCCTTCATTAAGTGGTTCGCACGGCAGTTGGAGGGTGGCTTTCATTCAGAACATTTAGGTTCGGCAATAGTACCGCTCTCAGGAGCAGCAGTTCTTCAGGTGTCATTGTGTCTAATGGTGTTCTCCTATTTCAGATGAATTGCTTTCAATCGTTTTTCAAAAGCAGGATCTCTGTCTCTAAGATGACAGACTCCTTCACAGGAAAAAATAAGGCGTTTGGGGCCTGGTACAAGTAACACACATTTATTTCAGAAAAACGTAGGAGATAGAGACACGTACAAAGAGGAAAACATAGGTCACCAATAACCTGGTGATTGTGTGCCTGCGACTCAGATGGGAGTGTGTGCGCGCATGCGCGGAGACATTTAGGAAGACAGAAGATTGTGTCCAAGGCCCGAGGGAAGGCTGGGGCTCTGGGCACCCAGGTCCCCGCGTGGACCCTGCCCTCCCTCTCTCCAGGCCCGGAGGCCTCTGCCTCTCCTCCAGCCTGCCGGTGCCTCTTGCTTTGGGGTGGCGGCTGGAGGGACCAACACCAGCCAGGAAAGCCTCGATCGACTGGGGGACTACAGGTGAACTCAGCTCGGCCACCTCCGTGTCTCCACCGCCCGCTAGTCCCCTTCACGAGGCCCACGGGAGCGCCCGCCTCCCGGCTCCCCCCGCCCAGGGCTGGAAGCATCCTGGCCACTCTCCCCTCATAGCCCACAGCCAAGCCATCAGCAAGTCCTGTGAGTTTTATTTTCAAAATGTGTCCAGAACCAATCGCATTTTCCTCCTCTATGCCACCACCTGCCTGGCCTGCATCATGGTGACAAGCTCCCAGCTGCTCTTCCAGCTTCTCGCCTGCAGGGCAAGGCTGTGAGCGTCAGACCACCCCGTGCCTCGTGACCTGGCCGTTCACCAGGGCCCGTAGGATCTGGCTCTTCCCCACCTGCCACCTGACAGCCCTTCTCCCGCCCCTCCCTCCCCTCCAGCCACTTCAGGCCCCTTGCATTGCGCGGGCACCTGGAGGGCCCCTGCCCCGGCTCTCGCACAGGCTGCGCCCGCTGCAGAACATCCTTTGCCCAGCTCCCCACACAGCTCACACCTTCACCTCCTCTGGCTGCAAACCCACCTTCTCTGCGACCCATCACCTTCCTCACTTTGTTTGTCCCCAGGTACTTCTAGTTGATCAAATGATTGACATCTTTAGCACTTGACTGCCAACCAGCCTCTTAGCTCATTAGATGCCCATAAGCACCCCATCAGCGGGCAGGGCAGGGGGTGGCTCCCGCTGCCCAGGAAGGAGAGAGGGACCTAATTTGGCGGGGTGCCCACAGGTGCACGTCCATAGCTCTCTCGGTCCCCATCTGGCATCAGAGGAAAGAGATTCCCACCCTGATCTCCTTGTCTCCTGCCCCAGAACCCAGGATTCTGGAAGGCCAATGGAGCCACAACCCAGGCAGCTCTGCAAATAGTATTTCGAAACTTCCTCCTCCCCTCTCCCCCGGGCAAGGGCCAAGGACGGTGTGGGCCCCTGAGCACCAGGGACTGACGGGAAGCTGGCAGACACTCGGGTGCCCTGGGGTCCTGCCTTGGCCCCTTTAAACAGACTCAACCCCGTGTGTGGGTCCTCGCTGTGGTGCGGAAAGCCCTGCCTCAGGCATCGGCTCAGACCGGACCGCTGACGCCCCTCCACACCAGCCACTTCCGTCCGAGCTCATCTCCAGTCCCCCTCAGGGTTTCGAGCCCCTCAGCCGGGGTCACTGCTCATTTGGATCGAGACTGGCTGAGCCTGAAGTGGGCACCACCTGCCCTCCAGCTCGCGCACACCTGGGCTCCAGGTAGGACGTGTGCTTGGCAACCCTGCCCGCTTTGTCCCTTGGAACTGCACCGACAGCATCAGAAGAGGGCCCCCCACTGCAGGGGGCACCCCATGGAGCAAGTGCCACAATGTTGGCATCGGCTGTCTGCTGGAATTCGTGTCCACCCCCCACCCTCCCCCCCTTCCCTGG
>NW_005369964.1:2195579-2197387 GCF_000412655.1 Myotis brandtii
TGGTGGCACCCCCCACCCTTCACCCCTTCCCTGGTGGCACCCCTCACCCTCCCCCCCTTCCCTGGTGGCATCTGGCTCTGGGAAATGGTCGGATCCTTCTCTTGGAGACGTGTACAGATTCCTTCCCCGCCGTCAACCCAACACCAGACACGCCCTGATGGTGGCGGCTCCCCAGGGCCGCACGCAGGGTCACTTAGCACGCACGCGCCCACATCATACCAGGCAGCGTGCTGCGGGCTGTACCTGCCTTGGAGCCTTTCATCTCACAGCTGCCCTGCGGTACACGTGTCCCATGACGAAAGGCTCAGAGTCACGGGCCTTGCCCCAGGGCACACCGCTGCCCAACCGAGAGCCAGGGCGGAAGCCGCAGCTGCAGGGGAGTTCATCTGTCACGGGCCCCTTCCTTCAAAGTCACCCTGCCCCAGGGGCCTGGTCTCCTGGGTCTCAGGAGCAGCCGCTCTCCCCTCCCCCGTCTCACAGCCTGCTCCTCCGCCCCGGCCTGCCCAACGGTGACACCGAGAGAAATCAACCCAGAAATAGGCAGACAGGGTGCGAGCCTGGGCACAGAGTTGGTGGGGAGGGGAGAGCCGGGCGGGGAGAGCCGGTGTGAGTTCAAGTCCCCTGCCGGCTGGACCCTGCGCTCTGGGCCCCGTCCCTCCTCTGCACACGCCAGCACACGGTCTTCCTCACCCAGGCTTCAGAGAAAGCTTGGTGGACGGCAGGGCCCACCCTGCGGTGACTCATGACAGTCAGAGACCAGATCCCTAAAGCTGGGACCACGAAAGTCCCGTCACGGCCAACACGGGCCCCCGGACAGACAGACGGCCTTTATCCAGCCTCCCAGACACCTGGTCCCGCCCGCCCACCACCAGGAGATGGACGGCGCCCGCACAGCGGTGCCCCTTGTTCGGGGCCCTGGCGGCCTCGGCCGTGTTGATCTTGGAGGCAGGCAGGCGCTCACGGGTTCCAGCCGAGGTGTTCCTCGGCCGCCTTATGGAAATTATTTTATGGTCCGTGTAGGTGTTGGGCACCTCCCATCCTGCAAACATTTCCAGGCTAAAAATACTGTGGCCAAGCTCCGCGGAGGGCTCTGGGGCCCAGGGTAACGGTGCGAGCCTCAAGCCACAGACTCGGGCATTTTTCTATAGCTCCGCTCCGCCGAGGACCCGCCCTCACTCAGTGTTCCTCCCCGCAACCCGTCTCCGGGGCTGGGAGCCTCGGGGGGCAGACATAGCCGGCAGCCATTGGGGGCCATATCTCAAAGACCCACAGCATCCATACCCCACCCACCTGCCCCCCGCTCTCCATCCACTTCTGCAAATGAGCCTCAAAAGCCTATTTGGAAATTCAAAAGTCAAGAATTAGTCTCTAAACAGCACCATGGGTCCTGCTGGAAAAGTTAAACCTACAGTTACCATGTGATCCAGCAATTCCACTCTGGGTGTGGACCCAAAAGAACTGAATTCTACACAATGGAATTCTACGCTGCGGTAAAAAAGAAGGCACTCTTACCATTTGCAACAGCGTGGATGGAACTAGAGAGCATCATGCTAAGCGAAATAAGCCAGTCGGAGAAAGACAAATATCACATGATCTCACTCATTTGTGGAATATAATGAACCACATAAACTGATGAACAAAATTAGAGCCAGAGACATAGAAGCATCGAACAGGCTGTACAACCAATGAGGGAAGGTGGTGGGTGAAGGGGTAAGAGATCAACCAAAGGACTTGCATGCATGCATATGAGCAAAACCAATGGACACAGACAGTAGGGGGGTGAGGGCTTATGCTTGGGGGAGGGGTTG
>NW_005369964.1:2197457-2201423 GCF_000412655.1 Myotis brandtii
AAACAATAAAGAATTAAAAAAAAAAAGAATTGAAAGCAGGCTCTGAATAAATATTTGTGCCCTCGTGCTCTTAGCAGCATAGTTCACAAAAGCCAGAAGGTAGAAGCCCCATCGATGGATGACTGACGGGTGGACCAAGTGTGGTCTGTTCACACGGTGGAGCATTATTCAGCCTTAAAAAGGGAGGAGATGGCTTCTCGGCCTTTTGGCCAAGATCAAGTGTAGAAAGGAAGGAGATGCTGACGCTTGCTACAACATGGATGAGCCCGAGACGTTGCGTGAAATAAGCCAGTCCCAAAAGGACAAACGCGTGATTCTACCTCTACAAGGGACCTAAGTCGTCCTGTGGGCGTGTGGCTCAGTGGGTGCTGGGCCGGCTGCTGCTGGGAAGGTGACAGGATTCTGGAAGTGGCAGCAGCGGTGACGGCACAGCAGCACACATGTGCTCGGTGCCCTGAACAGGACACGTGGAGACGGTGAGGTTGGTACATTTTACGGCATGTGTATTTTACTAGAATTTTAAAATCACTAAAAAATTTTAATTTCTTTCCTTCCTCTTTTTGTTGTATCTTCTAGTGTCTGAGCTGTGAACGCAGAGGCCGTGGGACAGTGGTACCCAAGCGAGGTGACGTTGTGCCCTCCAGGGGACACTTGGCAACACCTGGAGCTGTCCTGGTTGTCATAACTGGGGGTGGGAGGGATGCCACTGTCACCAGTGGGCGGAGGCCAGGGTTGCTGCTCGGCGCCCCCCACACAGCGCAGCCCCCGCAGCGAAGAGCGATCTGGCCCCAAATGTCAACAGAACCGAGGCTGAGAAACAGCCTGCTCTGGGGAGGGACCACGCAGAGCTAAAAACAAAACATCAGTGCCACAAAAACATCTCGATTATTTCCTCTTCTGTGTCCTGCTGAAGAAACAAAATATTTTCTAAAGAAAAACATTCTGTTCTCATTCCTGCGCCGGCTCAGCAGCCTGACCTGGGGAGGGGGCAGGCACGCTCCCGCTGGGCTCTGCTGGCCGTACCCAGCGGGCTGGCAGCTCCATGGGCCAGTACCTGTCTGTCTGGGTTCATACTGCAGCCCTGTCCCAAAACACACCCAGGTAATGAACACTCAGAACCCCATGATCCATGGAGACCCCATGACCCATGGAGGGGAGCCCAGGAGGGACACCACATCCAGGTTCAGGGAGCACAGCTGGGCCCCCCCACAGCCCAAAGGCCATCAACAGCATGGATGAGAGAAACAGGAATTAGCAGTCTTTGCAAAGTACCCCCCGTCCTTCTCATCGTCTATACCAGTGTGAGGCTTTGTTTCTTACAACCACAACTTGTGTAAAGCAATTTGTGAGAACTTTGTGGACCCAGTTAACTGAGAGGTCTGGGGACAGATGTGAGGGTGTCAGGCATGGCTGGATCCAGGAGCTCTCTCTGACCACCTTTCCTTTCTGCTCAACCCTGCTCTCCCTTGGGCCCTGGCTGGCCTCACTTCTTGGAGCACGTGGCCACCTCTAGAATGTCCTGGAACACAGACAGGGCAGCCCTCTCTCACTTATATTGTCTCCAGAGCTCATGGCCCCCCAGGGCACGACAGCTCAGCTCTCTCCTGGAGCGCACAGCAATCCCAACCTGGACTCTATGGGCCCCCGGGTCACGTCCTCACCGTTGTGGGATCCATGAGTGGCAGGGAGAGCTTCCCGAGAGAAAAGATGCTGGCAAACAAAACCAGACCATCCCTGCCACCCTAGGGCCAGAGCTGGCTAGCTCAGCAGAAAGGGGTCCAGCATGAGGATTTTTTTGTCCCAAATAGTGCTGTGGCTGTAAACCGTTGTCCGGCTCCAGGCCACGCCCTCTTGTATCTCACACGGCCGGGACCCTCTTCCTTCTGGCGGCTGGGATGCTTAGCACGCACCCCATGGCCTGAGCTGGCCTCGGGGTGCCAGTCATGCTGCTCCCTCCATCTGCTGTCTCCCCGCAGCCCAGCCTCCTCCTAAGGTAACTTGCGGTGCGGGCATCCCTTAATCAGCCACTTTAAGGCCGGTCTGGAGCAGAGTAAGGAGAAGAATGAAGCAAGGCCATCAACAGTGACACTGGTGTGACAGCTGGATTTTCCCTCAACTCCTAGGGCGTCAGCACAGACGAAAGCCTGAACGCTTCTGACAGCCCCGAGGGATTCTTGCAGGCACCTGGGCTCAGGGCATTCATCGAGGGACCTTTTCCAGGGTCGAGGATGGGCCTGAAGGACAAGAGTCGCTCAAGGCAATGCTCAGACCCATAACCCATAAGCCACCCAGGCCACTTCGGGATCTGAGCAAATAATGAACGAATAAACGTGGCCTCCGTTTCCCACTTCAAGTCGGTGCAGAGTCTGACCGCTGGTCAGAGGCCCCCACTCGGGGCTTTACCTGCCTCAAATCTGGGTCCTTCCACTCCAACCCTGGAACCTTAGGCAAGTGCACCCATTTCCTGCAGCTGCTGTAGCAACGCAGCACAGCTTGGTGGCGGAAACAACGGAAATGTATTCTTTCACCGTCTGGAGGCCAGAGGTCCACAGTCCAGGTGTCGGCAGAGCCTGGCTCCCTCCAAAGGCTTAGGACAGGGTCCTTCCTGGCTTCTCCCAGCTCCTGGTGGCCCCAGGCATCCTTGGCTTGTGGCCACATCACTCCCATCCCTACCTCCTCTTCACATGACCTCCTCCTCTAGGAGTCATTGTAAGGACCCTCGTGAGAGACCACATGTGCAAAGGGATGATGGCCAGAGCACGCATGAAAACAAAACTCGGACCCACAGCCTGACACCTGCCCAGGAGACGAGCCCCTTCTCTATAGTAACCAGCCTGGGGCGCCGCGCGGGGAGTCGGACCTGCAGGCAGTTGGAGGGCTGTCCTAGGGACAATGCAGGAAGCGGACAATGACTCTGTAACAATATACCCCAAATGGCCAGGACTTGACTAATGACTCACTGTGGCCTTAATTTTTGTCCCCACTTCCAACTTGGGACCAACCAGAGAAAGCACAGTATGTCCCCTTCGAGAACCGCACAGGACGCCCGCTTCCCGTGAGCCGCCTCCCCTTCCCCAGGCCCAGGCCCCACCAGGCCACCCCCCATCGCCCCCTTTTTCCTCCCTGAAGCCCTCCATCTGCCTCCTGTGAGGCTCTGCCAGCGGAGGTATGGCAGCTGGGCCAGCTCTGAACGCCTGGCCTTGGCTTTCTCATCCCGTGGGTCTCCGTTTATGTCCACACCGGCCCTTGGATTTGGGGCCCACTGGTGATCTCATCTCACGACACTTTTCCCAGATACGGTCACACCCCCAGGCTCTGGGGGTTAGGACACGGACACATCTTTCGGGGCGCCACCATGCAAACCAGGACGGCAGGTGACTCCGCCGTGCGCACCTCCGCTCCCTTGGCTGTAAGTGGGAGATGGTCACAGGACCCGCCCCACTCGCTGCCGTGACGGCTCCATGACTGTCTCCATGGAAAGCCTGAGAACGGGACCTGGCGGGGGACAGAGCGCTCCACAGGCGCCGTCATTATCCACAAAGTGGGGACACGCGCCTCCAGCGGGGAAGATAACAAAAAACAAATTAGAAGGCATGAGGTTTCTTCTGAGTGGCGGAAATGCTCTAAAATTAGATTGTGAGGATGGCCGTGCAACTTTACAAATTTGCTAAACACGATTGAATTAGACACTTAAAACGGGCGATCGTTATGATATATAAATTCTGTCTCAACGAAGCTGCTAAAAATCAAAGTGGGCCGCCCGGGACTGAAAAGGCTCTCGGCAGGATCCCGGGTCCTCTGAACTTCCAGGGCCCAGGGGAAGAGGCACCGGCAGGGGCAGCTGGGGAGGAGGGAGGCTGCAAAATTTTGCCTTTCTAAGGGGCTGGCTCACAAACCCAGCAACGCCGGTGCCATCTTGCTTCTCCGTGTTACCCGGTCATGGGCTCGGAGGAAGACGGAGGAAGG
>NW_005369964.1:2201483-2204992 GCF_000412655.1 Myotis brandtii
CTGAGGATGAAGGTGCTATAGCTCAAACCGGGAGCCAGTCACCTTGTCATACCCTGAGGCCTGCACAGCTCACGTTGCTTCTGAGAAATAAGCTTGTCATCTGGGGATCCTGTGTCTTTCGGTCTTGGGGTTCTCCCCCAAACCACTGGCTCCCACAATCTCCTCCATTCCTGCCAGCTGCCCTCATCCCAGCTCTGCCACTGAGCAGCTGTGCAGCCTCGGCAGCTGCAGAATCTGTGCCTCATTTTCCCCAAGTAGGAACTGGGGGTAATGGTTAACAGACATCTGTCTGGAGCCTGAGGTGCTCCTTTTCCTGTTTCAGGCCCTCCCCGCCACCTCTGCAGGCCTCCACCTGCTCAGAGGAGGGGGACGCTCTGCCCATCGGGAAGGAGCAGAAGTGCCTCTGTCCCCATCACTGACTGTCTCCTGGACTCACTCCTTCCTGTGTGAGGGGCAGGCCTTCGCCCCTGGCGATGAGACACATACATGACACAGGAGCACAAGACGGGATTTGGAGACCCTGCAAACATCCCTGGTTTATCTTTGAAAGTGCTCTGAGTCTGCAGTGGTGTTTCCACAGGGAACAGGATCGTGGTTGCAAACAGGGAATGGAGAGTGCAAGTCTGAAAGTGGGAAAATTAGCATGCACGTGATGAGGACTCTGAGTCTCATGTGGCCCTGACGCCTTCTCCTCAGTGATGCCATACCTCTCCTGTCCCACGCAGGTAGGGCAAGACACTGAACCTCTTGGGAACTTGGTTTGCTCATCTGTGAAATGGGGGTGACAAGAAGTAGGCCCCAAATAATACATGTGTACATAGGCTCCCTATGCAGACATGTATCACTTCCCAACAGCCGAAAGGTTGAAACAACCTAACTGTCCATCAGATGAATGGATAAACAAATGTGGTCTATCTATGCAATGGAGTATTACTCAGCCATAAAAAGGAACAAAGTTCTGATACATGCTACCACATGGATGGAACTTGAAAACGTGCTGTTTCAAACAGGCTGCCAAAGGCCCATCACAGACAGCACCTGACATTGGCCTGCACCAGAGTCTCTCCCAAGAGGCCCAGAACCAACACACCCAGTGGCCAGTTTCAACAACATTAGAGCAGGATCCAATAAGCTTCACACGTGGCATAACCAAAGGAAGATATCAAACCCTGCTGAGACAAATTCCACTTCGTGTAGTCAGCACCTGCACAGCAGCTCGCGAGTCCTGGTAAGGGTTGAGCCTCACGGTCAGCAAATGTCAGATCCCATGTGTGAATAGGCCAATAGCAATCAAGACTCAATTACAACAGAAGGGACCACATAATCCACATAAGGGACATTCCTAGAGCACCCAGCTCAGGAGATCAAGGAGACTGCACCGCTGGACCCCACAGGACACCTACTACATAAGGCCACCCCATGAAGACTTGGAGTCATAGCAAATCTATTACATAGAAACAAAGAAGCAGCCAAAACAGGAAGATAAAGAAACAGGCCCCAAATGAAAAAAAAGGAGGCATCTCCAAAAAAGAGCTAAATGAAACAGAGGCAAGCAATTTATCAGATAAAGAGTTCAAAGTAATGGTAATACAAATGCTCAAAAAACTTAAAAGGACATAAAAAAAACAACAGTCAGAAATGAAGACTACAATATCTGAAATGAAGAATACACTGGAAGGAATAAACAGTAGGTTGGATGAAGTGGAGGATCAAATCAGCAATTTGGAAAACAAGGTAGAAAAAATGCCCAATCAGAGCAGCAATAAATCCCCAAAAAGGATAGTTTAAGGGTCCTTTGGGACAATATGAAGTATAACAGCATCCACATCATAGGGGTACCAGAAGGAGGGGAGAGAGAGAGAGAGAGAGAGAGAGAGAGGGCCTATTTGAAGAAATAATGACCAAAATTTCCCAAACCCGGTGAAGGAAAATGACACACCAGTCCAGGAAGCACGGAGCGTCCCAAACAAGATAAACACAAAGAGACCCACACCAAGTCACATCATGATGAAAATGGCAAAGGTTAAAGATAAAGAGAAAAATCTTAAAAGCTGCAAGAGAAAGATAGTGTTACCTACAAGGGAGCTCCCATAGACTGTCAGCTGATTTCTCAACAGAAACATTTTAGGCCAGAAGGAATTGGCATGAAATATTCAAAGTGATGAAAAGCAAGCACCTACAACCAAGACTACTCTACCCAGCAAGGCTGTTACTTAAAATGGAAGGAGCTTCCCAGGCAAGAAAAAGCTAAGGGAGTTTGTTACTACCAAACCAGTATTACAAGAAATGTTAAAGAGCCTGGAAGAAGGAGAAGGAGAAGGAGAAGGAGAAGGAGAAGGAGAAGGAGAAGGAGAAGGAGAAGGAGAAGGAGAAGGAGAAGGAGAAGGAGAAGGAGAAGGAGAAGGAGAAGGAGAAGGAGAAGGAGCACCAAAAATCACTTTAAATGTAAATGGCTTAATTGCTCCAACCAAAAGATATAGGGTAGCTGAATGGATAAGAAAACAAGACCCATGTATATGCTGCCTACAAGAGACCCACATCAGGAAAAAAGATACACAGACTAAAAGTGAAGGGATGGGAAAAGATATTTCATGCAAATGGAACGGGAAAAAAAAGCTGGGGTAGCAATACTTATATCTGATAAAATAATAAACTTTAAAACAAAGGCTATAGTAAGGGACAAAGGACACTACATAATGATAAAGGGAGCAATCTAAGAAGAGGATCTAACCCTTGTAAATATTTATGCACCTAAATATATAAAGCAAATCTTGATGGACATACAGGGAGAGACTGACAGTAGTACAGTAATAGTAGGGGATTTTAACACCCCATTGACATCAGTGGATAGATCTTCCAGACAGAAAATCAACAAGGTGGCCTTAAATGACACATTAGATCAGATGGATTTATGTCTTCAGAGCATAAATTAAACAGCAGAATATACCTTCCTTTTAAGTACACATGGAACATTTTCTAGGATTGGCCACCTGTTAGAATACAAACAAGTCTCAGTAAATTTCAGAATATTGAAATCATATCAAGCATCTTCTCTGACCATAATGGTATGAAACTAGAAATCAATCATAACAAAAAAACCCTGAAAAACACACACAAAGACATGGAGGCTAAGTAACATTTTACTAAACAATGAATGGGTTAACAATGAGACCAATACTCTGAAACAAATGAAAATGAGAACAATCCAAAATCTATGGGACACAGTAAAAGCAGTCCTAAGAGGGAAATATATATATATCCTATATAATAAAAGCATAATATACAAATAGACCGAATGGCCGAACAGCAGAACAACCATACTGGATACCATCCGGGACCACGCTATGACACCCACTGGTGCCAGGCCAGCCAAGGCAGGTGCAGTGCAATTAGTCCGGGCCCGGCCATTGCCCCATGATCACCCCGCAGAGGGGGGCCCAGGCCACCAACTGGGGGGCTGCAGTGGGTGGGCAGGGCCTCCCTCTGCGAGGGAAGCCCGGGTCCTGGGT